>NC_035443.2:101685869-102007418 GCF_002127325.2 Helianthus annuus
TGTTAACGATGTTAATATGTTAAGTATGTTAATGGTGGCCATTAGGTTAATATTCACGTTAGACTAAACTGTGAAATCAAAGACGCGACGCAGAGTGGAGGATTCGGTTCCCAACTTTGAATCAGCTGGATACCATTCATCTCCAACCGAATAGACTTGACAGGTTATGCTGGAAGGATGGTGATGATTTGAAAGAGTTCTCGTCCTCTATAGCTTGGCACTCGTGTCGATCTAGGGAGCAAGATGTAGACTGGGTGAATATTGTGTGGTTTGCCCAATGCATCCCCAGACATGCGTTCTTAATGTGGTTGATCATGCGTCGTAAACTTTTGACTCAAGACATTATTCTCCAGTGGGATCTGTCTAGGAGGAAAAATATGAACATGATGTGCTGCCTTCTTTGCTACGAAAACGTTGATTCACACGAGCATCTTTTCTTTGAATGTAGTTTCTCCTCTAAAGTTTGGATTATGGTTCGTGAAAAGGCTGGTATGGCTAATGTGGATCAGAAGTGGAGCTCGATTATTAGTTGGCTCAAGGCTAGAGGGAGATCGAAGACTGCGGCTCACTTTGTTAGCAAACTCGTGGTGGGAGCAACGGCTTATGTGATATGGCAAGAGCGCAATGCGAGATTATTCAGGAATCAAACTAGACCCCCAGACACGATACGAGACACGATTCTTAAAACTATACGGTACAAACTAATGGGGGTTAAATTCAGGCAATGTACGAATGTTGCTAGATTGCGAGGCGTTTGGGGTATTAGTGAAGACACTGTGAGCGATGATGGAGGCTAGATGACAGCTTTTAGTTGCTATTGCTTTTGCTAGTTGCTAGACTAGGAGTTTTTCATTTGTTATGTTGATTTCGTTGTTTGGCTTATACTTACGTGGGGCCTGTCTCATGTAAGAACTAGTGTGGACTTCACCTCACTACTTGTTTGTTTTTTGTTGTGAATATATAAAATCACCGGGGTAACCCTTTACCCAAAAAAAAAAAAAAAAGACGCGACGCATGAATTATGTGAAAACGATTAACTGTTTACGTGATGTATGATTCTATATATGATCGTATGATACTGAATGCAACTGTATGATCTTGCATGTATGAATCATTCTATGTGATATCATCCTGTACACAATAAGCACACAAAACACAGTTGCTTGAATATCAATGACTTGCAAACCCTAATTGGATGCAAACACTTACATCGTATCATGTGCAACATATCCTAGGTCGTGTGTAACGGACTTAGACATTTGATAAACCCTAGAGCATAGCATACCGAGCAAACCAAGGTGAGTTCACACAGCCAAGGCATGGGGTTCCCAGGGTGGGAATGGGATTTGATTATTTACTTATACTTACCTAGATAATGGAAATTAGTGATATGATCCTCGGGGAGGAAGGTTATTGATAAGATACGACTAGACTAGTGATACTTATAGAACTGATCTTCGCACACACGCCAGGGTTGGCTGCGATATTATGACTGATCTTCGCACACATGCCTAGGAAGGCTGCGAACTATACGCTAAACTTCGCACAGGTGCCGGGTGGCCGCGATACAAATATACCTAGTCTAGAATGCTTGGAAACTTTCCCTAATCTTCGCGTACACGCCTAGAGGGCCGCGATACGAACTAATACGATACATGACTTAATGAACGAACACAAGGCTTACTATACCATTACAATTACTGAACTATAAACTGTGAACTCGCTCAACTAGTTGTTGATCCTCTGTTACATGCCTTGCAGGTCGTTAGATACATGGAGCCTGCACAGGGAGGAGCAGGTCGTTGTGGAGCATGGATCGTGGATGCCATGTTAAAACATTTAAACATTTGAACTTATGTTATACATTGGGTTTTCATACTTATGCTTCCGCTACACTTTGAAACTATAATTATGTTTTGAACACCTATCGTATTGAATGATTGGTTTGCATTTATTTTACTTGATATTATTTACATGTTCAATATGATTGGTGGCTTGATCCTGGTCAGTCACGCTCCCAAGCGGTGATATTCCGCGTGTGGATTTTGGGGGTGTGACAGATTGGTATCAGAGCCATTGGTTATAGAGAACTTGGTTTTAATATGGGAAAACGTTTTTATTAAAACCAGACTATAACCAGAACAGTGCTCTCAACGATCCACAACGACGCTTCGCTCCACATGCAAGACTCAACATCCTAGGTAATAAGGTTTATGTTTATTGCCTACTTGCTAGATTTACATAGAACTTTGCTTGTGGTATGCTTAAATTACATTGCTCACTATTTGTTATTGCTTGAGAACACCTATGTGCTTACACTCTTCTGTCATCGCACTACTCTCGAACCATTCTCACTTACACTACTTTTACTATGAAGATCATGTCTGGACGTGTGAACATGACTCAAGACCAGTTGACGGCACTTATCAATGAACGAGTAGCTGCGGTACTTGCAGCTGCAAACGCAGGAGGTATACCCTGCAGTCGTAACTCATCCTAGGATCTTTAGATCCTACGTTCCTAAACCAACTCTTGTGTTTAACCTCATTCTGTTCTTCCACATTAGGTTAACACGCTCATCAGCCCGTTTGCACTTTCAATAACTTTATGGACTGTCGTCCAAGCACATTCAGTGGCACCGAGGGGGCAGTGGGACTCCTCCATTGGTTTGAGAAGTTAGAGTCGGTATTCGAAATGTGTGAATGCCCTGAGGATCGCAGGGTGAAGTACGCCACTGGCACGTTGGAAGGAATTGCGCTAACTTGGTGGAACGCGCAAGTTCAGATTTTAGGGTTGGCAGCTGCTAACGCCACCCCTTGGAATGACTTCAAGGAACTGATTAAACGTGAATACTGCACACGGGAAGATATTCATAAGTTGGAAGACGAGTTGTATCATCTGAAAATGGTTGGGTCAGAGATCGAAGCTTACACTAAACGGTCGAACGAGCTGGTCGTGCTGTGTCCAACTATGGTGCACCCTCCAATTAAGCGCATTGAGTTGTAGCTCAAGGGATTAGCGCCAGAGATCCAGAGCCATGTGACATCGGCTAATCTTGATAACATCCAGGCTATTCAACGCCTCGCTCATCGCATCACAGATCAGGCAGTGGATCAGAACAGGCTGCCTAAACGTATCAGCGCTACTGCTACCGTTACCACTTCTGCTACGCTTGCTACTCCCAGTGACAACAAGAGAAAATGGGATGGGGATTCTAGCAAGGGATCAGCTTCAGTTCAGTCACAGGTTCAGCAGCGAAAAACTGACAGTTATCAGAGTCCCAGTCAGCACTCTTCGGGCAATCAGGCAGGGTGGATATCGGGGAATTCACCCACTATGTAACATGTGCAACAGACACCACAGTGGACGGTGTCGCAAGGAACGTTGTCAGAGATGTCTCAAGATAGGGCATGAAGCTAAAGACTGCAGGAGCTCGCGACCTGCAAATCAGAATCAGCAACACCCACCACCAGCTCCACAGAACCCGCAACAGCAGCAACAGCGGGGCAACAGGGGATGTTTTCAGTGTGGGGCTGAAGGACATTTCAAGCGTGATTGCCCCCAGTTAAACCAGAACCAGAATCGCAACAACAACAACAATCAGGGAAATGGCAACAACAACAACAATGGTGGGAACAACAACGGCAATGAAGCAAGGGGTCGTGCATTTGTGTTGGGGCAGGGTGATGCCAGAAATGATCCCAACGTCGTTATGGGTAAGTTTCTTCTTGATGACTTTTATGTTACTGTATTGTTTGATTCGGGTGCGGATACAAGTTACGTGTCATTGAAAGTTAGCCAAATGTTTAAACGTGCACCAACTCCCCTAAACACCAAACATGTTGTAGAATTAGCTAATGGTAAAAGTCTAGAAGCAACACATATAGTTCAGGGTTGTAATCTTATCCTCGCTGGTCAGACTTTCTCCATCGACCTCATTCCTATAGTTCTGGGTAGTTTTGACATCGTCGTCGGCATGGATTGGTTATCCAAGCAGCAAGCAGAGATCCTATGCAAGGAGAAGACCATTCGTATTCCTCGTTCGGGTAAGGAACCTCTCGAAGTTCAGGGCGACAAGAGTGGTGCTGTGGTTGGCATCATCTCTTTCTTGAAGGCTCAGAAATGTTTACGAAAGGGTCATACTGCCATTTTGGCACTTGTTACTAATGCATCGACGAAAGAGAAAAGGATAGAGGATATTCCAGTTGTACGCGAATTTCCTCAAGTGTTTCCTGAAGATTTACCTGGTCTACCGCCTCATCGTCAGGTTGAGTTTCAAGTCGAGCTAGCTCCAGGAGCAGCACCTATAGCTCGCGCACCATATCGTTTAGCTCCAACTGAACTGGAAGAACTGTCAAAGCAACTACAAGAGCTCTTGGATAAGGGCTTCATTCGTCCAAGCTCTTCGCCTTGGGGAGCTCCAGTACTGTTCGTGAAAAAGAAGGATGGCACTTTCAAAATGTGCATAGACTACCGCGAACTGAACAAGGTCACAGTGAAGAACCGTTATCCTCCTCCTCGCATTGACGATTTATTTGACCAGTTGCAAGGGTCGAGTTATTATTCCAAGATTGATCTAAGGTCAGGGTACCCTCAGCTGAGAGTCCGGGATGAGGACGTCTCCAAGACAGCATTCAGAACTCGCTACGGTCACTACGAGTTTCTAGTCATGCCATTTGGGCTTACGAACGCGCCGGCAGTTTTCATGGATCTTATGAACAGGGTGTGCAAACCCTATCTAGACAAGTTCGTCATTGTTTTCATCGACGACATCCTGATCTACTCCAAGAGTCAGGAGGAACACGAGCAGCACTTACGACTCATCTTGGAACTTCTTCGAAAGGAACAATTGTACGCCAAGTTTTCTAAATGCGACTCTTGGCTTCGAGAAGTCCACTTTCTAGGCCATGTGGTGAACAGGGATGGGATTCATGTTGATCCGTCCAAGGTAGATTCGATCAGGAACTGGCCTGCACCGCGTACACCAACGGAAATACGCCAATTCTTGGGTTTGGCGGGGTACTACAGACGATTCATTAAAGACTTTTCGAAGATCGCACAGCCGCTTACTATGCTGACATAGAAAGGTGTCACCTACCGTTGGGGAGATTCCCAGGAAACCGCTTTTCAGTACTTAAAGGATAGGCTTTGCAGCCCACCTATTCTCTCATTGCCAGAGGGCACGGACGATTTTGTAGTATATTGTGACGCATCGATACAGGGGCTTGGTTGTGTATTGATGCAGCGGGATAAAGTTATTGCCTACGCCTCGCGGTAACTCAAAGTTCATGAACGGAACTACACGACGCACGATTTAGAGCTGGGAGCTGTTGTTTTCGCGCTCAAGATATGGCGACACTACCTGTACGGTACCAAGTGCACTATTTACACCGATCACAGGAGTCTCGAGCATATCTTCAAGCAGAAGGAATTGAATATGCGTCAACGACGATGGGTCGAGTTACTTAATGATTACGAATGCGCCATCAAGTACCATCCAGGCAAAGCCAATGTTGTGGCTGACGCTCTCAGTCGAAAGGATACTTTACCTAGGCGTGTACGAGCTTTGCAGCTCACTATTCAGTCTGATCTTCCCGCACAGATACGAAATGCTCAGGTGGAAGCATTGAAACCAGAAAACGTCAGGGCTGAAGCCTTACGCGGATCAAGGCAACGATTAGAACAAAAGGAAGACGGCGCCTATTATGTAACAGGACGTATTTGGGTACCACTATACGACGGTTTACGAGAACTTGTAATGGATGAAGCTCATAAGTCCCGGTACTCGGTACATCCAGGGTCGGATAAAATGTACCACGACATCAGAACAACATATTGGTGGCCTAGTATGAAGGCCCACATTGCAACTTACGTCGGCAAATGTTTGACTTGTGCGAGAGTCAAGACAGAGTACCAGAAACCTTCAGGCCTACTTCAACAACCCAGAATACCACAGTGGAAATGGGAAGAAATTTCCATGGACTTTGTTACTGGCCTGCCTAGATCCCAGCGTGGGAATGATACCATTTGGGTGATCGTTGATCGACTCACAAAGTCTGCTCATTTCTTGGCTATCAAAGAAACGGATAAGTTCTCTACATTAGCAGACATCTACTTGAAAGAAGTTGTTTCGAGGCACGGGGTGCCCACCTCTATCATTTCGGATCGGGATGCACGATTCACGTCAGAGCTATGGCAAGCGATGCACAAATCTTTTGGCTCTAGATTAGACATGAGCACAGCCTATCACCCTCAGACGGACGGGCAGTCTGAGCGCACGATCCAAACTCTAGAAGACATGCTTCGGGCGTGTGTTATCGATTTCGGCAACAGCTGGGAAAAGCACCTCCCGTTAGTGGAGTTTTCGTACAATAACAGTTACCACACCAGCATACAAGCCGCTCCATTCGAGGCATTGTACGGACGTAAATGCCGGTCACCTCTCTGTTGGGCAGAGGTGGGGGATAGTCAGATTACAGGTCCAGAAATGGTAGTTGACGCTACTGAACGAATAGCACAAATACGACAACGCATGGCGGCAGCTCGTGATCGCCAGAAAAGCTACGCGGATAAGCGTAGGAAGCCATTGGAATTTCAGGTCGGGGACCGGGTTTTACTTAAAGTCTCACCCTGGAAGGGTGTGGTTCGTTTTGGCAAACGGGGCAAGCTCAATCCACGGTACGTTGGACCGTTCGGAATCACTGAAAGAATAGGCAAAGTAGCCTACAGACTAAACCTACCAGCTGAACTCGGTGCAGTTCACAACGTATTCCACGTGTCGAATCTGAAGAAGTGTCTGTCAGATGAGACTCTCATAGTTCCTTTTAAAGAACTCACTATCGACGAGCAGTTGCACTTCGTCGAGGAACCTGTAGAAATCACGGACCGGGATGTTAAGGTCCTCAAACACAAGAGAATCCCTCTTGTCCGAGTTCGTTGGAACTCCAAACGTGGCCCAGAGTACACCTGGGAACGCGAAGACCAGATGACAGAAAAGTACCCCCAGTTATTCGAAACCAATGCAACTACTACTGAGGCTGAAGCTCCTACTGCGGAATTTCGGGACGAAATTCCAAATCAACGGGGGGATGATGTGACACCCCGGGAAAATCAGTAAACGATACAACTTACCTAGCTTCCTCAGTAACCGCATGCTAAATTTCGGGACGAAATTTCTTTTAAGTTGGGGATAATGTGACAACTCGAATTTCCAAGATTCCTATTTCGCATTTATTGCACGTTCATGTATTGTTTAGTTGTTTAATTGCACAAATAATTGGCTATGGAACTGTAACGTTTTGATACAATGAAGTGTATTGTGTGATTATGCATGGTTATGTGTTAATTGTGAAAGACTTGTCAAATATGTGAACTTGGTGGTGGAACTGTGAAATTGTTGTGAGATGTGTGCTTGTGTAAAATATAGTAATTCAGGGTGTATAGAGTAATTAGTGAAAATTAAACCATACTTAACCCTAATCTCTTTTCACTAATCATTTACACAAAACAAAACACATATCTGCAATTCTCTGATTCTCTGGCAATCATCATCACCATCATCATTGGCACAAAGCTATTCATCACTTCCGATTCCACATTTTCTATAGAATCAACACAAGGTAAATGACTAGTGATTATTTGATTGCATCAATTCTTGATTCTTGTAATATGTGTAAACCCTAGTTTCATATGATAGTTCTGTGGTTATTGGTTGAGTTCTGATGAGTTAAGAAATAATGTTGATTAGTGTATGATCAATTGCCTGATGTTAAGACACAAGACATGTTAGGATGATTGAATTGATAATTGAATTGCTGCTAGACAGAATGCAATGTGATTAGGGTTCTTAGACGTGATGATATGAAAACGTAACTGTTACGATGCAAAGAACGTATGACTTTTCATTAGTCAGAGTTTTATATGATGTGCATGTTGTCTGAGTTTTAAAACCCTAGACCTTGTCTGACTTTTGTTTGGTGAATATGTCCGATGTTTATGTATATATTGCATTCTTATCCGATCTTTACATATATGTTACTTGTCCGAATTTTAAGTATGAAAGCATAAAGGTCCGATCTTCAAATTAGATGTGATCCGAGTTTTGATGTTATTACATAGAGTCCGAGTATTATACTGTGTATCTTGTCCGAATTATTTGAAGACTACACATGATGTCCGAGCTTTTTAAACAGGCACATGGGTCCGAGTTTCTATATGTTGGATGGTCCGAGTTTTAGGTCCCAACCCAATGGTCCGACTTTTTGTTAACCACCTGTCCCAGCTTTATTAGAAGAGCAATGGTCCGAGTTTTGTTGTTGTGGGTTGTCTGACTTTTAAACCCCCACACCCCTTGTCCGAATTTCAACCCCCAAACCCCTTTGATTCTGTCCGAGTTTCATGCTTAGGGACTCTAGTCCGATTTTCAAACAGGGGAAGCCCCCCCACCCCCCCACACACACTTGTCCGAGTTTTACAAAGGGCAAGGCCCTGTCCGAGGTTGTGTAATGATTTCTGTGGAACAATGATTGTATGTTAAGTGATGTGAAGCTGTTAAGATGTGTATGTCACTTGGTTAAGCCACAAACTCTATTAAACCTGTTAAGCTTGTTAACGATGTTAATATGTTAAGTATGTTAACGGTGGCCATTAGGTTAATATTCACGTTTTTTTTGGGTAAAGGGTTACCCCGGTAAATTTTATAAATAACCAATAAGAACAAAGCATGTGCCTGACATAGCACACGCAACTAGCCCCGGCATACCAAGACTAGGCAACAAGAAAACAAGACCAACATCAACGTACAACCAAAAGACGACACACAGCCCAAAACACTACCAATAAAACAAACAATTACTACCAAACGGACAACACAAAATCTTGGTCCTTAGCCCGGGTCTTCATCCGATGCCCTACACAGGTTCTGCCACTTTGTGAGCGTCCTTTGGTAATCCAAATCTCCTTTGTAAACGAAACCCATTAGCCTGAGCCGGACAATGTTTTTAATCTTCTCGGTTACCTGTTCCGCCGTGCACTCCTTTGACGTAAACAACCGATTATTCCGCTCTTGCCATATGTAATAAGATGAGGCCGATATTGCTAGCTTACACACGATGTGTTTGAACCTTTTGGAATCCGAATAGCGTTCCATCCAAACCGCAATCGAAGTCCAAGAATCATTAACGTTTTCCAAATCCACCAACATCCTTATGTTCGACCAGACTTGAGAAGCAAAACCACACACGAAAAATAAATGATCTCTAGAATCCGTACCATGTTTACAAAGAGGACAACACATGAGTCTCCGGTTCGTTTCGCTGCCCACTTCCCAAACCGCCAACCGATCTTGTGTTTTGAGCTTGTTTTTTATGACTAACCAAAGATGAAATGAATGTCTCGGGATACATTGACTAAACCACACCATACTAGCCCACTTAACTGGAGTGTCACGAGTCCGTAATGTATGCCATACTTCCAATGAGCTAAAGTGCTGATCATGACCCTCTACATCCTTCCAAACCATTCGGTCCGCTAACTGGGGGTCCTGTTGATTAACAGTTAACCCAATCAGAACCGGGTATACATCGTACCATGCTTGGGGCCATTTCCACTGCCCATTCTCATCTATTACTTCTGCCACCGTGGCTTGAAGGTTAAACCCCGCGTTCGCAATGTGTCTTGGTGTTATAAAAGACCTAAGAGGACTCAAGTGACACCAATTATCGCTCCACACATTCGTTTGCTTACCACTCCGAATGATGCTCCAAAAAGACGGCCGAACCGCATTCCGAATGGATAAGATCTTCCTCCAACCCCACGTCATACTACCTTTACCTTGTACCTCCCAAAAATTCTGATTTTTCAATTTATGAGTATAGATCCACTGCACCCATAATGAGTTCCTTTTTGAGAGGATACTCCAAATATGCTTAGTAATGAGGGCCTTGTTGACATCCGCAATACATCTAATACCCAAACCACCTTCCGCTTTTGGCAAACATATATCATTCCACGCCACCTTTGCTTTGATTCTCCCACTCGTTCCCGCATTCCAAAGAAAGCGCCGCATACGCTTTTCTAACTCCTTGGTAACACGAGCCGGGATCATGAAAACGGAAGCCCAATATAAATGCATGGCTGAAAGAACAGAGTTAACTAGCTGCAACCTACCCGCAAACGAGAGAGTCTTTGTCATCCAGTTATCAATTTTCTTCTCCATACGATCCACCAGCAACTTACAATCTTTCGCCATTAACCTCGTGGTAATCAACGGCACACCAAGATACCGAACAGGCAAAGTACCTTCCTGAAACGGCATAATGTTGAGAATATGCTGCCTAACCTGCTGACTAACATTACAGAAAAAAACCGTACTCTTTGCAGGGCTCGGAACTAGTCCCGAGATATTAGTGAATAACTCCAACACCTCCTTGATTCTGTTAACCGGAGAGACACTCCCATGAACAAAAATAAACAAATCATCAGCGAAAGAGACATTAATAATTTTCTGCTTCACACATTTTGCATGATACTTGAATGTTGTGCTTGAACGAGCATTATGTTGAAGGAGTAAAGTGAGCACCTCCATGACAAGAGTGAACAAATAAGGAGACATTGGATCTCCTTGACGAAGCCCCCTTCTCCCCTTAAAAAACCCATGGAGATTACCGTTTATACTCAATGAATAGGTAGCCGTGGTAACACACGCCATAATCCAGTTCACCATCTTTCTATGCAAACCAAACTGACAAAGAATCTGTTCTAGAAACGACCAACTAACAGTGTCATACGCCTTTTGAATGTCAATTTTGAATGCACACCTTGGCGGGCCTTTGTTTAGATGGTAGTTATGCATCAGTTCTTGCGTCAAGAGGATATTATCCGAAATCCTCCTACCAGGCACAAACGCCGATTGATTAATACTAACTAGGGTCTCCAAACACCCCTTTAATCTCTCCGTTATAATTTTACTTATACATTTGTAGAGAACATTGCAACAAGAGATTGGACGGTAATCCAAAACCGAATCCGGGGTATCAACTTTAGGGATTAGAGCCAAAATTGTATGATTCAATTGCTTCAGAATTTTACCGTTCTCAAAGAATTCCAGAATCGCTTTTGTGACCTCAGCCCCCACAATATCCCATGCATGCTTGAAAAAGGCAGACGTGTAACCATCCGGTCCCGGAGCTTTGTTTTCACCAATACTGAACATAGCCTTTTTAATTTCTTCTGGAGTAACCTGTCTGACCATGTTGCTTGCCACTTCCGGACCAAGCGTATTAACACAAACCTCCGACAAGTCAATACGAGCAACTTGATCCTCCATTCCTAAGAAACCCGCGTAATGATTTACTAACGCTTCCGAAGCCGCATCCCCTTCATATCGGGTTCCAGCCACATCCCGAATACAATGAATCTTGTTTCTAGCATTTCTACATTTCAGGCTATTATGAAAAAAAGCTGTATTCGAATCCCCAGTACAAAGCCACTCAACCTTTGATTTTTGCTTCAAGAAACATTCTTCATCATACGCTGCAATCTGGAACTCCTTTAGGCACTCCGATTCGTTCATACGAAGCTCCACATCAAGAGGGTTCTTGTCTAGCAGGCATTGGATCTCATCAAGCTTTTTACGCAGCTCACTCACCTTTAAGTGTAAATTCCCTTGTTGGTTCAGGATTTTCCTAAGACCTGGCTTCAAGTTTTTTAACTTAGAGGTAACCGAGAACATAGAAATCCCATCAACCATCTTCACCCATTCTCGCTCGACACAAATTCTGAACTCCGGTTTAGAAGTAATAAAATTCGCGAACTTGAACGGTTTCGGCTTAGACCCTTTAGGCACATTTGTAAGCTTTAAAATGCAAGGAGTGTGGTCCGAGACCCGATACGCATGGTACAGAACATAGGCATCAGGAAACATGTCTAAACCCTTAACATTACACATGACCCTATCAATCTTACGAAGTAAACCAATACCCTCCTTCGGCTTCTGGTTCCAAGTGTATTGCATACCATGACCCTTCACATCAAACAGGCCCGAGTTCTTGACACATTCATAAAATTCACGCATTCCAATAGTTTGACTCGACGTACCAAACAGTGAATCCTCCATATAAAGCGCCGAGTTAAAATCGCCCATGACAAACCAAGGCTTATCCGTACACAATATTGCATGCCCAGCTAAGTTCTCCCAAAGAGCCCTACGGTCTTGATACTTATTTTTTGCATAAACAAAAGACCCGAAGACACTAGTGTTATCAGTTTTAGACCATAATTGCGCATGAATAACTTGATCAGATTGAGACAAAATCATAACATCCACAATATCACTATTCCATCCTAGGATAATTCTCGTACCCCGATCACAAAGACCCCCATTAGACGTCCAACTCCAATTTCTGAACACCTTGTTACAAACTTTATCCAGATTAGCAACCTCCACATGCGATTCAAGAATAGCACAAACAGACACCTTATTTTCCGACAGCATAAGACGAACCTCATTTTGTTTCAGGGGATGGTTCAAACCCCTTATATTCCATGAAAGAAAACTATCCATGAAGACCGCTCTGACCGGGAGTGCTTGCCCCCTCAGCTTTGCTTCCAATCGAATTACTACTCATAAACTTTGACACTTCAGTAGGCACCGCCTCAACAAATTCAGCTTCATAATCATCTAGCGGATCATTAGGACCGGCCACAGTTGGCCCCGTAGACTTCACATTACCCGGAGGGATATCCGCATCACCATCCGATTTAGATAAAACTTCGAAAGAATTTTTAGTTGCCACATTTGCATTCGCATTAGTATTCTGCTTGTCATCCTTCGTACCTGAAGTGCTAGCACCCGAGCTTCCTGTTTTCGGCCTATACACAAATTTTGCCCTTTGTTTCTTTTGCATACCTCCTTTTCAGGTTAATATTCACGTTAGACTAAACTGTGAAATCAAAGACGCGACGCATGAATTATGTGAAAACGATTAACTGTTTACGTGATGTATGATTCCATATATGATCGTATGATACTGAATGCAACTGTATGATCTTGCATGTATGAATCATTCTATGTGATATCATCCTGTACACAATAAGCACACAAAACACAGTTGCTTGAATATCAATGACTTGCAAACCCTAATTGGATGCAAACACTTACACCGTATCATGTGCAACATATCCTAGGTCGTGTGTAACGGACTTAGACATTTGATAAACCCTAGAGCATAGCATACCGAGCAAACCAAGGTGAGTTCACACAGCCAAGGCATGGGGTTCCCAGGGTGGGAATGGGATTTGATTATTTACTTATACTTACCTAGATAATGGAAATTAGTGATATGATCCTCGGGGAGGAAGGTTATTGATAAGATACGACTAGACTAGTGATACTTATAGAACTGATCTTCGCACACACGCCAGGGTTGGCTGCGATATTATGACTGATCTACGCACACATGCCTAGGAAGGCTGCGAACTATACACTAAACTTCGCACAGGTGCCGGGTGGCCGCGATACAAATATACCTAGTCTAGAATGCTTGGAAACTTTCCCTAATCTTCGCATACATGCCTAGAGGGCCGTGATACGAACTAATACGATACATGACTTAATGAACGAACACAAGGCTTACTATACCATTACAATTACTGAACTATAAACTGTGAACTCGCTCAACTAGTTGTTGATCCTCTGTTACATGCCTTGCAGGTCGTTAGATAGATGGAGCTTGCATAGGGAGGAGCAGGTCGTTGTGGAGCATGGATCGTGGATGCCATGTTAAAACATTTAAACATTTGAACTTATGTTATACATTGGGTTTTCATACTTATGCTTCCGCTACACTTTGAAACTATAATTATGTTTTGAACACCTATCGTATTGAATGATTGGTTTGCATTTATTTTACTTGATATTAATTACATGTTCAATATGATTGGTGGCTTGATCCTGGTCAGTCACGCTCCCAAGCGGTGATATTCTGCGTGTGTATTTTGGGGGTGTGACATAATGTTCTTGAAGGGGGTCCTTGGCTGATTCGGAACAAACCTCTTTTTCTCAACACTTGGTCCCCTACAAGCACTCTTAAAAAAGAAGATATTAAAAAGGCTGCGGTTTGGGTGAAATTGCATGAGGTTCCTCTAGCGGCGTATACTGATGATGGGTTAAGCATGTTGGCGTCTAAAATTGGTTCTCCTTTGCGGTTGGATTCGTATACTATTGATATGTGCAACGAGGCTTGGGGACGAAGCAGCTATGCTAGGGCCCTCATTGATATCTCTGCTGAACATGACTTTAAAGAGGTCCTAACCATGGCTATCCCTGAGTTGGATGAGACCAAGTATATCAATGAGACTATTCGTGTGGAGTATGAATGGAAACCCCCGAGATGTGCCCACTGTTGTGTATTTGGGCATGATTCTCAGGAATGTCCAAAATGCATTCGATCGACAGTGAAACCTCCTACAAACAGTCCGAAAGTAGATGAGGATGGTTATACGGAAGTCAAGACAAAGAAGAATGTAAAGAAGAGCGGTTTTCAAGTTAACAATCAAAAGCCCAAGTTTGAATATAGACCCGTGAATAAAAAGAAAAAGGCAGTGAGTTCTTCCTACGTGAATGCGCGGTGCACTAGTTCGTCCAAGGTTCAAACACACAATTCGTTTAGTGCTCTTGGGTTTGTTGGGGGGAATGGGGGTTCCTTGCAGGGGAGATATAAAGGAGGCCGTGAGCTAAATGAGGAGTCTGACGAGGATGAGGTAGAGGTTGTATATGATGAGACGAATGAGTTTATGACATCGGGTACACATCCTACGTCTTCCAGTACAGGGGCAAGCACCTCTCACATAAAGTTATCCAATGGATAGGTGGCTTCGGTTCCATGCAAAGGGGCTGCCGGTTGGTAGCAATTTCATATTTGATGATGGCGATTGACGTCGTTTGTTTGATTTTTTTTTTCGTTTGTCTACTAGTTAGTCATTAACATGATTGTAGTAGGCTAGATTGAGGTGGTAACTTGGTTTGTTTGTTTGTTTGCTTACATATATGGGGCATGTCCTGTATATGAACTAGTGGGGAACTCATCCTCACTACTTGTACTTATTTGGCGGTTGTCTATAATAGAATCACTGGGGTAACCCTTTACCCAAAAAAAAAACATTGATTTAAACTACGTTTTACTTCAATACATTGTTTTGTGCATTTTTACACATGGTTTAGTGGATACATATTTCACTTGCCATACATGACATTTTGTTTACACATTACATGATTGACATTTGACATAGACATTTTGACATGGTTTTCACAATGACATTTGACAATTGGTTTAGACATGGGCAATTTACATTGGTGGTTTGTTTGGGTAAGTGACTTAAGTAACGAGACGTGTGTAATGTGATACAAGAATGGTGGATACGCCGCTGGTACTTCCTATATATAAGTGCTTGTACTATATTACATGTCGTAGCGTTATTTAAATCATTTAATTTGGATTTACACATTTTTACACAAATAACATATTTTTCACAAGACATTGTTTTACAAACAACTTATCTTATACAAACTCATTTTTACTTGGTTATTCATTTAACCTTACACTACTCTTTTACATATCATCTATCTTATTATCGCTTTTCAAACGTTTTATAAAAGCAAACACTTAAACTGGATTCATGACAAGTTTTCATTAAACATTTTCTTAAACCTAAGACATGAATCCTATTTTCACAAAACCTATGTACTCGCCGGCATTTTTATGCTGATGTATTTTCACATGTGTTTCAGGTACGATAGTTGATGATAATTGATGATGATATTGACGCATGCTCACATAGGATTGGACAAGGCCTTAGTGACCATAAAAGATGCAAGACTAGTTAAATTTTGTTTTACTTCTTGTTTGTTAAGACATTGTAAATCTTTATATCAATAAAACAACATTTCAATTTTCCATGTGTTATGAAACAATGATTCTGTTACAACACTCCCGACGATTCCGCCACGTTTTGTTGTTTTACGTGGTCAGGGTGTGACAGAAAAGTTGGTATCAGAGCTCATGGTTATAGGGAATTAGGTTATTAGTAATGCTTTGACCTAGTCTATAACCTTCCTAGGACCCTAACGCGAGTTTTTTTTGGGTAAAGGGTTACCCCGGTTAAATTTTATTACCACCAAAACCAAATAAACCCAGTGAAGGCAAAAAACACCTCCAGTGCTCAAGTATGACATGCCATACAAGAGAAGTCACGCGACACTAACAAACAAAATCGCACTATCAGTACAACTCGAGCCTATCAACTCTAATACAATATAACACAAAACAACTAATTAGCCACAATCGTCATCCGCAACTAGCAACCCTCGGGGTAAGCTCCACTCCTGCAAAACACGCTCCGTTTGGACAGAATGCCGAAACCTCATAGTGTGTAACTTCATTCGGACCGTAGACAAGATGATCTCTATAAGCTGTTCTTTTGTTCTCCTTTTCGGTGTGAAAAGTCTTCTATTCCGTTCCTCCCAAACAAAATAGACTGTTGCACCAACAACCAGCTTCGCAATGACATTTGCAGCCTTTTTGGAGTTAGCTATACTCAACAGATACTCGAAGATATCATTCCACGAATTCTGAATAGCGCCCATGCCAGCTCTTCCCCGAACCCCATACCAAATGTTCTTGGCTTCATCACATTCAAAAAACAAGTGCTCATGCGAGTCAGGGCCCCTTGAACACAACGAGCAACATAACAGGTTAAGATTCATATTACCGGAGTTCCATCGACTCATGACATCATGGGTTTTCAATTTTCGTAGAACAAGCAGCCATAAGAGAAAAGAGTGGCGAGGTATAGCTTGAGGAAACCAGACTACACTCGCCCATTGCACCTCATTATTCGAATGCCGCAAATCATCCCACACTATTGCCGTAGTAAACTCAGTTTTCCGACTGCCATTTGTACACCAAACCAACCTATCATGATCATTCGCATTTAATTCCGGAACCTACAAATCGATCAAACCCGGAAAACGAGTAAACCAAGCCTCCGGCCACACCCATTCACCATTAATGCATACATCAGCTACACACGAGTTCATATCAAAACCCATTCACCCTAACGCGAGTTTACTTACGTTTAGTCATAAAAACAATACCGTCACTTATCCTTAAGTGACAACCACAATAAGACCATAAATTTTGATCTGCCTTGAAAACTAATCATCTGTTCTAGGATGATTTATTATAAGGTTTTGAACCCTTCCAGTTTGACTCATATTTGGCTTAGTGCCTTTTGAGTTTTCAAACTCGTCAAAGTTTGGGTCTAAATAATGTGAACACGTGCAAACTGGAAGATTGAATGCTTGTACTCTGAGTTTTCTGTCTAAGGCTAGAGTGTTCATACAAATCCGCAGTATCGGACCAGTCACTCTTACCTGGGAACTCTTGGGGTGAGTGTTCACTTATAGGCGAGCATGTCTTCAGCGATGCATTATTATGACCCGTTTGCTTTGATTTGTCACCGTCTCATTTGTTTGCCTTAGGTAACAAACAAATGATCGCAATTCGTATGCATTGCCTTTCTGTTTTGTTTATCCGATAACATTTCATTTGTTGCTTTCTATGTCTTTCATTTTATCCTAGAATGTCTCTTCATCTCAACAACGGTTAAATGTCCGAGCAAACAGCCAAATTTGCCCAGCAAATAGGCGAAGTGATTTTGAAATCTGTGGATCTAGGCATTGCCATGTCTCGTCTCAAAAATGCAGCCACTCAAGAGTCACCAAAGGAAGCAGAAGTCAAGCCTGCACCAAAATCAAGGAAGCGTGCCGTCTGTGGTTACGGACTACCGTCCGATTGCTTGTTGTAATGTGCTATACAAGTGCATTAGTAAAATTGTTGCTGATAGAATCAAAGGGGTGCTTAATGACATTGTTAGTGTCAATCAATCGGCTTTTGTCCCAGGTAGAAAAATCTCTGATAACATTCTGTTAACGCAAGAGTTGATGCATAATTATCATAGAAACATCGGTCCTCCTAAATGTGCGTTTAAGGTGGATATTCAGAAGGCTTATGATACAGTCGATTGGGCTTTTTTAAAGAACATCTTGGTGGGTTTTGGTTTTCATAGCAGCATGGTTCATTGGATTATGGTTTGTGTTTCTACGACCATGTTTTCAGTTTGCATTAATGGAGACATTCATGGTTTTTTCAAGGGCAAGAGGGGGCTTCGTCAGGGAGATCCTATCTCTCCGTATCTTTTTACCCTTGTGATGGAGATTCTCACGGCTATTCTACATCAGACGGTAAGGATTGACACTTCGTTTAAATTCCATAACAAGTGTGAGCGACAACAGATTATCAATCTATGTTTTGCGGACGACTTGTTTATTTTCGCTAGGGGTGAGATTGCGTCGGTTAGATGTATCATGAAAGCGCTCAACTCTTTTTCAAAGATGTCGGGTTTGTTGCCTAATATACAGAAAAGTACGGTTTTTTTCTCTAATGTTCCATTGTTTATTAAAACTGCTATTCTGAATATAATGCCGTTTATAGAGGGGTCGCTGCCAGTGAGATATTTGGGGGTTCCTCTTATATCGTCTAAATTATTGTACAAAGATTGCCAGGTGTTAGTGGAGAAGCTTGAAAAACGCATTATGCATTGGAGGAATAAATTACTCTCGTTTGTAGGTAGACTACAACTCATTACTTCGTCTTTGTCCTCGCTGCATATTTACTGGTCTTCTGTATTTATCTTGCCTGCTCGGGTTATTTCTAACTTGGAAGCTTTGATGCGCAATTTTCTTTGGTCTCATGACATTTCGTTTCAGAAGGGCAGGGCTAAGGTTTCTTGGAAAGCAGTTTGTGTGCCTAAGTATGAGGGTGGATTAGGGATTCGTCGTATTGGTGATATTAACAAAGCCCTTATGTCAGCGCACATATGGAGCATTCTTACTAAACGTGAGTCCTTATGGGTTGAATGGGTTCATTCGTACAGATTAAGAGGTAAAAGTTTCTGGGCTTGTAATATCCCTTCTTCTTGTTGCTGGTCGTGGAGGAAAATTCTTCAACTTCGGCCGGATATGAGGAGATTTGTTTGGTCTGAAATTGGGAATGGGTTATCGACTTCAGCTTGGTTCGATTTGTGGAATAATATAGGCCCGTTGATTCAGGTTGTTTCCCCGAGACTTATTGCGAATGCAGGGTTTGCTTTAGATGCTAGAGTGGCTGATATTTTCTTCGAGTCTGCGTGGGTTTGGCCGAATGAGTGGAGAGATCGGTTTCCGGCTCTTAATCATCTCGATAGCCTGTCTATTTAGCCGAATAAGGATGACAAACTTTTTTGGCGTCAAGGGGACCTCCTTCATGATTTTTCTACGGCTCGAGCTTGGGATTCGGTTAGACATCGAGAGGTGGAAGTAGAGTGGTACCGTATTGTTTGGTTCAGCCAATGCATTCCTCGCCATGCGTTTTTAATGTGGCTTATTATGAGGCGTAAATTACTTACTCAGGATAAGATTTTGAGCTGGGATATATCGCGGAGAAAAAACATGAACATGATGTGTTGTTTGCTTTGCTATGCCAACCATGATTCTCATAATCATCTGTTCTTCGAATGTAAATTCTCGGATCAGATTTGGCATAAAGTCAGACATAAAGCGGGCATGGAGACGGTTCATTCTAGTTGGGATGACATTGTTAATTGGCTTGTAGTTCGGTCCAGATCGAAGTCAGCTAGAAACTATGTTGCAAGGTTATTGGTAGCAGCCACAGCTTATTTCATCTGGCAGGAGCGGAATGCTAGACTATTCAAGAATGAGTTGAGACCTCCAGAAGCTATTATTGATCTTATTATCCAACAGGTTCGATATAAATTGATGGGAGCGAAGCTAAAGAATTGTGAAAATGTCCGAACGCTTCTAGGTGATTGGGGGATTATTGGAGCTGATCTGCGTGAAGATGTTGGCTGATTGAGTAGTGTTTGGTTTTTTGTGCTAGAGTCTAGTCTAGTTGTTTTTTCCGTTTTGGTGGTTTTTTATGTGTGTTTTTCCATTTGTTTAACTTTCATGGGGCATGTCCCATGATTGAACTAGTGTAGACTTTCTGCACTACTTGTGCTTTTTTGGTTGTGAATATATAGAATCACCGGGGTAACCCTTTACCCAAAAAAAGCGGGACCTAGCCAAGTGGCAGCGCCACCAGCTAGGAAGCCATACATAGGAACTGCCCCATGGTGCAAACGATGCAACCGTCACCATTCAAACCTCGTACCCTGCTCCAAATGTACCTACTGTGGACGGTTGGGACATTTGATTAACATATGCTGCTTTGCTATCCAAAACAAAGCTGTTGCAAATCTTGCTGCTACCCAACTCCAAGTCAACCCTACTCAAGCTCGTCTTCCGTCTGGTACTTGCTACAACTGTGGCGAAACGAGCCATTTCAGGAACAAATGCCCAAAGATTGTCAATGCAAATCCAACCCTTGGATAAACATTTGGCCGAGCAGAAGATGTTGTTGTCTTATGCCTTTGTTTCTTTTGTTTTCTTGTATTGTGAAACAATCTGTTTTGTTCATAAATAAAAGTCGTTGTTCGCAATTCTGATATACAAATGTAGTTACATGTGTGTATGGCATTTCCCTATAATACCTACATCAAGGAACTATGTTCTTTACAAACTACTCTTGTGATTCTCCCTTTCAAGTGATCGCTCATGATTTCCTTAAAAATTTTAAGTACTCATTTCATTCTAGGAGACGAAGTACAAGAAATAAAGCGAAATTATGAGTAATCGTGCTTTTTGCACATCTGTGTCCTTAAATCCTTGGTTAAGGGTATTTTCAAATCTCATACCCATTACATTCTGATTCTTCAACATGCATAACATAAGTTTTCAAAAACAACCCCCATGATTTCAAAAACATTGTCTATATTTTCAAAAACAACCTTCATGATTTCAAAAATGTTTCATATAGTTTGAAAACAATATTAATACAATATAATTACTTACATCAAGTGCATGATTTCAAAAGCATCATTCATGTTTTCAAAAACCTTATATTTTCAAAATTCATCTTGCATGATTTTAAAACATTTTTCTTTAAAATATACCTACCTAATACACCTACTTTATGATTTCAAAAGTATTATATATAAGGTTTCCAAAAACATTGAACACATATTAGAACCCCATGCATAGTTTTCAAAGTATTTTCCTCATACATTGACTTAACCTTCAAATTCCGCTTCATATGTCGCCTTGGCATATCTAGCATTTCAACTTCATAAGCATTTTTACTTCATGTTTTGACTTAAGCACATCCAGCGCAAGGTTTCAAAACATCTTCAATTCCCAAAATCCATATGGGATCTTTTTATCTTCACAATTAGATTCTTGTGGATAATTGTCATTCAAATCAGAATCCTTAATTGGATTCCTTGTGTACCTTAATTCGAACATTTCGGTTCCTTGCAATCGAAATCGAATTTCCTATTTAAGATCTTTCTATCTTCATAGTTAGATTCTTGATAATGTTTAAAGCACCAATCAAAATCCACTGATTGGATACCTGGTGTGCTTTAAATGCATGTGCACAGTTAATAGAACAAATTAAATCATGACAAATTTAAAATCAAGATAAACAATTTTGTGGTTATGTGACTATGTGTTTATGCATTTTGTGTTTCCTTTTATGCATTTTGTGATTTTGTATACTCTGGATAATTCGTTATCCAAATCCTCATAGAACCTTTCGTATTTTTATATGAGGGATTCGTAGTAGGATATTCAAAGGTACTATCTAAAATCCTTAATTAGGCTTCTACGTGATAGTTAAGACCCATGGATTTTATAGTGCCATTCCATCATTCAAAGAGACCCCTTTTAGTGGTCTAGGTCAAAAGATTGATTCAAAATCTGGTTGAGAATGACATGTGATGATATAAGCTGAAAAGATTCCTTGGCGGTCTGGAGATCATTTATTGACTCAATTAAAAAGGACCCCATTATGGTCTAATCACAATCATCACAGGCTCGTTCATCGTTTTCCTCCCCTACACATTATAAGATGCACTTCGTGACTATGCAAGGAATTACGTAATTATGGATGCATACATAATTATGAAGTTCAGTGCACGGAAACCGCGGTAAGACTTATTATGTGTAAGAACCAATAGTGGCAACCATAACAAAATGTGAACAATATAATAGAGGTACGGTGGACGCACCAATAACACTTTATATACTTGTATATAAGTGACCCTCTCACATTGCAAGCATGATGTTATTTAAAGTTACTAGAAGTTCAGGACTCTAACCAGTGTTGTTCGATCTTTTCAACTTCATATTTCAAGCTCTCACAAGTTTCCTCTAAATAAATTTCGGGACGAAATTTCCTGAAGTAGGGGAGACTGTGACACCTGTGTCACTTCAGCCATCAAACAAACACCAAACCAATGAAATATTGTATTTCATACTTGGGATTTGTATAAACATGTGTATCATTTGCACATATCAACTCTTGTTCGATTTCGGGCTTTAGATCGCTTTCTAGAGGGTTATACGCGCACTGATGCGTAAATATAACCAGTTTAATGCAACAAACACTCCGGAATAGTGACATAGGCTTAACATACCTTAAATAACCTTTACATAACTTAGAAATAAGTTTTGGAAGGTTTGGTATGCCGAAATCAAGTTTATTCGCTTACAGGGACTAAATTCGACAAACTGCGAAAGAATGTCGATTCGTACTGTAACGAACATTCTGGAACTTGATCATAAGTTAAACATACCCTAAATATCCTTTACATAGCTTAGAAATAGGCTTTGAGGGGTTCGGTATGCTAAAATAAACTTATTTGATCAATAGAGACTAAAAGCGTCAAAAGTGCATAAGTTTGCATTTTCACGCATATCTTTCATCCTGAATATATCTGGACATCCAAAAATTTATGTAATCATTAAAATATTTTATTTTAGTGATTGGCATAATAAAATTCCATTCGTCGCGTAATTTGGATCGTTTTTGCGTTCATTACGATTTCCGTCGTAATTAACCGAACAACGCAACCGTACGACCAAACAAACCGACATCCGAGATGTTTTTGAGCATATTTTAAGTTCCCTATACTTTAACTTTATTTTAGAGCCTTTAAATGGGGTTAACGGGGCTTAAAAGTGCAAAAAAATCAAGTTTTACAAGTGTAGGGACCATTTTTGAAATTTCTGGCAGATACATTGAACCTGGTCCATTTTTGAGATATGATGGTTTGAACCCATGGTTTTTAAAATACCATGGGCTGGTATTTAATGGTTTATAAAATACTATGGGCCATTCTAGGGGTGCCCATGGTATTACAAAACCATGGGCACATGTGTACGGTTGAGATTAAATCACGTTTTTCGACGAACGATCTTAACGGTTCAAGGAAATCTATAAATACCCAACCCAACTTCATTCATTTCCCACATTTAATCTGATTCAAAGCTTTCTAAGTGGAAGTATATACTTCCTACCTGAAAGCGAATCGGGTTAAATCTTGCGGGGACCTTCTGTAAGTATTCTTTCGCGTTTTTCATTCATTTTAGCATTAAAGTCAAACTGCGTTTGTGTCACACCCCGACCACGTAAAACAACAAAACGTGGCGGAAACGTCGGGGAGTGTTGTAACAGAATCATTGTTTCACAACCATGGATTAAACAAATTTCGTTTTATTGAATTAAAGGAGTTACAATGTCTTAACAATAAAGAAACATAACAAAAATTAACTAGTCTTGCATCTTTTAATGTCACTAAGGTCTCGTCCAATCCTATGTGAGCATGCATCAATATCATCATCGAATATCATCAACTATTGTACCTGAAACACATGTGAAAATACGTCAACATAAAAATGCCGGCGAGTACATAGGTTTTATGAAAATAGGATCCATGACTTAGGTTTAAGAAAATGTTTAACCAAAAACTTGTCATGAATCCAGTTTAAGTGTTTGCTTTTATAAAACGTTTGAAAATCGATGATAGATATGTATAGTTAAAAGAATGATGTAAGGTTAAATGAATAACCAAGTAAAAATGAGTTTGTATAAAACAAACTGTTTTGTAAAACAATATCTTGAGAAAAATATGTTATTTGTGTAAAAATGTATAAATCCAAATGAATGATTTAAATAACGCTACGCCATGTAATATAATACAAGCACTTATATATAGGAAGTACCAGCGGCGTATCCACCATGCTTGTATCACATTACACACGTTTCGTTACTCAAATCACTTACCCACATAAACCACCAATGTAAATTGCCCATGTCTAAACCGTTGTCAAATGTCAATCAAGTATTGTGTAAACAAAATGTCATGTATGGCAAGTGAAATATGTATCAACCAAACCATAGGTAAGAATGCACAAACAATGTACTAAGTATGCGACGGATGGACATACATAGCATGATACCAAGTATAAGATGTCTTGTAAAACGATGTACTAAGTATGATGAACATACATAGCATGAAATGTTATGTAAAACGATGTACTAAGTATGCACACAATGGGCATACATAGCATGTGATGTAAAATGTACTAAGTATGATGAACATACATAGCATGAAATGTTATGTAAAACGATGTACTAAGTATGCACACAATGGGCATACATAGCAAAAACATAATGAAATCATGTACTAACAGTGTACTAATGAACATAGCAAGTATATGATATAAAAGCATGAAATCATGAAAGTAACAAGTAGGCACATGTGTTTCACCCCAAAATGTTTGAAAAACAGTAAAAGAGGGGTCTATGTACTCACTTGAGGGTGCTTAGAAGTCTTAGGATAACCACCAAGCAAAGCTAGAAGATCACGGAATCAAACGGCACCTATATAGGTATCTACATTAATAAACGGACCTATCGGAGTGTGCACATATAATCATTTGAAGTGGCGGATTAGGGTTTTCATCTACCCAAGATTGTTTCATTCTCAAGTTCTTGTCTACTGCGGATAGGGTTCTTGATTCGTGCAGGATTCTTTTGGCGGCTGATTAGGGTTCTGCGTGCATTATTGTTTTAGAGTGATTGTTTACGTGAGGCGGCTGCATGGGGAATAATAGTGACGGGTCAGGGAACGAGTCTGGGAGTTTGTCTTCAAAAAAGGGAATAGGGTTGCGTGTTACGAACATTGAAGGCAACCTGAAGCTCCCAAGAAGGGGGATGTTCTCCACAACGAAGTATCGATTCTGGATGGGTTGGAAAAAATATCGAAACCTGTGGAGAATATTTTTGCTAAACCTGGTACGGTGAACAACATGGCTGACTTTCAGAATGAAGATGGTTATGAGAGTGTGTCGTTCTTGGACTCTCAAAATTTGCCGAAGGATAATGATATGGGATCGTCTTCAACGAACAATGCTGAAAAACCAATGTCTTTTGCGAATGCTGTGAAATCTAAGAAGGAGCCAGTTAAAGTCAATTTCAGGGCAATGGAATCAAATGAAACTGTTGATGGTGCTGATGTTGTGATACCAATCTCTTCAGTAAAACAGGTGCATAATAGATACGAAAATACGTTGTATGGTTATTTTTTGGGGAAAAGACTAGCTTACCCGGTTGTCGATTACTTTGTTAAAAATAACTGGGTGAAGTATGGGCTCTCAAGAGTAATGATGAACGCAAAGGGCTTCTTTTTCTTTAAATTTACATCGAAAGAGGGGATGGCTAAGCTCTTGGAAGATGGTCCGTGGACGATCAGGAATGTGCCAATTATTTTAAAGGAATGGTCATCGAATGTGATGGTGGAAAAGCAGGATATTAAAACTGTACCGGTATGGATTAAAATGCATGATGTTCCTCTGACTGCTTTTACAGAGGATGGGCTGAGCTTGTTGGCATCAAAGATTGGCACACCAAAAATGCTGGATTCTTACACTACGACTATGTGCACGGAATCATGGGGAAGGAGCAGCTTTGCAAGAGCCATGGTTGAAATACATGCGGATAAGGAACTGAAGAAAAGTATCATAGTCGCTGTTCCAAACTTGGATGGAACTGGCCATGCAAAAGCTGAGATAAAAGTCGATTATGATTGGGAACCGTTGAGATGTTCTTTGTGTTGTGTGTTCGGCCATTGTGATAACTCATGTCCAAAGAAACCTGTTATGGTTAGGAATGAGGTTAATAAAAAACACAATGATGAATTCCAGGAGACCATTTTGAGAACCAAGAAACCGTTTACTCAAGGTGTGAATGTAAAGAACCAAAAGCCTAAGGTTACTTATAGACCGGTGGTAAAACCAAAGTCAAGCCAGGGTAATGGAGGTCCGACTCGGGAAAAGATTGAAACTTCAAACCCTTTTGATGTTTTAAATGAGGAGAATAGTAATATGGCTGATGCTACGGGGGAAGGAACCAACACACGAGCAAGAGTACAATCTAAAGGTAAGAACCAGATCACTGATGAGGAGATGATGACCGATGACACTGATGTCGACAATCTTCTGGCTGATATTCCTAAATATATGGAAAATAAGAACGCGAGCAATTCTGAGGGTGCAAGCACACCCGGTTCAATGGGTGTTTAATGGGTAGTATCGCTTCTTGGAACATTAGGGGGTTGAACCGCTCCCTCAAACAGAAGGAGGTTCGTCAAATAGTTGTGGATAATCATGTTCAAGTATGTGCCATTATGGAGACCCATGTCGACACATTAAATGTTCCAAAGGTCTGCCAGAAAGTGTTTAGCTCGTGGATGTGGAACTCAAATGCTAGTTGTTGTTTAAAAGGAACTCGGATCATGATTGGATGGGATCCGAATATGGCTGATGTTATGGTCCTCTCGCAAACTGACCAGGTGATTCATACTCAAGTAATGTTTAAACTTGATAGAAAATCCTTATTTTGCACGTTTGTTTATGCGGATAACAATTATAGAAATCGAAGGGATTTATGGAACAATTTGTGTACTCATAGCTCTTTCATGAAAGACAAGCCGTGGGTAATTATGGGAGATTTTAATGCCTCTTTATCCCATGATGATTCGAGTTCTGGTTCATCTAGTTATAGTATTGGAACCCGTGAATTTAGAGAGTGTGTCAACTCTATTGATGTGTTCGATGTTAATAGCACAGGGGTTCATTACACATGGTCGAACAACCAACTCAGGGGGGGTATTATTTTTAAAAAATTGGACCGAATTATGAGCAATATTAATCTGGTTGCTGAGTTTCCCAACGCTGGAGCTTATTTCCACCCGTTTCGGGTTTCTGACCATGCTCCTTGCATTTTGAAATTACCAAATGTTGCGAGAGAAAAACCAAGGCCATTTAAATTTGTAAATCTAATTGCTGAAAAGCATGGTTTTCTAGAAGCTATTAAGCAGATCTGGGGGAAAGAGATTACAGGTTTTCGTATGTACCAGGTTGTTATGAAGCTGAAGCTTCTTAAAACTCCATTACGGAAGCTCTTTTGTCAACAAGGGAATTTGCATGAGAATGTAAAGAAGGCGAGGAAGGAACTTGATGAATGTCAGCTTGTTATGGATCAGGATCCGGCAAATGTGGAGGTTCTAGCGAAGCATAGTATCCTTCTTAAAAATTATAAAGAGGCCATTCATGACGAAGCTACGTTTTTACAACAAAAATCGAAAGTTGATTGGTTAACACTTGGGGACTCTAACACCAAATACTTTCATAATGTTGTGAAAGCCAAAAATCATCGAAGCCGAATATTGTTAATTCGTGATGCGAACGGGATCCTGCATGAAGGGGGGGCAGCGGCGATTGCTTTGGTTAATCATTACTCGAACTTTTTCGGGAGTGTGGGTCACGTTGTGTGCAGGCCTAATATGAACTTATTCAGGAATAAGTTACCGATAATGAAAGCAAATAATATGGTCCGTGCAGTAACTGACGATGAAATAAAGGATGCTATGTTCTCAATTGCTGGAAATAAGGCTCCTGGTCCGGATGGTATACATCGGTGTTTTTTAAAAAAGCGTGGGATGTGGTTGGGAAAGATATCTGTTTAGCGATTCAGGAATTTTTTCAGAATGGAAAGCTTCTAAATCAGCTAAATCATACGGTAATCTCCCTCATTCCGAAGGTGACGACTCCAGATTCAGTAACGGATTATAGGCCTATATCGTGCTGCAACACCCTTTACAAGTGCATAAGTAAGATTATCACTACTCGTATAAAAGAGGGCCTGGGAGATATTGTTAATATAAATCAGTCAGCTTTTATTCCGGGTAGGAAGATTTCAGATAATATCCTCCTAACCCAGGAATTAATACATAATTATCATCACAATCATGGTCCTCCGAGATGTGCTTTTAAAGTTGACATTCAGAAAGCATATTATACAGTTGATTGGGATTTCCTAGAGAATATTTTACATGGGTTTGGTTTCCACAAAAAGATGATCAAGTGGGTTATGGCGTGTGTAACTTCGGCCACCTTTTCGTTATCTATTAACGGTAATCTGTGTGGTTATTTTAAGGGGAAGCGGGGTTTACGTCAGGGGGATCCTATGTCTCCTTATCTTTTTACGCTGGTTATGGAGGTCCTTACGTTAATCCTTAAAAAGCAAGTTGATGATACTGCCGAGTTTAAATTTCACCACAAATGTGAAGAGCAAAGGATTATTAACTTATGTTTCGCAGATGACTTATTTTTATTTGCTCGCGGTGATCCTCTTTCAGCAGGTGTTATTCTAGACTCGTTGAATCTTTTCAAGAATATGTTAGGATTAGTTCCTAGCATGACGAAGAGCACTGTCTTTTTTGGAAGTGTTCCGAATTATGTTAAAGACCAAATCCGAAATATCATGCAATTTGATGTAGGTACTCTCCCGGTCAGGTATCTGGGCGTTCCCCTCATCTCATCCAGATTGACGTATTCGGATTGTAAGAAACTTGTTGATAATTTGGAGTCTCGTATCACGGATTGGAAAGCAAAAAGTTTGTCTTTCGCGGGTCGTCTCCAGCTTATTAGATCAGTGTTATCGTCTATGCATGTTTATTGGTCCTCAGTCTTCATTTTACCAAAAAGAATTATTCAAGATCTTGAAGACAAAATGCGACGGTTTCTTTGGGCCCAAGGTAATAACATAAAGGGAAAGGCTAAAGTTAAATGGAGCCGGGTGTGTTTGCCTAAGGGGGAAGGTGGTTTGGGTATCCGGAAAATTGCTGACATGAATAATGCGCTGATGGTTGCTCATATTTGGAGCCTCCTAACGCATAGGGAATCCCTATGGGTTAAATGGGTGCATTCGTATCGTATCCGGGAGAGAAGCTTTTGGGAGTTGCCGGTTAGGAATAACACCACGTGGGGCTGGCGGAAAATACTTCAAATGAGGACGCTCATACGACGCCACATTTGGAGTAAGTTGGGTAATGGAAGCAATACTCGAGCATGGTTCGATATATGGGATGCCGTATGTCCTTTGAATCTCTTTATTACACCGAGAATGATAGCGAATGCGGGGTTTGATATGGGGGCAAAGGTCGCGGATTTGTGTCAAAATGGCGAGTGGGTTTGGCCGAACCTATGGGTTAGCAGATTTCCGATTTTGCACCAACTTTCTAATGTAACGTTAATGTCTCATGTGCAAGATAGGACCATTTGGCGATCTAGAGATGGGGAAGATATGGAGTTTAGCACGTATGGAGTGTGGAACGATATTCGGCAAAGTCAAGAGAAGGTAAGCTGGGAGAGCATTGTGTGGTTTCCGCAGGCTATCCCTAGACACGCGTTTCTCATGTGGCTCGTAGTCTGCAAAAAGCTGAAAACTCAGGATATTATGCGGAAGTGGCGATCGTCGGGTAATGCTAACTATAACCTGTTGTGTTGTTCGTTATGTACATCGGGGCCGGATTCCCATGATCATCTTTTTTTTGAGTGTGAATATGCATCTCAAATATGGTACGGAGTTCGGAAGAAAGCGGGAATGCAAACAATAGGGGATAAATGGGAGGAAATTATGGAATATCTTCAGCATCACGCGAAGTCTAAACGGGCCGATTACATCATTGGGAAGTTAGTGGTGGCGGCGTCGGCGTATTTCATTTGGCAAGAGCGGAATAATAGATTGTTCTCGTCGAAGAAGAGGAATGCAACGCAGCTGAAAGAGGTGATTTTTATGACTATTAGAATGAAACTACACACAATGAAGTTTAAAAGAACAAATTACATTGCCCAAGTGTTGAACGAATGGAGTCTTCCTCGTGAGTTATTGATGGATCAAGATGAATGTGGCTGATTCTGGGTCGATTGGGTTGGAGGAGCCGGGTGGGTTCGGGTTTTGTCAATTTGACGTGTTTTGCTGTATTTGCGTGATAACTTTTTATTTGTGGTTAGTGTTGTGTATACTCTAGTAATGGCATGTCATTCTAGAGAATTGAGGTGTACTCTATACCTCACTTGTTTTATTTTGGTTGTTGAATGAAATTTAACCGGGGTAACCCATTACCCAAAAAAAAAACGGACCTATCGGAGGATCGGGTAGTACAAGGGTTTGTAAACCAAATAAGTATGGGAACTTATGTAATATGGTTTAACAAAGCCTACGTACTAAAACGAAACCTATCCTAAGTGCTTTTGACCCATTACGACCCGTTTAGGTAGCTTACGCCACTTTAACGCGTCGTTCGCGTAAAACGCGTTTGGAATGCCTAACTAGTCCTATGACAAGCAAGATATGCCTTAACATGTTTAATATTGTTGCTAAATCAGTTTAGATGTCAAAATTTTAAGTTACATATGCTTAAAATGAATTTATGCGTAAAAAGGGCATTTTGGTAATTTACCTAAGGCATATAAACTACCTATCATATAACTAACTAAACGTCGTGACCATAAGGTATAACCTCGGAAGGTTATTCCCTTTATAACTATGGTCACCTAAAGTGTCTGGTCGGATCCTAAAGATCGACCAATGGGTCGGGTTCGTAAGCATAAGCGATTGATTAGATCGCTTACCTTTACGACCCTAAACAAGCACAAATCTAAAAGCGACGAGCTAAACATGCTAGAACATGTTTAGTAAAGTTAGAAAACAGGTTTGGTATTAAAACAAACGGTTTTAATACCCTAGAGTAGTTTGGTTACAAAATACGCGAGAAAACGCATTTTGACCGAAACTACGACTCGTCACTGAGCCTAGATAACGTGGTAATCAGTAGGTATAGTTACTAGGGACTATAACCATCGTGATTACGCTCACGTTATGAAGTTCAAAAGAACTTCGCGTTGACCATAAACTGGTCAATGCAGGAAGTCAAACATAGTTTGACTTTAACGCTAAAACGAACGAAAAGCACGAAAGAACACTTACAAAGGGTCCCCGCAAGATTTGATTCCAAGTAATCTCAGGTAGGAAGTGTATAAACACAACCACTTAGAGAAAAACTCAGATCAAATGTGGGTTTGTAAGTGAAAAGGTAAGGGGTATTTATAAATTTCTTAGAGCCGTTAGGATCGTTTCTTGAAATCCGGGCTTCAATCTCAACCATCCACTTGGGCACATGGTATAGAATACAAGGGGCACTCAAATACCAGCCCATAGAATTAAAAATCAGAGATTAAAACCATGGGAAAAGGTGGGAAAGACCAGATTCAATGTTTCTGCATTTTTGCTGGTCTGGGAGGTCCTTACGGACCGTATGGATTAGTGCTTATGGTCCGTAAGCCTTGTGCAGGTCAGCAAGTTTGAAAATTGGCAGTTTTGGTCCCCGCAGCCCCAAAACTTGGTATTTGATGCATTTTTGACACGTTTAAGCCCCGTTAACCCCATTTCAAAGCTCTAAAATGAAGTTAAAGTATAGGGAACTTAAAATGTGCTCAAAAATATCTTGGATGTCGGTTCGTTTGGTCGTACGGTTGCGTTGTTCGGTTAATTACGACGGAAGTCATAACGAACGCAAAAACGATCCAAATTAAGCGACGAATGGAATTTTATCATGCCAATCACTAAAATAAAATATTTTAATGATTACATAAATTTTTGGAAGTCCGGAAGTATTCAGAACGTAAAATATGCGCGAAAATGCAAACTTATGCACTTTTTGACGCTTTTAGTCCCTGAATGAGCATAAAGTTTATTTTTGCGCACCAAACACCTCAAAGCCTATTTCTAAGCTATGTAAAGGATATTTAGGGCATATTTAACTTATGATCAAGTTCCGGAAGATCTGTTATAGTACGAATAGACATACTTTCACAGTTTGTCGAATTTAGTCTCTGTAAGCGAATAAACTTGATTTCGGCATACCAAACCATCCAAATCTTATTTCTAAGTTATGTAAGGGTTATTTAAGGTATGTTAAGCCTATGTCACTATTCCGGAGTGTTTGTTGCATTAAACTGGTTATATTTATGAATCAGATCGCGTATAACCTTTCAGAAAGTGATTTAAAGCCCGAAATCGAACAAGATTTAATATGTGCAAACAATACACATATTTACACAAAATCCCAAGTATGAAATACAATATTTCATTGGTTTGGTATTTGTTTGATGGTTGAAGTGACACAGGTGTCACAGTCTCCCCTACTTTAGGAAATTTCGTCCCGAAATTTATTCGTAGGAGTCTGTCCGTGACTTTGTGTCAAATAACCACCAGAGAGATATGCAAGGGATAATCCTATCATTTCCTTAACGGACATTCTTTAGAAACGAAAATGAATGGACGGAGTCATTTTCAACAGATGCTTCCTCAGAAACAGAAATGAAAGGATAATCAAACATTATTCATTTCCTTCAACGGATATTCTTCAGAAACGAAAATGAACAAACGGAGTCATTTCCAACGGTTGCTTCTTCAGAAACGGAAATGAAAGGATAATCAAACGGATATTCATTTCCATCAACAGATATTCTTCAGAAGCGAAAATGAATGGATGATCCATTTTCCTCAACGGATTCTTCATCGGAACGGAAATGAAAGATTAAACAAACGGATATTCATTTCCATCAACGGATATTCTTCAGAAGCGAAAATGAATGGATGATCCATTTTCCTCAACGGATTCTTCATCAGAACGGAAATGAAAGATTAAACAAACGGATATTCATTTCCATCAACGGATATTCTTCAGAAGTGAAAATGAATGGATGATCCATTTTCCTCAACGGATTCTTCATCAGAACGGAAATGAAAGATTAAACAAACGGGTATTCATTTCCATCAACGGATATTCTTCAGAAGCGAAAATGAATGGATGATCCATTTTCCTCAACGGATTCTTCATCAGAACGGAAATGAAAGATTAAACAAATGGATATTCATTTCCATCAACGGATATTCTTCAGAAGCGAAAATGAATGGATGATCCATTTTCCTCAATGGATTCTTTTTTGGGTAAAGGGTTACCTCGATGAATTTTATATATGAAACAAATAAGAACAAGGGCATGTCAAAGCGACACACCAACTAGACTTGACATGCCAAGCCTAGGACACCACACGACATAATCCATCAAAACAAAACATCCAAACAAGACCACCAATAAAAGACAGCCAAACAAAACTAAAACAAGACCCGAAAAAACTACTAGCCCGGATCCACTAATTCATAGTTGCCATCTTCAATCTGCCAGGCCTTGAAGATCCTTTCCCTAGCCGAGCTCACACGGAATCTGAATCCCATTAACCGCAACCGAACCGAGCCTTTAACCTTCTCGGTAACTTGATCTACCGACCTCTTATTGTTAGTGAACAACCTGTTATTCCTTTCTTGCCAAATGTAGTACGAAGCAGCTGCTATTACCAACTTACACACAATGTGATCAACATTCTTTGATCTTGAGTGTTGCTCCACCCAAGTTAGAATTGATGACCAAGTAATGTCCACATTCGTCAGGTTTACCATCGCCTTCACTTTATTCCACACTTGAGCCGAGAAGTTGCATTGAAAAAAATAGATGATCATGACTATCCCGGTCATAGTTACATAGCGGACAGCACATAAGATTCAGATTTGTTTGGCTACCTGCTTCCCAAACTGCCATCCTATCCTGTGTCTTTAACTTATTTCTGAAAGCCAGCCACATATGAAACGCATGCCTCGGGATACATTGAGAAAACCAAACCATGTTTGCCCACAAAGCATGATGTTCTCTACTCCGAATGGTGTTCCAAACATGAGCCGATTTAAAATCACCTGTTTTTCCATCCAAATCTTTCCAAACAAGCCGGTCCACTGCATTAGGATCTAAATTGGGAACCGAGATATTGATTAAAAACCGGAAATAAATCAAACCACGCTTGAGGCCATTTCCAGTTTCCATTTTGATCAATAATCTCCGCGACCATAGTCCGAAGGTTAAAACCAGCATTAGTAATGTACCTTGGAGTAATAAACGATCTAAGCGGCTCCCCGTACACCACATATCACTCCACACATTGGTTTGTAAACCACTCTTTAAAGAAGACCAGATGTGAGGACGAATGATACTTCGGATAGATAGAATTTTCCTCCATCCCCAGCTCATACTCCCCCGACAAGGAACCTCCCAAAAATTCCTACCTTTAAGCTTGTAGTTATGAATCCATCTCACCCAAATAGACTCCCGGTTAGAAATAATACTCCAAATATGGTTTCCATAAGAGACTTATTAACATTCGAAATATTTCGAATACCCAAGCCACCTTCATCTTTAGGCAGACACACATCTTTCCAAGCAACCTTAGCACGAATCCTGCCATCCGAGCCCGCATTCCACAGAAACCGACGAATTCTTTTTTCAAGCTCACTAATTACCCGAGCTGGGATAACAAAAACTGACGCCCAATAAATGTGCATAGAAGAGAGAACCGAGTTGATTAGCTGCAATCGGCCCGCAAAGGATAGAGACTTAGTAACCCAATTGACAATCTTTTTCTCCATGCATTGAATAAGGACTTCACAATCTTTATAGAACAATCTCGAAGAGATGAGGGGGACCCCAAGATACCGGACCGGGAGGGAACCCTCCTGAAATGGCATAATGTCAAGAATTTCCTGCCTGATTGAAGGGGAACATTACAGAAAAAAACTGTACTCTTGGCTGGACTCGGAGCTAATCCTGAAATATTAGTAAAAATTTCCAGCGCCTTCTTGATTTTTCTAACCGAAACCACATCTCCATGAACAAATATGAATAAATCATCAGCAAACGACACATTAATAATTTTCTCCTTAGCACATAGGGCATGATACTTATAAGAGTTGTTTGCCGCTTGTCGTAACAAAAGAGACAAAACCTCCATAATTAACGTGAAGAGGTAAGGCGACATTGGGTCTCCTTGCCTAAGCCCACGTTTGCCCTTAAAATACCCATGAAGATTGCCATAGTACGACACCGTGGTTACACACGTCATGATCCATTTCACCATTTTCTGATGAAAACCAAACCGAGTAAGAATTAGCTCCAAAAAGTCCCAGTTTACTGTATCATAAGCTTTCTGAATGTCAATTTTAAAAGCACATCTCGTCGGGCCTCTGTTTAGGTGATAATTGTGCATCAATTCCTGCGTGAGGAGGATATTGTCTGAAATCTTCCTACTCGGTACAAAGGCAGATTGATTAATACTAACAAGAACACCCAAGCATGGTTTCAACCGATCTGTAAGAATCTTGCTAATGCACTTATACAAAACATTGCAACAAGAGATGGGTCTGTAATCCACAACAGAATCCGGAACTTCTTTTTTCGGTATTAAAGCAAGGATCGTGTGATTGACTTGATTAAGAAGCTTACCGTTTTCAAAAAACTGCAAAACAGCATTAGTCACCTCATTACCAACAACATCCCAAGCATGCTTGAAAAAAACCGACGTATAACCATCCGGACCCGGAGCCTTTTTTTTTTGGGTAAAGGGTTACCCCGGAGCCTTGTCTTCACTAATACTAAACATGGCTTGCTTGACCTCCTCCCGAGTGACTTGACGAATCATATGATCCGCAACATCGCTGCTAAGAACATTAGTAAACAGATTTTCCGAATTAAGCCTTTGGACCGGACTCTCTACACCCAAAAAATTCATGTAATGTGACACCATAGCATCCGCCACATCTTCCCCTTCATATCTATTACCCAACGAATCCATAACACTGTAGATCTTGGTTCTAGCATTTTTAACTTTAACCGTGTTGTGAAAGAACTTAGTATTTGAATCTCCCGCACAAAGCCACTCGACCTTAGATTTCTGTTTTAAAAAACATTCCTCATCATAAGCTGCCGACTGAAAATCCTGAAGGCATTGAGCCTCCAATTGCCTCAAATGAGTATCCAAGGGGTTCTGATCCACTTGAACATGAATATCATCTAGCTTTTTCCTCAAGTCATTTACCTTAACATGCAAATTACCTTGGTCAAACAATATCTTTCTCAACTTTGGCTTTAGATTCCTGAGCTTCTTCACAACCGAGAGCATAGTGACACCCTCAACATTCTTCTCCCACTCGGACTTGACACTATCCTTAAATTCAGGTTTCGTAACAATAAAATTCGGGAACTTGAAAGGTCTTGGACGATAACCATTGTTGCTCAGCATTTTAAGAAAACACGGAGTATGGTCCGAAACACGAAACGGATGAAACATAGCATAAGCTGAAGGATACTGGTCTATGAATGTGACATTGCCCATAATTCTATCTATTTTCTTTAACAGGCCAGCTCCACTCTTCGGCTTTTGATTCCAAGTATACTGTAATCCGTGGGCACTTATATCAATCAGATTAGCTTGATGAACACATTCATCAAATTCCCGCATGCCAATAGATTGATTAGAGGACCCATATAACGAATCTTCAAGATTGAGAGCAGAATTGAAATCTCCCATTACCACCCACGGCTTATCAAAACAGAAAACTTTATGTTTGCATAATTCGTTCCAAAGCAATCTCCTATCTTGATACTTATTTTCCGCATATACAAACGAACAGAAAAGAACTTTCTTGCTTGCTTTAAAGAAAATCTGAGTGTGAATAATTTGGTCCATTTGAAAGAGAACCATAACATCAAGGTTATCCGCATTCCATCCCAAAATAATTCTTGTCCCCCGACTACAAACCCCACCATTTGAAGTCCAATTCCACTTACGAAAGACATACTTACAAACTTTATCCAGCTTGCTAACATCAACATGTGATTCGAGAATAGCACACAATTCAACATTATTAGCTGATATAAGATTACGAACCTCATCAGCTTGTTTCAGGGGATGGTTCAAGCCCCTAATATTCCAACACATTATACTACCCATTTAAAACCTTGGAACCGGGAGTGCTTGCCCCCTCAGACGTATCAATATGCTGTTCATTAGACATAAACTTGGCCATTTCAGTCGGCGTGACTTCCAGGATTTCATCAACTACCTGTGTCGATCTATGCGTCTTCCCATTTATACCCTCATTAGTAGAGCCATTATCCTCATATCCATCTCCATAATCAGCATCTAGAGCCTCAAAAGCATTGGAAGTTTTTATGTTAGTCTCATTCAAAGGAATACCAGAATCCTTTTTCGTACCTCAAATACTAGCTCCCGACTTGTTCACTTTTTGCCTATAAACAAACTTTGCTCTCGGTTTCTTATTCATCATTCCAATCTTTGCAACCTTCCTATTGTCTGTAATAAAACCATCAGCATCAACTGAAACTTGTTTTGGTTTATCATTCTGATTTTTCGGGCAATTTTGGTCACTATGGCCGAAGATACTACATGCCGAACAACGTTGTGGTTTCCACTCATATTCAACCTTTATTTTCTCCACAGTAAATCCATCCTCATCAAGCTTCGGGATCGCAATGACTATATGGTCTTTAATCTCATTATCCGCATTAACTTCTATCAAGGCTCGAGCATAACTACTCCTACCCCAACTGTGTGCACACATATCAGCCGTATAACTATCCAGTCTCTTTGGAACTCCAATCTTCGATGCCAGCAAACTTAAGCCATCATCCGTATAAATTGCAATCGGAACATTATGGAGCTTAACCCATATAGGCACAGATTTTATACCCTCCTTTTTTAGACTGATAGATGGAGACCATATGTTGAGAAATAACGGAACTTTACGAATTAACCAAGGCCCCCCCTCCAGCGCTTTATGCATACCTTCTTTAGAATCAAACTTAAAGAAGAAGAAGCTGTCACACCCCCAAAATCCCACACGCGGAGTACCACCGCTTGAAGGCGTGACTGACCAGGATCAAGCCACCAATTATATCAAACATAGCATTTAATAATATTCAAAGACATAATTGATGTTCAAAACCAAACACTGTTTAAGTAGCGGAAGCATTAAATGTAAAACCCAAATCATAAGTATCAATGTGTGAATGTAAAAGTGTTTAATAAGCATTCACGAGTTCTTGTCCACAACGACCCGCCTCTCCTCTGGTGCAAGCTCCAAGTATACCTAAGGTCCTGCAAGGCATGCAGCAAATAATCAACAAACTAGTTGAGCGAGTTCACAGAAAGTAAGTTCATAACGTAATGCATAAGAATGGCTAGTGGGGGCTTCCCATACTAGTGTGTACTAAAGGTGGGGGCTTCCCATGTTCATCCTGGTTAATGAGGGCTTCTCATTAACGGTACTTACTAGACTAACTTCCGACCATGTGTTCTTCTTTACCGAGAACAGGAAAAACGTACAGGATCACGTAGGCTTTACGTGACGTGCCCTTCCCCGAGGACAGTGGTACGCGTGGGGGCTACGTAGGCTTTACGCAGCGTGGCCTTCCGACCTGGAAGCCAGTGAATGGTATTGGGTTACGTAGGCTTTACGTAACGTGTCCTTCCCGACCCGGGAGACATATGGCAAATATACTGGGTTACGTAGGCTTTACGTAACGTGTCCTGACTAACCTGAGGACGATGGTCTATAGTCTGGTATATGCGTAAGTACGAGTAATCATTCCACATTCATCATATCCAACCCAATTCCCAACCCGGGAATCCCATGCCTTGGCTGTGTGAACTCACCTTGGTTTGCTCGGCAGATACACAATAAGTACAGATAAGCTAGAAAAAGGTCAACCACGTCCTATCATGGTGATAATACAAGTCAGGTTTTGACTAAGGTAATACACGTAGGAATCACATAAGTTAACACGTTACAGCACATATAGATCATGGCACGTTTGACAGACAAACAATACATACAACCTGTACAGTTTAACATGTAGGCCCAAACTATCCGGCCCAAGGTGCATAAGGGACTTGTGCGGGTCCGTTGGGGTTGTGCGATTTGGGATTGGGCTTGAGGCCCAATCGGTTAAACAATTATCATATCATATGAAATTAACTCATTAGCCCAAAGTAATCGGTCCAACATAACATCGTGTAACACATGTACGGCCCACATAATTGTGCGATCAGTGTGTGTTTGTGCGAGTGGGTAATTGGGCTGTCCGGCCCAACAGTACATCCGGACCAACAACTCGCTTGTGCGACTCGGGCACCTTGTGCGTCCGGTAACAGCTTGTGCGAGTGGGTCTTGTACGTCCGGCTTGTGCGACCGGGTCAGGTCTTGTACGACCTGATTTTGTACGATTGTGGGGACCCTTGTGCGATTAGTTCAACTAATTCCACCATTTAAGCAAATCGGTTACAGCCATCAATAGTTTCCAAACTTAACCAAAAACAATTAACACAATCTCAGTACATCACTTAGCATATTATCGATCAATCAAGATAATCTATCAAGAATCCTCATGAACCCTAACAATCGTATGAACAATAATCCAATGATTCACATAATCAAAACACGGCCAACAACCTATCAATTCCTATTGTTCGATCCGATCATGCATATACAGCCGAATGATTATTTAAATCAGTATTATCACTTGTTCATCAATCCTTATGTAACCCACACATGACATTTAAGCATTCCAGTAACAAGAACATTAATCAGAAATCAACATCATACCAATCAGATTCGTGTGTGAACATTTACTATACATGAGAGCCGATTACATAACAAGGACATGTATAATTACATTAACATACTCAATCATACAAGAACCCTATAACAAGTATCAACATATCACACACAATAAATCAAACACTAACCGATTACAAGTGAGGTGTGTGATCCGGGCAAGGGTACTCCTTGGTGCCGTCGGGTTTCAAGCAGCCGAAAGAAAGAGAGAGACAAGATAGAGGAGCTAGGGTTTTTAGAACTTGTGTGTGTGTGTGATACGTTTGTAACAAATGAGATACAATTCCCCCTCATGTGTGCTTGTACGCATAAAGCAATGGGCCGGCCCTTTACTTGGGCTGCCCTTGATCCGAGCACATGGTGTGCGGCCCAAATAGCTAGCTTGTGTGATCTTGTGTGAGTGTGTATTTGTGTGATTGGGCTACATTGTATACATACACATGCGTTTACACAACACACGCAACAAATAGATATATCATTCACGTAATCATTCACTTAACATACATACATGCACGTAATAGTAAAGCATTCATTAAAACACACAAGTCACATTACATTCAATAATATTCGCTTAATCAATCAAGTTCACATAGTCGTGCCATAAACGTTACATCAAAGCGAGTCTAAAGTTCGAGTTGTCACATTATCCCCAACTAATTGGAAATTTCGTCCCGAAATTTGGTATGCACTCACTGAGGAAGCTAGGTAAACTGTACTGTTCACTGGTTTTCCTGGGGTGTCACATCCTCCCCCCGTTGATCTGGAATTTCGTCCCGAAATTCCGAAGTAGTAGCTTCAGCCTCAGTAGTGGTTGCCTGGTTCCCGAGTAAATGGGGGTACTTTTCTGTCATCCTGTCTTCGCGTTCCCAGGTGTACTCTGGGCCACGTTTGGAGTTCCAACGAACTCGAACAAGAGGGATTCTCTTGTGTTTGAGGACCTTCACATCCCGGTCCGTGATTTCTACTGGTTCCTCGACGAACTGCAACCGCTCGTCGATAGTGAGTTCCTTAAAAGGAATGATGAGGTTCTCATCTGATAGGCACTTCTTTAAGTTCGATACATGAAAGACATTGTGAACTGCCCCGAGTTCAGCTGGTAAGTTCAACTTGTAGGCTACCTTGCCAATCTTTTCTAAAATTTCAAATGGTCCGACGTACCGCGGATTCAGTTTGCCCCTTTTGCCAAAACGTACCACACCCTTCCAAGGTGAAACTTTCAATAAGACCCGGTCCCCGACCTCGAATTCCAATGGCTTTCTACGCTTATCCGCGTAGGCTTTCTGACGGTCGCGGGCTGCCGCCATGCGTTGTCGTATCTGTGCTATCTTTTCCGTGGCGTCCACTACTATTTCTGGACCCGTGATCTGACTATCCCCCACCTCTGCCCAACAGAGAGGTGACCGGCATTTACGCCCGTACAATGCCTCGAATGGAGCGGCTTGAATGCTGGTGTGATAACTGTTATTGTAAGAAAACTCCACCAAAGGGAGATGTTTTTCCCAGCCGTTGCCGAAATCGATGACGCATGCCCTAAGCATGCCTTCAAGCGTTTGAATCGTTCGCTCAGACTGCCCATCCGTCTGAGGATGATATGCTGTGCTCATGTCTAGTCGTGAGCCAACAGATTTATGCATTGCTTGCCAAAGTTCTGACGTGAATCGTGCATCGCGATCCGAAATGATAGACGTGGGCACCCCGTGCCTCGAGACAATTTCTTTGAGATAGACGTCTGCGAGAGTGGAGAACTTGTCCGTTTCCTTAATCGGCAGGAAGTGTGCAGACTTGGTGAGTCGATCCACTATGACCCAGATTGTATCGTTCCCACGCTGGGATCTAGGTAGACCCGTAACAAAATCCATGGAAATTTCTTCCCATTTCCACTGTGGTATCTTAGGCTGTTGAAGTAGGCCAGCTGGTTTCTGATATTCGACCTTGACTCTCGCACAGGTCAAACATTTTCCAACATACGTAGCAATGTGGGCCTTCATACTAGGCCACCAATAAGTAGTGCCGATATCGTGGTACATTTTATCCGACCCTGGATGTACCGAATAGCGAGACTTGTGAGCTTCATCCATCACAAGTTCGCGTAGACCGCCATAAAGAGGGACCCAAATCCGGCCCGTTACATAGTAGGCGCCGTCTGCCTTCTGTTCCATCTGCTGTCGTGAGCCGCGTAAGGCTTCAGCCTTGACATTTTCGGGCTTCAGTGCTTCTGTCTGAGCAGCTCGTATCTGAGCAGGAAGGCTAGACTGAATGGTAAGCTGTAGCGCTCGCACGCGCCGTGGTAAAGTGTCCTTTCGACTAAGGGCATCAGCCACAACATTGGCTTTGCCTGGGTGATACTTGATAGCGCATTCGTAATCGTTCAGTAACTCGACCCATCGTCGTTGACGCATATTCAAATCCTTCTGCTTAAGGATATGCTCGAGACTCCTGTGATCGGTGTAAATCGTGCACCTGGTACCGTACAGGTAGTGTCGCCATATCTTAAGCGCAAAAACAACAGCTCCCAGCTCCAAATCGTGCGTCGTGTAGTTGCGTTCATGAACCTTGAGTTGACGAGAGGCGTAAGCGATAACCTTGTCGCGCTGCATTAACACACATCCCAGTCCCCGAATGGATGCATCATAATATACCACGAAGTCATCTGTGCCCTCTGGCAATGAGAGGATAGGTACACTGCAAAGTCTATCCTTTAGGCGCTGAAAAGCAGTCTCCTGGGGCTCTCCCCAGCGATAGGTAACACCCTTCTGTGTCAGTAGCGTAAGCGGCTGAGCAATCTTCGAAAAGTCTCTAATAAACCGTCTGTAGTAACCTGCCAAACCCAAGAATTGTCGTATTTCTGTCGGCGTACGCGGTGCAGGCCAGTTTTTGATCGAGTCTACCTTGGACGGATCGACATGGATCCCATCCCTGTTTACCACATGGCCTAAGAAGTGGACTTCACGAAGCCAGAAGTCGCATTTAGAAAGCTTGGTGTACAACTGTTCCTTCCGAAGGAGTTCCAAAATGAGACGAAGATGCTGCTCGTGTTCCTCCTGATTCTTGGAGTAGATCAGAATGTCGTCGATGAATACTATGACGAACTTGTCTAGGTAGGGTTTGCACACCCTATTCATAAGGTCCATAAATACGATAGGTGCGTTCATTCATATCAAACCATCCATCATATCAAACATAAAGTATAGTAGTTAAAATAATTCATAAAACCCAATACGATTGATGTTCAAACCAAACTTTGTTTGAGTAACAGAGACATAATGATGAAAACCCAAAATAAGTTATAAGTTCAAATATCGTCCATGACGTCTCCTCGTCCTAACACGAAAGCTCGACCTCTTGCCTCGTTGCCATTGTTGTTGTTGTTGTTGTTCCCGTTGCCCTGGTTATTGTTGTGGTCATGATTCTGGTTCAACTGAGGGCAATCGCGCTTGTAATGACCTTCCGCCCCACACTGGAAACATCCCCGATTTCCACGCTGTGGCTGCTGCTGCTGTGGGTTCTGTGGAGCTGGTTGTTGTGGTTGCTGGTCCTGATTTACAGGCCGTGGGCTCCTACAGTCTTTGGCCTCGTGACCCATCTTGAGACATCTTTGACAACGACCCTTGTTGCACTGGCCGCTGTGATGCCTGTTGCAGTTGTGACACTTGGGGTGAAACCCTTGATACCTTCTCTGTCTAGGACCACCAGAGGATTGCTGACTGGGGCTCTGATTGTGGTCAATCTTCTGCTGCTGAGCTTGAGACTGAACGGGTGCTGAACCTTTACTAGAATCCCCATCCCACTTTCTTTTGCTGTCACCAGTGGTAGCAGGAGTAGCTGAGGTGGTGACGTTAGCAGTAGCATTAACACGCTTGGGCAGTTTATTCTGATCCACTGCCTGATCGGTGATACGGTGAGCAAGACGCTGAATTTCCTGGATGTTTTCGAGATTAGCCGACGTCACGTGGCTCTGAATTTCTGGCGCCAAACCTTTGAGATACAACTCAATGCGCTTGTATGGAGGGTCCACCATAGTAGGACACAGAACGGCCAGCTCATTGGACCGTTTGGTATACGCTTCGATTTCTGACCCAACCATCTTCAGATTGTACAGTTCGTCTTCCAGCTTGTGAATATCCTCACGTGTGCAATACTCACGCTTGATGAGTTCCTTGAAATCGTTCCATGGGGTGGCGTTAGCAGCTGCCAACCCTAAGATCTGGACTTGGGCGTTCCACCAAGTCAGTGCTATCCCTTCCAAAGTACCAGTAGCAAACTTGACCTTGCGAGCCTCAGGGCACTCGCACATTTCGAATACTGATTCTAGCTTCTCGAACCAGTGGAGGAGTCCAACCGCTCCTTCTGTGCCACTGAAAGAGTTTGGACGACAGTCCATGAAGTTCTTGAACGTGCAGACAGGCTGCTGCGCGTGTTGACCTGCTTGAGCTGCTGCAACTGCCGCAGCAACTTGAGCTTGAACAAGAGCCTCTAGCTGGGCTTGTGTCATGTTGATTCGTCCAGACATGATCTTCATAGTAACAAGTAGCATACGTAAGAATGGTTCGCGAGTAGGGCGATGACAGAAAAGCGTAGGCATATAGGTGTTCTCATGAAATCAAAGCATGCGTATCTAAGCGTAATGCGAGCAAAGTTCTAAACAGTTCTAGCAAACAGGCAATAAACATAACCCTATTACCTAGGATGTCGAGTCTTGCACGTGGAGCGAAGCGTCGTTGTGGATCGTTGAGAGCACTGTTCTGGTTATAGTCCGGTTTTAATAAAAACGTTTTCCCATATTAAAACCAAGTTCTCTATAACCAATGGCTCTGATACCAATCTGTCACACCCCCAAAATCCCACACGCGGAGTACCACCGCTTGAAGGCGTGACTGACCAGGATCAAGCCACCAATTATATCAAACATAGCATTTAATAATATTCAAAGACATAATTGATGTTCAAAACCAAACACTGTTTAAGTAGCGGAAGCATTAAATGTAAAACCCAAATCATAAGTATCAATGTGTGAATGTAAAAGTGTTTAATAAGCATTCACGAGTTCTTGTCCACAACGACCCGCCTCTCCTCTGGTGCAAGCTCCAAGTATACCTAAGGTCCTGCAAGGCATGCAGCAAATAATCAACAAACTAGTTGAGCGAGTTCACAGAAAGTAAGTTCATAACGTAATGCATAAGAATGGCTAGTGGGGGCTTCCCATACTAGTGTGTACTAAAGGTGGGGGCTTCCCATGTTCATCCTGGTTAATGAGGGCTTCTCATTAACGGTACTTACTAGACTAACTTCCGACCATGTGTTCTTCTTTACCGAGAACAGGAAAAACGTACAGGATCACGTAGGCTTTACGTGACGTGCCCTTCCCCGAGGACAGTGGTACGCGTGGGGGCTACGTAGGCTTTACGCAGCGTGGCCTTCCGACCTGGAAGCCAGTGAATGGTATTGGGTTACGTAGGCTTTACGTAACGTGTCCTTCCCGACCCGGGAGACATATGGCAAATATACTGGGTTACGTAGGCTTTACGTAACGTGTCCTGACTAACCTGAGGACGATGGTCTATAGTCTGGTATATGCGTAAGTACGAGTAATCATTCCACATTCATCATATCCAACCCAATTCCCAACCCGGGAATCCCATGCCTTGGCTGTGTGAACTCACCTTGGTTTGCTCGGCAGATACACAATAAGTACAGATAAGCTAGAAAAAGGTCAACCACGTCCTATCATGGTGATAATACAAGTCAGGTTTTGACTAAGGTAATACACGTAGGAATCACATAAGTTAACACGTTACAGCACATATAGATCATGGCACGTTTGACAGACAAACAATACATACAACCTGTACAGTTTAACATGTAGGCCCAAACTATCCGGCCCAAGGTGCATAAGGGACTTGTGCGGGTCCGTTGGGGTTGTGCGATTTGGGATTGGGCTTGAGGCCCAATCGGTTAAACAATTATCATATCATATGAAATTAACTCATTAGCCCAAAGTAATCGGTCCAACATAACATCGTGTAACACATGTACGGCCCACATAATTGTGCGATCAGTGTGTGTTTGTGCGAGTGGGTAATTGGGCTGTCCGGCCCAACAGTACATCCGGACCAACAACTCGCTTGTGCGACTCGGGCACCTTGTGCGTCCGGTAACAGCTTGTGCGAGTGGGTCTTGTACGTCCGGCTTGTGCGACCGGGTCAGGTCTTGTACGACCTGATTTTGTACGATTGTGGGGACCCTTGTGCGATTAGTTCAACTAATTCCACCATTTAAGCAAATCGGTTACAGCCATCAATAGTTTCCAAACTTAACCAAAAACAATTAACACAATCTCAGTACATCACTTAGCATATTATCGATCAATCAAGATAATCTATCAAGAATCCTCATGAACCCTAACAATCGTATGAACAATAATCCAATGATTCACATAATCAAAACACGGCCAACAACCTATCAATTCCTATTGTTCGATCCGATCATGCATATACAGCCGAATGATTATTTAAATCAGTATTATCACTTGTTCATCAATCCTTATGTAACCCACACATGACATTTAAGCATTCCAGTAACAAGAACATTAATCAGAAATCAACATCATACCAATCAGATTCGTGTGTGAACATTTACTATACATGAGAGCCGATTACATAACAAGGACATGTATAATTACATTAACATACTCAATCATACAAGAACCCTATAACAAGTATCAACATATCACACACAATAAATCAAACACTAACCGATTACAAGTGAGGTGTGTGATCCGGGCAAGGGTACTCCTTGGTGCCGTCGGGTTTCAAGCAGCCGAAAGAAAGAGAGAGACAAGATAGAGGAGCTAGGGTTTTTAGAACTTGTGTGTGTGTGTGATACGTTTGTAACAAATGAGATACAATTCCCCCTCATGTGTGCTTGTACGCATAAAGCAATGGGCCGGCCCTTTACTTGGGCTGCCCTTGATCCGAGCACATGGTGTGCGGCCCAAATAGCTAGCTTGTGTGATCTTGTGTGAGTGTGTATTTGTGTGATTGGGCTACATTGTATACATACACATGCGTTTACACAACACACGCAACAAATAGATATATCATTCACGTAATCATTCACTTAACATACATACATGCACGTAATAGTAAAGCATTCATTAAAACACACAAGTCACATTACATTCAATAATATTCGCTTAATCAATCAAGTTCACATAGTCGTGCCATAAACGTTACATCAAAGCGAGTCTAAAGTTCGAGTTGTCACAGAAGCCTTCCGAGTTCATCATGATCTTAGAAAAACCAAACTTCGCCCAAACATTTTTAACATAATACTCAACAACCGGAAACGGCAATCTATTCCCAAGAAAGTAACCAAATAGAACATTATCAAACCTATCTTGTACCTTCTTAACAACCTCCTTTGGAATCACAACGTCCGCTTCTTGGTATTTTTCCGTAGACTCCAGCTTCCTGAAATTCACTTCGGTCGTAGGCCTTGACTTACTCTTCAACTTTTCAGCATAAGAAACCGGCTCCACAAATGGTTTGGTTTGATCCAAATGAACACTATCCGTCTCGGGTTGAACTGGATTCTCCAAATCACCAACAACTGGCTGAACTGGAACCGTAATCTTCACCAATTCATCAATAACATTAATGACCTTTTGATCTTTTTGCACAACACCTCGCCGAGGCAGCAGAGGGTTTCCATCACTCTTAATCGGCTTACTAAACACTGAAGACTTATTGCGCAGATCCGAGACATTCATTGAACCCTTCAAAGTGATGATAACATCTTCATGCATCCTCTCCGAGAAGGACTGGAACCCTAAATCCTCCAAACTAGTATCACGATTATTCGCCATGCACAAGATAATGTTGAAAACAGTAAAACGGCAGAACCATGCAAAGAAAAACGAGCAACAAAAAGCAAAAACCCTAGGCGGCAACAAGCAGAAACCCTAATCAGAAAAGAAACAAAAATCCTAAATCCAACTTCAAACGATTAGAAACCAGGGTAGAAGTCTAGAAACCTTACTCAGAAGGATCGACAACACCCCAATACCTAACCCTAATCGATTGAAAATTAGGATGAGAGATCAAGAACTAGGGTTTCTATTGAGATCGCCAATGTCGCCTAAGAAACCAGAGAGAATCCATACTCCTTCATTCCTCAATGGATTCTTCATTAGAACGGAAATGAAAGATTAAACAAACGGATATTCATTTCCATCAACGGATATTCTTCAGAAGCGAAAATGAATGGATGATCCATTTTCCTCAACGGATTCTTCATCAGAACGGAAATGAAAGATTAAACAAACGGATATTCATTTCCATCAAAGGATATTCTTTCAGAAGTGAAAAATGAGTAGCTAGTTCATTTTTCTTCAACGGGTGCTTCATCAAAATTGGAAATGAACAGGGTTCAATCTAGACGCATGACAAAACTCGCTGTGGTTTCTGTGCACTAAATTCCATAATTATGTACGCGTCCATAATTACGTAATTCCTTGCACAGTCCGCACAGTACATTTCATAATGTGTAGGGGAAGAAAATCAAACCTGTGATGAGTGTGACTAAACCAGCATAGGGTCCTTTTAATTAGATCGATAAATGATCTCTTTAATTAGACCACCTATAGAGTCCTTTCAGCTATATCATCACATGATATTCCTAACCAGATTTTTGGATCAATCTGTTTAACTAGACCACTCAGGGGGGTCTAATTATGGAATAGTACTATATAATCCATGGGTCTTAACTATTACGTAGAAGCCCATTAAGGATTTAAGGTAGTACCTTTTGATATCCTACTACGAATCCCTTATAGAAGATATGGAAGATTCTACGAGGATTTGGATAACAAAATTGGATCACAAAAGCATCAAAAGTAACACATAAGCACATAATCACATAGTTGTTTAGTTTGACCTTTAATTTGTTATCTTTGGACGCGGATACTTAAAGCATACCAGGAATCCAATCCGTGGATTTCATTTGGCACTTTAATCACTTTCAAGAATCTATCCATGAAGATAGAAAAATCTTAATAGGAATTCGGCTTTGTCCTTATTGAATTGTAATGTACGTATTGAATCATACAGAGAATTTAATTAAGGACTCCGATGAATGTTACTCACCCACAAGGATCTAATTATGAGGATAGAAAGATCCTATATGGATTTTGGAGTTTGTGTAACGAGAGGTGTTCCGACACCCTGCACTAGGCGTGCTTACGTCGATACACAAGGTAGAAAGTTCATGAGGTTGAGGCGCTAGATATGCCAAGGCGACATATGAAGCAGAAATTGAAGGTTAAGCAGCAGCAAGATTGTAACAGCTTTGCTTTGGATTGCAAAGCGGCACATGTTAACCAAATGTCCCCATCGTCCACTGTGGGTACACTTAAAACAGGGTATTTGATTCAGATGATGACGGTGGCATTGATTGCACCAAGGAGCAGTTCCCTTATACAGCTTCATCCCTGAGGCGAGTCATGGTGGTAGCTAAATCAACGGTCCTCTTGAGTACGACGCCTATTCGCTGGGTAATTGCAGCACCAGGTTTAGACATTTGAGTATTGTTGCGATGAAGAGGCATCTTGAAGACAATGGAAGGCATAGGAGGAAACAAGCAAAAGATAGTTAAAAGAGAATGACAACGCATGAAGATTGTGACCATTTGTTTGTTACCAAAGGCAAACAAATGAGATAGTGACTAATCAAAGTAAGCGGGTCAATATAATGTATCGCGAAGACATGCTCGCCTATAAGTGGACACTCACCCCAAGAGTTCCCAGGTAAGAGTGACTGGTCCGATACTGCGGATTTGTACGAACACTCTAGCCTTAGACAGAAAACTCAGGATACAGGCACCCACTCTTCCAGTTTGCACGTGTTCACATTATTTAGACCCAAACTTTGACGAAATTTTGAAAACTTAAAGGGTTCGAAACCTTATAACAAAGGGTTCAAAACCTAGTAATCAATCATCCTAGAACAGATGATTAGTTTTCAAAGCAGATCAAATTTATGTTCTTGTTGTGGTTGTCACCTAAGGATAAGTGACGGTATTGTTTTATGACTAAACGCAAGTAAACTCGCGTCAAGGTCCTAGGAAGGTTATAGTCTAGGTCAAAGCATTACTAATAACCTAATTCTCTATAACCATTGGCTCTGATACCAACTTTTCTGTCACACCCGACCACGTAAAACAACAAAACGTGGCGGAAACGTCGAGGAGTGTTGTAACAGAATCATTGTTTCACAACCATGGATTAAACAAATTTCGTTTTATTGAATTAAATGAGTTACAATGTCTTAACAATAAAGAAACATAACAAAAATTAACTAGTCTTGCATCTTTTAATGTCACTAAGGTCTCGTCCAATCCTATGTGAGCATGCATCAATATCATCAACTATTGTACCTGAAACACATGTGAAAATACGTCAGCATAAAAATGCCGACGAGTACATAGGTTTTAAGAAAAATAGGATCCACGACTTAGGTTTAAGAAAATGTTTAACCAAAAACTTGTCATGAATCCAGTTTAAGTGTTTGCTTTTATAAAACGTTTGAAAATCGATGATAGATAGGTATAGTTAAAAGAATGATGTAAGGTTAAATGAATAACCAAGTAAAAATGAGTTTGTATAAAACAAACTGTTTTGTAAAACAATGTCTGGAGAAAAATATGTTATTTGTGTAAAAATGTATAAATCCAAATGAATGATTTAAACAACGCTACGCCATGTACTATAATACAAGCACTTATATATAGGAAGTACCAGCGGCGTATCCACCATGCTTGTATCACATTACACACGTTTCGTTACTCAAATCACTTACCCACATAAACCACCAATGTAAATTGCCCATGTCTAAACCGTTGTCAAATGTCAATCAAGTATTGTGTAAACAAAATGTCATGTATGGCAAGTGAAATATGCAACAACCAAACCATAGGTAAGAATGCACAAACAATGTACTAAGTATGCGACGGATGGACATACATAGCATGATACCAAGTATAAGATGTCTTGTAAAACGATGTACTAAGTATGATGAACATACATAGCATGAAATGTTATGTAAAACAATGTACTAAGTATGCACACAATGGGCATACATAGCATGTGATGTAAAATGTACTAAGTATGATGAACATACATAGCATGAAATGTTATGTAAAACGATGTACTAAGTATGCACACAATGGGCATACATAGCAAAAACATAATGAAATCATGTACTAATAGTGTACTAATAAACATAGCAAGTATATGATATAAAAGCATGAAATCATGAAAGTAACAAGTAGGCACATGTGTTTCACCCCAAAATGTTTGAAAAACAGTAAAAGAGGGGTCTATGTACTCACTTGAGGGTGCTTAGAAGTCTTAGGATAACCACCAAGCAAAGCTAGAAGATCACGGAATCAAACGACACCTATATAGGTATCTACATTAATAAACGGACCTATCGGAGGATCGGGTAGTACAAGGGTTCGTAAACCAAATAAGTATGGGAACTTATGTAATATGGTTTAACAAAGCCTACGTACTAAAACGAAACCTATCCTAAGTGCTTTTGACCCATTACGACCCGTTTAGGTAGCTTACGCCACTTTAACGCGTCGTTCGCGTAAAACGCGTTTGGAATGCCTAACTAGTCCTATGACAAGCAAGATATGCCTTAACATGTTTAATATTGTTGCTAAATCAGTTTAGATGTCAAAATTTTAAGTTACATATGCTTAAAATGAATTTATGCGTAAAAAGGGCATTTTGGTAATTTACCTAAGGCATATAAACTACCTATCATATAACTAACTAAACGTCGTGACCATAAGGTATAACCTCGGAAGGTTATTCCCTATATAACTATGGTCACCTAAAGTGTTTGGTCGGATCCTAAAGATCGACCAATGGGTCGGGTTCGTAAGCATAAGCGATTGATTAGACCGCTTACCTTTACGACGCTAAACAAGCACAAATCTAAAAGCGACGAGCTAAACATGCTAGAACATGTTTAGTAAAGTTAGAAAACAGGTTTGGTATTAAAACAAACGGTTTTAATACCCTAGAGTAGTTTGGTTACAAAATACGCGAGAAAACGCATTTTGGCCGAAACTACGACTCGTCACTGAGCCTAGATAACGTGGTAATCAGTAGGTATAGTTACTAGGGACTATAACCATCGTGATTACGCTCACGTTATGAAGTTCAAAAGAACTTCGCGTTGACCATAAACTGGTCAATGCAGGAAGTCAAACATAGTTTGACTTTAACGCTAAAACGAACGAAAAGCACAAAAGAACACTTACAAAGGGTCCCCGCAAGATTTGATTCCAAGTAATCTCAGGTAGGAAGTGTATAAACACAACCACTTAGAGAAAAACTCAGATCAAATGTGGGTTTGTAAGTGAAAAGGTAAGGGGTATTTATAGATTTCTTAGAGCCGTTAGGATCGTTTCTTGAAATCCGGGCTTCAATCTCAACCATCCACTTGGGCACATGGTATAGAATACAAGGGGCACTCAAATACCAGCCCATAGAATCAAAAATCAAAGATTAAAACCATGGGAAAAGGTGGGAAAGACCAGATTCAATGTTTCTGCATTTTTGCTGGTCTGGGAGGTCCTTACGGACCGTATGGGTTAGTGCTTACGGTCCGTAAGCCTTGTGCAGGTCAGCAAGTTTCAAAATTGGCAGTTTTGGTCCCTGCAGCCCCAAAACTTGGTATTTGATGCATTTTTGACACGTTTAAGCCCCGTTAACCCCATTTCAAAGCTCTAAAATGAAGTTAAAGTATAGGGAACTTAAAATGTGCTCAAAAATATCTTGGATGTCGGTTCGTTTGGTCGTACGGTTGCGTTGTTCGGTTAATTACGACGGAAGTCGTAACGAACGCAAAAACGATCCAAATTAAGCGACGAATGGAATTTTATCATGCCAATCACTAAAATAAAATATTTTAATGATTACATAAATTTTTGGAAGTCCGGAAGTATTCAGAACGTAAAATATGCGCGAAAATGCAAACTTATGCACTTTTTGACGCTTTTAGTCCCTGAATGAGCATAAAGTTTATTTTTGCGCACCAAACACCTCAAAGCCTATTTCTAAGCTATGTAAAGGATATTTAGGGCATATTTAACTTATGATCAAGTTCCGGAAGGTCTGTTACAGTACGAATAGACATACTTTCACAGTTTGTCGAATTTAGTCCCTGTAAGCGAATAAACTTAATTTCGGCATACCAAACCATCCAAATCTTATTTCTAAGTTATGTAAGGGTTATTTAAGGTATGTTAAGCCTATGTCACTATTCCGGAGTGTTTGTTGCATTAAACTGGTTATATTTACGAATCAGATCGCGTATAACCTTTCAGAAAGCGATTTAAAGCCCGAAATCGAACAAGAATTAATATGTGCAAACAATATACATATTTACACAAAATCCCAAGTATGAAAAATAATATTTCATTGGTTTGGTATTTGTTTGATGGTTGAAGTGACACAGGTGTCACAGTTTGACTTTCTGCATTGACCAGTTTATGGTCAACGCGAAGTTTGTTTGAACTTCATAACGTGAGCGTAATCACGATGGTTATCTAGGCTCAGTGACGAGTCGTAGTTTCGGCCAAAATGCGTTTCCTCGCGTATTTTGTAACCAAACTACTCTAGGGTATCAAAACCGTTTGTTTTGATACCAAACCTATTTTCTAACCTTACTAAACATGTTCTAGCATGTTTAGCTCGTCGCTTTTAGATTTGTGCTTGTTTAGGGTCGTAAAGGTAAGCGATTTAATCAATCGCTTATACTTTCGAACCCGACCCATTTGGTCGATCATTAGGATCCGACCAAACACTTTAGGTGACCATAGTTGTATATAAAATAACCTTTTAAGGTTATACCTTATGGTCACGTCGTTTAAGTAGTTGTATGATAAGTAATTCTTATGCCTTAGGAAAATTACCAAAATGCCCTTTTTACGCATAAATTCATTTTAAGCATATGTAACCTAAGTTTTGAAATCTAAACTGATTAGACAATAATATTAGACATGTTAAGGCATACATTACTTGTCATAGGACTAGTTAGGCGTTCCGAACGCGTTTTACGCAAACGACGCGTTAAAGTAGCGTAAGCTACCTAAACGGGTCGTAATGGGTCGTAAGCACTTAGGTTAGGTTTCATTTTAGTATGTGGGCTTTGATTAACCATATCATATGAGTTCCAATACTCATTTGGTTTACGAAACCTCATACTATCCAATCCCCCGATTTAGGTCCGGTTATTTATGTCGTTTTATGTAGTGATCCCTCTAGCTTTGCTTGGTTGTTGTTCAAGACTTCTAAGCACCCTCAACTGAGTACATAGTCCCCTCTTTTACTGTTTTTCAAACAATTTGGGGTGAAACACATGTGCCTACTTGTTACTTTCATGCTTTCCATGTTTTCATATCATATACTTGCTATGTTCATTAGTACACTATTAGTACATGATTTCGTTATGTTTTTGCTATGTATGTCCATTGTGTGCATACCTAGTACATCGTTTTACATGACATTTTATGCTACGTATGTTCATTTAGCGCATACTTAGTACATTGTTTTACATTACCTTTTTATGCTATGTATGTTCATCATACTTAGTACATTTGTTTTTCATCACATGTTTATATTTTGGGTATGACATTTGGTTTGTTTAAGTGGGACAATATACATTCATTAACTTTGATCACGCCGCTCGTTAGTAGGTAATGGTACCATAGGAATTGACAACTCCCGTTCCTGACATCCTGGGTATGTTTGGATGGAAGGAATGACCGAATTCGATTAAAACATTTAGACAGATAGACCTTTAAATTCGTTTAGGGGTTTATCACCACAGTCACAAGGCTTGAATGTATGCATTTTAACAATACCGCATAAATGTTTGTATTCAGTATAGCATGCATTTCCACAAAACATAACATTGATTTAAACTACGTTTTACTTCAATACATTGTTTTGTGCATTTTTACACATGGTTTAGTGGATACATATTTCACTTGCCATACATGACATTTTGTTTACACATTACATGATTGACATTTGACATAGACATTTTGATATGGTTTTCACAATGACATTTGACAACTGGTTTAGACATGGGCAATTTACATTGGTGGTTTGTTTGGGTAAGTGACTTAAGTAACGAGACGTGTGTAATGTGATACAAGCATGGTGGATACGCCGCTGGTACTTCCTATATATAAGTTCTTGTACAACATTACATGTCGTAGCGTTATTTAAATCATTTAATTTGGATTTACACATTTTTACACAAATAACATATTTTTCACAAGACATTGTTTTACAAACAACTTATCTTATACAAACTCATTTTTACTTGGTTATTCATTTAACCTTACACTACTCTTTTACATATCATCTATCTTATTATCGCTTTCAAACGTTTTATAAAAGCAAACAATTAAACTGGATTCATGACAAGTTTTCATTAAACATTTTCTTAAACCTAAGTCATGAATCCTATTTTCACAAAACCTATGTACTCGCCGGCATTTTCATGCTGATGTATTTTCACATGTGTTTCAGGTACGATAGTTGATGATAATTGATGATGATATTGACGCATGCTCACATAGGATTGGACAAGGCCTTAGTGACCATAAAAGATGCAAGACTAGTTAAATTTTGTTTTACTTCTTGTTTGTTAAGACATTGTAACTCTTTATATCAATAAAACAACATTTCAATTTTCCATGTGTTATGAAACAATGATTCTGTTACAACACTCCCCGACGATTCCGCCACGTTTTGTTGTTTTACGTGGTCGGGGTGTGACATAATGTTTAATTAAAGCATTCACGATCCTTGTCCACAACGACCGCGCCTCCCAGTGCAAGCTCCATATATACCTAACGACCTGCAAGGCATGTAACAGAGAGTCAACAACTAGTTGAGCGAGTTCACAGTAAGTAAGATCGTATTAGTGAGTTTGTTTCGTAACATGTGGCTCTACTAGGCCGATAGTATGTTCTATTAGTGGGGGCTTCCCATGTTTGCATATGTGACAACTCGAGTTTCCAAGATTCCACTTTCGCATTTATTGCACGTTCACTGTTTGTCTAGTTGCTTACTTACACAATTTGTTGCTTTGTAACTGTATACGTTTTGATTTGATAAAGTTTTACGAATGATTTGACAAATACATGAACTTGGTGATGAAACTGTAAATTGTATGTCTTGTGCATGCATTTATGTAATAGATAATACTTAAGGGTGTTTAGTGTTAATAGTGAAAATAAAACAAAACCCTTAACCCTAATCATTCTCACAATCATCATACGTATCTTCACCATTTCTCTACAATTCTCCCTACAAGCATCTTCTTCATCATTGGCACAAGCTCTCAATCATCACTCTTGATCCCTCTCTTTATCTAGAATCAATCCAAGGTAATTGTTTAATGGTTATTTGTTGTTAATCAGTGATTGTTTGATTCATGCAAAAACCCTAGTTCTTCACATAATAGTTCTGTGTTTATTGATTGATTTGAATGTTGTGAATTGGTTAATGATCGGTTGTGTAATCACTTGCTGAATGTTAAGATGCCTGTTATGATAGAATGTTGATGGTTGATTTGATTACTGCACTTTGAATGTATGAAAATTAGGGTTTCATGATCGTATAAACGTAACTGTTACATTGAGTTTATGTTCGCATGATTGATGCCCGATCTTTGATTTCACATATAGTCCGAATTCTTATTGTGTATGTGTAGTCAGAGTTTTGGCTATTATGCATGATGGTCCGACTTTTATCAAGGACATAGGGTCCGAACTTGTTGATATGTAAAGGTTCGAATATTTGTTATAAAACATGAAGTCCGAAGTTTATCACATATATATATATCATTGAGTCCGAATTTTATGTTGTGAGTATGGTCCGAAGTTTAAATAGTGGAGCAAGGTCCGAACTTTTTAGATATCACCAGGGGTCCGAACTTTATGAGGCCATGGGGGTTCGAATTTTATAAGAGTAAAGTGTTGTCCGAACTTTAGCAAGGAAACAAGGAGTCCGACTTCTGTTATGGAAAGCCTATGTCCGAATTTTATTTGTATTTATATGTCCGACTTTTATTTGGTTTAATATGGTCCGAACTTTAAGCACATGGGGGGTGTCCGACTTTTGTAACTAGGACACAAGGTCCGACTTTTGAATGATCTAGTCCGAATTATTGGTGCTTGATGATCTTGTCCGAACTTTTGAATGATATAAGGGGGGATCCGAGTTTGTTTAATATGCTAGTTCAACTTTTATGCTTGATAACCTAGTCCGAGTTTTATGCTTGATACATAGTTTAAACTTTATGCTTGATGAATGATCCGACGTTTGTTGATGAATTGTCTGAGTTTACTTATGATGCTTATGGTGCTAAGTCAAAAACCTGTATGAGGAACACTTTGCATGCTACGAGTATATTGCTGAATGTAACTGTATATTACTGTGTGTTATCATTCTGTACATCACTGTCACACGAATCACAGTTGTTTGGACATCAAGGACTTATAAACCCTAATTGAACATAAACACTCACATCGAGTTTATGTGCAATGTACCCTAGGTCGTGTGTAATGGACCTAATCATAAATTAACACTAGAAGCAATAACATACCGAGCAAACCAAGGTGAGTTCACACTCTTACCAAGGCATGGGATTCCGGGGGTTTGGGAATGGGATTGAAGAAATGAGATTGAATAGATACCTGTACTTAGACTGTTACTAGACTATCTACCATCGTCCTCGGATGTGCAGGACACATACGTAAAACCTACGTATACTTGTACTCATCACTGTCCTCAGGTTGCGAAGGACACTCACGTAAAACCTACGTGAACTTATACTCACTACTGCCTCGGTTGTGTCAGGCACTTACGTAAGACCTACGTAAACCCCCGCGTACCCCTGTCCTCGGTTGTGAAGGACACTTACGTAAAGCCTACGTAAACCTTGTACGTACTACTGTTCTCGGATTAAGAAGAACACTTATGGTTACAAGTAGTCTAGTGTATATGCAAACATGGGAAGCCCCCACCAATAGAACATACTATGCAAACATAAACAATAGTTGTGCATCAGCTCTTGAGTAATTTGGGCCGTTCTCTCTCTCCTTGAGGCGATTTTGATCATCTTGTTCATCACGATCCTTTGTTCCTTCTTGTGATCTTATGCATAACAGTCTGTGATTAGTTCTTGATCTTTCAAGAGTCTATAACGAACTCGTTAGCATTAGGGATCAATTAAGAACTAGGGTTTCTTCTTTTTGTTATTGAAAATCGCCACCTTAGAATAAAATCTGAAACCCTAATTTATTAATCTAGTAGCCATTGATTGCGGTTAACTGAGATTAACTTAGCTAGATTGGTGACACTATTTTAATCGATTAAGGGTAGAAGTTTTTTTGATTCTAGGGTTTAAGGATCACGGCTTACTGTTTTCTTGGGAAATCGGCAACTTGTTTTGAGAGATTGTTTCTTGACGGCGGATTAGGGTTTTGTGTTCTGTGTAAATCCTCGTTCGGCTGTGTAGGGTTACGTGTGCATGTGTGCGGCCGATTAGGGTTTTCATTATTCCTTATTCGGCTGAGTGGTTTTGATTTGTTCAGGATCTTCGCATACCTTGTGTTTACATAAGCCAGCTGCATGGGAAGCAGTAGTGACGGGTCAGGTAATGAGTCTGCGGGGTTGTCATCAAAAAAAGGTATAGGGCTACGTGTCACGAACATTGAAGGCAATCTGAAGCTTCCAAGAAGGGGGATGTTTTCTACATCAGATGCATCAATATTAGATGGGTTGGAAAAAATATCAACACCTGTGGAGAATCCGTTTGTGAAACCGGGCATGGCTACTAATATCAATAATAATCGGAATGATGACGGGCAGGAGAATATGTCGTTTTTTACGTCTCAAAGTTCACAGCAGAGTTATGATATGAGACCGGCTTCAACAAGTAACACTAAATCTCCAATGTCATTCGCAAATGCTGTGAAATCTAACAAGGAACCTGTGAAAGTAAACTTCAGGGCTATGGAGTCAAATGAAACCGTTGAGGGGGCGGATGTTGTGATTCCTATCTCGTCAGTGAAACAGGTGAATGATAGATATGAAAATACGTTGTATGGCTATTTTTTGGGAAAAAGACTAGCCTATCCGGTTGTGGACTACTTTGCTAAAAATAACTGGGTAAAATATGGCCTTTCAAGGTTAATGATGAACGCGAAGGGTTTCTTTTTCTTTAAATTTAAAACGAAAGAGGGGATGGATAAGCTATTGGAAGATGGTCCGTGGACAATCAGGAATGTGCCAATTATTTTGAATGAATGGTCGTCGAATGTCATAGTTGAGAAGCAGGATATTAAAACTGTTCCAGTTTGGATTAAAATGCACGATGTTCCTTTGACGGCATTTACAGAGGATGGATTGAGCTTGTTGGCTTCAAAGGTTGGAACACCAAAAATGTTAGATTCCTACACCGCGACCATGTGTACGGAATCATGGGGGAGGAGCAGTTTTGCAAGGGCTATGGTTGAGATACATGCGGAGAAGGACCTAAAGAAAAGTATCACGGTAGCTATTCCTAGTTTGGAGGGAACTGGTCATGTGAAAGTGGAAGTTAAAGTGGACTATGATTGGGAACCATTGAGATGCTCCTCATGTTGTGTGTTCGGCCGTAATAACAACTCATGTCCAAAGAATCCGGTCCAGGTTAGGAGTGATGGAAGCAATAAGCAGAATGATGATATTCAGGGAAACGTTGTGAAAACAAAGAAACCGTTCATTCAGGGTGTGAACGTCAAGAACCAGAAACCAAAGTTTACGTATAGGCCCGTGGTGAAACCGAAGTCAAATCAGGGAAATGCAGAATTGAATAAGCAAAAGATTGAAACTTCTAACCCTTTTGACATTTTAGGTGAGGAGACTAGCAATGTGGATGATGATAAAGGGGAAGGAGCTAATTTACAAGCAAGAAAGCATTCAAAAGGAAAGAGCCATATTACGGATGAGGTAGTGATGACCGATGAGACCGATGTTGATACTCTTTTGGCTGATATTCCAAAGTTTATGGAGAACAAGACTGCAAACAATTCTGAGGGTGCAAGCACACCCGGTTACGATGGTTTTTAATGGGTAGTGTTGCTTCATGGAATATTAGGGGGTTGAACCGCTCCCTCAAACAGAAGGAGGTTCGTCAGGTTGTTATGGATAATCATGTTCAGGTGTGTGCTATTATGGAGACCCATGTTGACACGGCGAATGTTACAAAGGTGTGTCAAAAAGTTTTTAGCTCGTGGATGTGGAACTCAAATGCTAGCTGTTGTGTTAAGGGTACTCGGATTATGCTTGGTTGGGACCCGAATATGGCTGATGTGATGGTTTTATCACAAACGGATCAGGTGGTTCATACACAAGTGATGTTTAAACGAGATAGCAAATCCTTGTTTTGTTCTTTTGTCTATGCGGATAATAATTATAAATTGCGAAGGGACTTGTGGAACAATTTGTGTGCGCACAACTCTATTATGAAAGACAAACCGTGGGTTGTGATGGGAGATTTCAATGCTTCCCTATCTCATGATGACTCGAGTGCAGGTTCGTCTTCTTATAGCATTGGAACCAGGGAGTTTCGAGAGTGTGTTCAATCCATCGATATGTTTGATGTTAATAGCACGGGGCTTCATTACACTTGGTCGAATAACCAGCATAGAGGAGGTATTATTTTTAAAAAACTGGACCGAATCATGGGCAATATTAACCTGGTTGCTGAGTTTCCAAACGCTGGAGCTTATTTTCACCCATTTCGGATATCTGACCACGCCCCGTGCATATTAAAGTTGCCAACTGTGACAAGAGACAAACCAAGACCGTTTAAATTTGTGAATCTAATTGCTGAAAAGCATGGTTTCATGGAAGCTATTAATCAGATCTGGGGAAAAGAGATTACAGGATTTCGCATGTACCAGGTTGTTATGAAAATGAAGTTGCTTAAAACTCCGTTACGAAAGCTTTTCTTCCAACAAGGGAATTTGCATGAGAATGTTAAGAAGGCTAGAAAGGAACTGGATGAATGTCAGCTTGCTATGGATCAGGACCCGACTAATGGGGATGTGTTAGCAAAGCATAGTTTTCTTCTAAAGAATTATAAAGAAGCTATTCATGATGAAGCTGCTTTTCTTCAACAAAAATCAAAAGTGGATTGGTTAACGCTTGGGGATTCTAATACTAAATATTTTCACAACGTTGTCAAAGCCAAAAACCACCAAAGCCGTATTTTTTTGATTCGTGATACGGATGGGAGTGTGCATGAGGGGGGGGCGGCGGCTTTAGCTTTCGTCAATCACTACTCGAATTTTTTTGGGAATGTGGGTCAGGTCGTATGTAGGCCGGATATGGATATATTTCGGAACAAGTTAACTCAGGTGAAAGCTAATAACATGGTCCGTCAAGTGACAGATGAGGAAATAAAAACAGCTATGTTCTCAATCGCAGGGAACAAGGCTCCTGGTCCGGATGGTTATACCTCGGTGTTTTTTAAAAGAGCATGGGATGTTGTTGGGAAAGATGTCTGCTTAGCGGTAAAAGAATTTTTTCTGAATGGAAAGCTTCTAAATCAGCTAAATCATACGGTAATTTCTCTTATCCCGAAGGTGAAAACTCCGGCTTCAGTTACAGATTATAGGCCTATTTCTTGCTGCAATACGCTGTACAAGTGTATAAGCAAGATCATCACGACTCGTATTAAAGAGGGTTTAGGAGATATTGTCAATATTAACCAGTCAGCGTTCATTCCGGGCAGGAAGATATCAGATAATATCCTTCTAACACAGGAGCTTATGCACAACTATCATCACAGTCATGGTCCTCCGAGATGTGCGTTTAAAGTTGATATTCAAAAGGCTTATGATACTGTTGATTGGGGTTTCCTAGAGACCATCTTACATGGTTTCGGCTTTCACAAGAAGATGATCGAGTGGGTTTTGGCTTGTGTTACCTCTACAACTTTTTCGCTATCCATAAACGGTAACCTACATGGATATTTTAAAGGGAAGCGGGGTCTTCGTCAGGGGGACCCTATGTCTCCATATCTATTCACACTGGTTATGGAGGTCCTCACATTGATTCTCCAAAAACGAGTTGACGATACGGCAGACTTTAAGTTTCACCATAAATGTGACGAGCAAAGGATCATAAATTTATGTTTTGCAGATCACTTATTCTTATTTGCTCGCGGTGATCCTCCTTCTGCAGCAGTTATTCTGGAGTCGCTGAACTTATTCAAGGATATGTCGGGATTGGTCCCTAGCATGACTAAGAGCACTGTCTTCTTTGGAGGTGTTCCGAATCATGTTAAGGCTCAAATCCGAAATATCATGCAGTTTGATGAAGGTAATCTTCCGGTCAGGTACCTTGGGGTTCCACTCATCTCATCCAGATTGAATTATTCTGATTGTAAGAGGCTTGTGGATAATTTGGAGTCGCGAATTACGGATTGGAAAGCAAAAAGTCTGTCTTTTGCGGGGCGGCTCCAACTAGTCAGATCAGTTTTATCATCTATGCATGTTTACTGGTCATCTGTCTTTATTTTACCAAAGAGGATTATTAGCGAACTCGAAGACAGAATGCGACGATTTCTTTGGGCCCAAGGTAACAACATAAAGGGTAAGGCGAAGGTCAAGTGGAGTCGGGTGTGTTTGCCGAAGGGAGAAGGGGGTTTGGGTATAAGAAAAATCTCAGATATGAATAATGCGCTAATGGTTGCTCATATATGGAGTCTTTTGACACATAGGGAATCATTATGGGTTAAATGGGTGCACTCGTGCCGTATTCGAAATAGAAGTTTCTGGGAGTTGCCGGTCAGGAACAACATTACTTGGGGTTGGCGGAAGATGCTTCAAATGAGAACAATTATTCGCAGACATGTTTGGATCAAGCTGGGAAATGGAAGCAATACTCGAGTGTGGTTCGATACATGGGATAATGTATGTCCTTTGAATCTCTTTATTACTCCTAGAATGATAGCAAATGCAGGTTATGATATGGGGGAAAGGGTCGTAAACGTGTATCATAATGGAGAGTGGGGTTGGCCGATCTCATGGGTAAATAGATTTCCCGTTTTGCACCAACTTGCTAATGTTACACTAGAGCCTCAAGTGCAAGATAGGGTCATTTGGAGAACTAGAGATGGTAAAGACACAGATTACAACACCTACGAAGTGTGGAATGATATTCGGTTGAGTCAAGAAAAGGTTACTTGGGAGAATGTTGTATGGTATCCTCAAGCGATTCCTAGACACGCTTTTCTCATGTGGCTGATAGTTTGCAAGAAGTTGAAAACTCAAGATGTTATGAGCAAATGGCGATCTTCAGGTAATGCAAATTATAACCTGATGTGTTGTTCGTTATGTGTATCGGGGCCTGACTCGCACAATCATCTATTTTTTGAGTGTGAATATGCTTCACAAATTTGGTATGGAGTTCGGGAAAAGGCGGGCATGCAAACGATAGGGGAAAGATGGGAGGAAATTATGGATTATCTTACGCAGCACGCGGGGTCTAAACGGGCCATTCACATTATTGGGAAGCTAGTGGTGGCAGCGTCGGCGTATTTGGTTTGGCAAGAGCGAAATAACAGATTGTTCACTTCGAAGAAACGGAGTGCAAACCACCTAATAGAGGTAATTCTAATGACGATCAGAATGAAATTGCACACTATGAAGTTCAAAAGAACGGGTAGCATCTCCCAAGTGTTGAATGATTGGCGGCTCCCACGTGAGCTATTGATGGATCAAGATGAGTGTGGCTGACTTTCGGAAATTGTTTTGAGCAGGGCCGTGTGGGCTCGGGTTTGTCACTATGTGACGTGGTTATGCAATTTGCGAGTTATGTTCTTTATTTCTTGTTTTTTATGTGTACTCTAGCAATGGCATGTCATTCTAGAGAATTGAGGTGTACTCTATTCCTCACTTGTTTTTTTGGTTGATGAATGAATTTTAACCGGGGTAACCCTTTACCCAAAAAAAAATAGAACATACTATCGGCACAGTAGAGCCACACGTTACGAAAGGAACTTTCTGTTACAAACTTACTGTGAACTCGCTCAACTAGTTGTTGACTCTCTGTTACATGCCTTGCAGGTCGTTAGGTATACATGGAGCTTGCATGGGGAGGCGCGGTCGTTGTGGACAAGGGTCGTGATTGCTTGATTAAACATTATGACATTACATACTTTATTTATGATTGGGCTTTTACTCTTACGCTTCCGCTAAACTTTGTTATTACACTTATGTTCTGGAACACCTTTCATATGGATTGGTTTGGTTAAATGTTAATTACTTTTACTATTTACGTTGTTCTATATGATTGGTGGCTTGATCCTGGTCAGTCACGCCTCCAAGCGGTGATACTCCGCGTGTGGATTTTGGGGGTGTGACAGATTGGTATCAGAGCCATTGGTTATAGAGAACATGGTTTTAATAAGGGAAAAACGTTTATTTAAAACCAGACTATAACCAGTACAGTGCTCAACGATCCACAACGACGCCTCGCTCCACGTGCAAGACTCAACATCCTAGGTAATAAGGTTTATGTTTATTGCCTACATGCTAGAATTACATAGAACTTTGCTCGTGGTATGCTTAGATTACATTGCTCACTATTTGTTATTGCTTGAGAACACTTGTGTGCTTACACTCTTCTGTCATCGCACTATTCCCGAACCTTTGTCACTTATGTTGCCTTTGATGTGAAGATCAATGGCCGGACGTATTAACTTGACTCAAGCCCAGTTGACGGCTCTTATCAACGAACAAGTTGCTGCGGCACTTGCAGCTGCACACGCAGGAGGTATACCTTGCAGTCGTAACTCATACTAGGATCTTTAGATCCTACATTCCTAAACCAACTCTTGTGTTTAACTTTGTCCTATTCTTACACATTAGGTCAACCTGCTCAGCAACCTGTTTGTACTTTCAAGAACTTCATGGACTGTCGTCCTAGCACGTTTAGTGGCACTGAAGGAGCAGTTGGACTCCTCCATTGGTTTGAAAAGCTCGAGTCGATATACGAGATGTGTGAATGCCCTGAGGCTCGCAGGGTGAAATACGCCACTGGTACTTTGGAAGGAATCGCGCTAACCTGGTGGAATGCGCAAGTCCAACTTTTGGGATTGGCAGCTGCTAACGCCACCCCTTGGAATGATTTCAAGGAGCTGATTAAACGGGAATATTGCACACGCCACGACATCCACAAGTTAGAAGTGGAGTTCTTTCATTTGAAGATGACAGGGTCGGAAATCGAGGCATATACTAAAAGGTCGAACGAGCTGGCAGTTCTGTGTCCAACTATGGTGGACCCTCCTATTAGACGTATTGAGTTGTATCTCAAAGGGCTGGCACCAGAAATTCAGAGCCATGTGACATCGGCTAATCTTGACAATATCCAGGCTATTCAACGCCTTGCTCATTGTCACACCCCCAAAATACCACCTAGGGAATGTCCCTGTTAGGCGTGTGACGTACCAACAACGAGCCACTAATTACGTTGAACCGATACAAGTTTCAAAATAAAATTCTCAATTATTAATAAAAATACCACCCACAAGTTTAAATGAAAACCAACATGTTCAGCGGAAGCAAATAGTAAAACCAAGTTAAATTATTTCAAAACCAATGTATAGTATCAATAGTTTAAACACATAAATCCCTCCAGTCGACCCATGACCACTTTGGCTACTCCAGACAGCAAGTTCCCAAATCCAAGATATCTAACGACCTGCAAGCATGCAGACAAGTGTGTCAGACGACGCTGGTGAGTTCAAAGTTTTGTTACCGAGTTTAGTTACCAAATATGTGTATAAAACAGTTCAACGATTTGATTTGATGTTGTTATTAACTCGATTACCATATGTGGCGACTAGATGTGAATGCCCAACCCCAATGCCTCCATTTAGGCATTGGTCATGAGGTCAAGGTATCAAACAACCTTGAATAGATGTAAGGGGTCTTATATGTACACGATGTGAATGCCCAACCCCAATGCCTCTAACTAGGCATTGGTCATGAGGTCCAGGTAATTAGTTCACGCCCGTCCTTTCGGCCCGGTGTGAGGGTGCCAAACCTAATAGCGCTATCAACTAAATACCTCGTTGCTTCTTCAGCAACACGGTAGATGTATGGGGTCTTACATGATTTATACTGTGTTCAATAACCAACATCCCAAATAAACAGTTTACCCAGTATTCCCTTTAGAAATGTGTACCAGATGTCCCAAACCACCGGGACGCATGCTTAGAAAAGTGCAGTGAACTCACCTTAGATTGCTCGGTATGTTATGTTACCCGTTTCCAGTTGGTCAACCAAACCCTAACGTGGTTACCAATAACAGTCAGTTTCATATTCACACTAAACACGTATTCTCTACACATATCACACCAATAGCGCACAAGGATTACACATATCATCACACAAGTCACACCGATTATTCATGCAACCTACCAATACATTGTCATCATTTACACATAATGGTTATTCATGCCTCATACACGTTTAAATTTCATGCCTTGCACATCTTTTTGTAATGCAAATTAGACAGTTAGCACACCTTCCAATTCACAACACAATTCACGTTCCTACCAACTACGAATTAGTGCTTGGTCCAATCAATACAAGGCCCAAGGTGCTTGTGCAACTGGGCCTTTTGTGTGCGATCATGTATTAGCATGCAGTTCACATAGTACCCGGCCCGTTATTGTATAAAAACCCGAGTGAACTATGCGATACACCCCCTAATGTGCAACCAGCCTATTGTGCGACCAACCCATGAATGTGCGGCCCATCAGTGGTCGGCCCAGCAGTCAAATGTGCTATCGGTCACAAGCGTTTGGTTCAATAAGCCATCCGGCCCAATGACGTGTGCGGCCTAAGCTTCAGTGTGCGATCACCGTATCAATCTGCAATTTATTTAATGTTTGTGGCCCTCTGACTAGTGTGCAACTACATTGCGCGTGTGCGACTACAAATGGTGTGTGTCATGTATCAACAACATATGCAACGTGTATTCCAATAATGTACGGTATATTACGGTGCGACCGCTCATTGTGCGAATCGCATAGTTGAGTGTGCGGTTATGCGGAATACCTATACGATGTGTTAATCAGTTATGCATAGCAAGAAGTGTGTGATTAGTTTACAATTTATACCTAGCCCACATATACGGTCCAAATCAGTTCCACCAAGACTAATCCACAGTTCTTTAATTATCCTCTAGCAGTTCTCATTGCAATTGTGTAACAATTCAAGCACCCCCCTATTACTCTAATGAATACACATTAACCATCAATCGAAAATCATGAGTGTCACAACACAAGTCATTCGTAATTTATAGCGATTCACCCTAACCATTGGTTCATAATTTATCCTCATCATTATCCATAATCACATCAGGCATATTATCATTGTAATTGTCATCATACCCACAGTTTCATCTAACAACAAAACATTACAGGTTGTTTATCACTTTTAGCATGAACTTTAATTCATATATTCATCTAATCATCATCATCGTCGCACAAGTTGAGAACATTATTTAAATATTTTAATGACCCCTCTATGTATGATTGGACCTTTTATTTGATGGCCAACAATCTTGACTATTGTTCCACATGCACATCAGACATTATAGTTTGATTAGATCACCACATGAGCCATGTGCCCTCAATCCTATTGGACCAATACTACCACACACTCTATTATTGGACCGCTAATGCTATAGATATGTCATAATCAGTTGCTTTGATATTGTGAATTTAGTGGACCACTTTACTTTGCATTAACCTATGCATTATAATATCATGTAAATCACTAACACACATACATCAAGTACAAAATAATCCATCATAACAATCATGTACCGATACAAGAGAATTTGATTCGAACATAAAGAGATTATACTAACCGAGAATTTGATTCGAACATAAACTAAACTCCAAGGAAAAAGCTCCACGAGGAAGGAGTGCCTGCCGTCGGGTTCCAAGGGAGGTCTAGGGTTACTATAATTTCAAAATCATTCCTACGTATTCTAATTCTACAAGTATGTGTAACCCTCAAGAAGTTTGGGCTCAAGTGGTTCGGGCCTAGGATTATCATGTGTGGGCCAAAATTATTTAAAAGGGATAAAGTGTAGCGAAAGGAATGTGTAGGTGGCCCAACATTCGCGGCCCAAATACAAGCACATAATCATACTCAGTCACGTTTTACCTTTAACAAATTTATCAGCCATGAGCGTTTAACAAGTCTAATCATAACAAGGACGAAACAGGGGAATGATGAGGAAACAGGATCGCCAAACTAAAAGATATTAACCTCAAAAGTTCCAGTTGTCACATCATCCCCAACTTGAAAGAAATTTCGTCCCGAAATTTGATAAGCAATCCCAAGCAGCAAGGTGTTAGATCAGGATAATTGTGGATTTTCTCCAGGTGCCACATCATCCCCAACTTGAAAGGGAATTTCGTCCCGAAATTCGCTAGTGCCAGTAAAAGTTGATTCAACCGCCTGAATGATTGAGTATACCAGAGCTTTATCAGATCTTTGCGTTCCCACGTGTACTCCGGTCTACGTTTTGAGTTCCAACGAACTCTCACGATTGAAAGGCGATTGTGTTAACGATGGGTTCCTCAACCAGGGTACCGCAGGCGTTTCATCGAACAAACGCTTCTTTTAGACACGCGACCTAAATGACATCATGAACGTTACCCAATTCGTCAGGCAACTCGAGTTTTGGGCGACGTGACCGATTCCTTCCAGAATTCCGAATAACCCAACGTAACGCAAGTTAAGTTGTCACGCTTCCCAAGCGTACCACACCCTCCCAGGGTGAGACCTTCAACACGATACGATCGCTTACAGCGATCTTCCAGCGTTTCCCAAGTTTATGAGCTTTCCTGACGGCCACGTGTTGCCGCCAATCGACTCCTGATTCAAACAACCTTCCCAAGAGTTTCGAGTACCAGTCCTGGACCAGTAATTAAGTTGTCAACCATCTCAATTTAACAAGAAGGTCGGCATTATTGTCTTTGTAATGCCTCAATAGAGCTGTCTGGGTACCAAGATGATAACTATCGCTGTAGTACTCAACCATATGTAAGAGTCCTTCCAATTTGCAACAAAGCTAGTCACACACATGCTCGCAGCATATCTTCGAGTGCCAGGAGAGTTCGTTTTCTCTGATCGTTTGTCCAACTGCGACAAGTAATGCTCTGGTCCTGACGCGAGCCAAGGGTGTTGTGTATTGCCTGACAGAGATCATGCATAGATCAATTTCAGAGGTAACAGGAGTTGGCACCTCGTACCCAAAAGCCGCCTCTCTCAGAGGAACATTCGCAACTATGAAGACTCGTCAGTTTTATTGCAAGAAAGAGTGCTGGTAACTTGAGTCCATCAACGATCACCCAGGTGATAATGTTTCCATTTTGAGTTGTAAGTAGACCAGTGACAAAATCCATGGCAGTTTGTTCTCATTTCCATATATGTGTTTCTTGTTGCTAATATCCCACCTTGACTTTCCCACATGTCAAACATCGTTCTCATGCGTTGTTATGTGGGCCTTCATGCCCGGTCATCCGTACATGGTCTCCAGGTTTTAATTCATCCTATCAAAACTAAAATGAATAGGATATCGAAACCCGTGTGTTTTGCCTGCACCAGTTCCCTAAGGTTGCTGTATAGTGAGGTCCATATTTGTTCCATGAAGTAGCACATATCGTCCGTCCTACCAAAGGTTGCTTCCCCATGCCCAACATGGATCAATCTTGAGAACTCTCTTCCCTCATTTCTTCACTTTGAACAAGGCGAGTCTGATCAGGTATGTTAGAGTGGATAGCGAGCTGCAAGGCTCCTGCACGTCCAGGTTTCACGGTCGTATTCATTCAAAAGTTCCATCCAGCGATGCCATTAACTGACTTAGCTCTCTCGTAACCAGGGTACACGGGAGGCCCTTGTGATCGGTCTAAGTAGTGCATTCGGTACCGTCCAAGTAATGCCTCCCACTTAAATCCAAAGACTAGGGCTTCCACCGCAGGTCGTGACTCGTGCCATTCTTCCTATAAGTCCACCACGTGGGCCATCTCCTTCTCATGTCGTATCGATGTGTAACTGGGACTCTGATTCGAATGGTATACCGCCACATCATCAGTTCCCTCGTATAGAAGGATGCTCCGTGCGTTGCAGGGTTGGGTTTCAGAAGCTGAAAAGGCGTCCTCCTGTTTTGTCTTCCACGAACACAGCACCTTGCTGTGCTAAGGAGATTTAAGCTGCGCGATCTTCGAGAATCCTATGATGAATCTGTGATAGCATCTAGTGAGACCAAGAAATTGTTGCATCCTCGAAGGGATCTCTGGTGTCGATCAGTTTCTAACCAAAACGGGTCTCAACGAGGTCCACGTGTATTCCCACTTCGTTGGTTACATGTTCAAATGCATCTCTCGAATCTAGATGTTACACTAAACAAGACTTCGCACGTAATGGCTCCTCCATCAGGAGCCCTAAATAAGATACGGATGTCGTCTACGATGTTCCTTTCTCCTGGGAATGATTCAACATGTCGTCAATAAGCATGGTCGATTCATGTGATCCATACAGCTGCTGGTGTGATGATTAGCTCGAAAGTCTTGGAATACAACGTCGAAATGGCCGCACTGCGCTTGGTATGCCATTGCAGGCATATTCTCCCCTTAGACTACCTTCTGACAATAGCTCGTTTGCTATTCAATCCTTGAATGGAAGCTCGACCCCCGCAACTGGTCATCAGATTGTCAATATATGGTCGTGGCAAACGGTTCTCAACTGTCACCTTATCGAGTTCTTGAAAATCAGTACACCTATGAAAGGCTTATCTTCACGGATATGACCAGGGCTTCCCCAAAGCAAAAAGCTAGGTCCGACAAAACTCGTGTCCAACAGTTCTTCAGTTGATTAGACAGCTCTTGCAACCCTCCTGGTGCAAGACGGTAAGAGTGCGTGTAGTCAGGGTTGCCTCTGGCGCGAGATCAGAGTGAGATTTCGCCTAACAGTTGTGGAAGTAAGCCCGAAAGTTCCTTGGGTAGCACACCGAAAGGAATCACGAATGGTTGGTGGATCCTCGATCCTCTGTTTCCTTAGCCCTAACACCAGTAACGGTTGCTAGTATAGCAGAGTAATCCATCCGTAGACACCTCTGGCTTTCATAGCTGAAATGGCGCTAATCTTTGCACCTCTCTGACGCTTTAGAACAAATAACGACCCTCCACACAAAATTTTCTCCTCACTGGTGTATATCTACGCGATCTCTGGATATCCAATCCACACTAACTACTGCATTAAGACCATCAAGGGAAGTGGAAGGAAGGTCGATGTCGAACACCTGTCCCCCAAGGTCAAGTTTGCATCCCAGCGAACATATAAGGCTTCAATTGACTTGCATCAGCCGACTCCATAACAGGTTCGGTTTCAAGAAGCATCAGGGTTAGACAGAACAGAGACGAAGCGAATAGGTACCCATCCAAGCTATCGTGTTGCTATTACGCCTGGTATATCCTACGCCAATACTAAATGTCCTCCCATGAGCTTCATTTCCAGTGTTGTTTTGGTCACGAGAATTTCCAGTACTGCCGCCGTTCTCTTGGTTGTCGTCACCTTGACTTAACACAGTCAATCCTTGATGAGGTCACCTTCGTTTCCATACTGTAAGCTACGATCACGAGTACCTTGATGTTGCCGCGACTGTTGCCTCTAATATTGTTGCCTGTAACGGTGTGCTGCGTCCTTTCACCAACAAGGTCCATCTTTTCACATTCCGTGCCACGTCCTAAGGCACTACTCATGGTGCGGGCGGTTACACAGTCCGCTCTACAGTCAATCGTCATCGATTTTGACCCGATTGGTTCGTAAGAGTCGACTCTCATTAGTCGCTGGCTGGGGTTAAGGATTAGATTGGAGTCAAATCGTTGTTATTCGTTGCCGGTAACTAGGGTCGTTCAAATGCTGAAGTCGGTAAGGTACTACGTTTACCCTCTTGTCCATTGTTCCTGCAAATTGACTGAGTAATAACGGTATGCCGCGAGAGTGTTGCAGAAGTGATCGCACTTCGGGATCTAAGGCGTCAACCAACTAAGTTCCAGCAAACAAAGATAAACGAGGAAAGTATAGTCCAATCATTTGACGCTGAGCCATCCAACTCAGGGACTTTCGTACTAGCACCTAACATTCTACACAGTTCGCTAGGCATTTAGATGTGTGATCAGGTGATACTCGATAGCATCGAGATTCGTAGGGATTCAGAAAGGGGTGAAAAGATCATGTTCGAGTAGGAGACAATTACTGCTATGACTCCTATAGACTGCTGAGTTCTAACATAACATCAATTAACAGAGCGGAACCCCTCTCACACTCGTTAAGCCTCACTGGGACTCACATGCACCCCACATTATTATTATGTGTGCACCCATAATAATAAGGCAATTTGCATGCTTATCTAAGTGCCTCTTAACTCGTGCTAAAAGGTTCCCCGAATTCGAGCAATAAGACAGATGACGCTACAACATAGATCATGAAAGTTCAAGAAGAGTCGCACTCTTAAAACACGTAACATGGGTTTTTTTTTTTGGGTAAAGGGTTACCCCGGTGATTCTATATATTCACAACCAAAAAAGAACAAGTGGTGTAGAAAGCCTACACCAGTTCACTCATGAGACATGCCCCATGAAAGTAAAGCCAGTAAAACAAAACCAAAAGAAACCGAACGCACCAACCGGACATAAACACCTAGACACTCATCTAGACAGAAACGAAACTACAAATAAACTAACTAATTAGCCTCCGTCATCTTTCGTTTCACTTGCAACATCCCAATCCCCAAGCAGCTTCCGCACCCTAGCGTTGATCTTCAGCTTAGCTCCCATCAGCTTGTATCTCACAGTTTTCAGAATAGCATCCTTCACCATTTCAGGTGGACGTAATTGGTTTCTGAATAGTCTAGCATTCCGCTCTTGCCAAATCGTATACGCAGCAGCCGCAACTAGAAGCTTCGCGACATAAATCTCCACTTTCTTTGACCGAATGCGAGCACATAGCCACTCGGTGATATCCGCCCATCTCGAACACACAGCCTCCATACCCACTTTACCCCGAATCATATTCCAGACTTCGTCCGAAAATTTGCATTCAAAGAATAAATGCTGATGAGAATCAAAGTTCTCATAGCACAATAGACAGCACATCATATTCATGTTTTTCCGCCTTGAGAAATCCCACTGCAGAATCTTGTCTTGAGTAAGGAGCTTTCTCTTCATAATCAGCCACATCATAAACGCGTGCCTAGGGATACATTGAGCAAACCAAACAATACCACTCCAATCAACCTCTGATTCTCTATGACGAACCGAGTGCCATACGGCTGACGAAGAGAAATCCTGACATTCGTTCCCATCTTTCCATAGCAATCGGTCAGATTTTGACGGGTCTAAACGAAAGTGATCCAGCTGAATAAGAACAGGGAAAAGATCCCTCCATGCGACAGGCCAATTCCAAGTATCGTTAGAGAAAATATTGAAAACAGTGTCATCTAACCGAAAATCAGCATCCGTAATAGTCCTTGGTGACAGAAAATCACCAAGAGGGCCTAAATCACTCCAAAAGTCAAACCAAGCTGATGTATCACGGCCATTACCCACATCGGACCAAACATATTTCCGAATAACATGCCTCAACTGAATGATTTTCCTCCATGACCAAGTAGAATTTGAAGTAGCTTTGCAAACCCAGAAATTCTTTCCTTTAAGCCGATAAGAGTGAACCCACTTGACCCAAAGGGAATCCCGCTTCATCACAATACTCCAAATATGAGACGCCATCAGGGCTTTATTCATATCCCCAATCCGTCTAATGCCTAAACCACCTTCATACTTAGGAGTACAAACCACTTTCCACGAAACTTTAGCTTTACCTCTATTGAACGACACATCTTGAGACCATAAGAAATTTCTCATTCTAGCTTCAAGCTCCTTAACAACCCGCACAGGAAGCAAAAACACAGAGGACCAATAAATATGCATTGAAGAGAGAACTGAGATAATCAGTTGAAGCCGCCCCGCAAACGATAACAATTTATTCTTCCAGTGCATAATACGTTTCTCTAATTTTTCCACGAGCACACGGCAATCACTGTACCTAAGCGTAGAGGAAATAAGAGGGACACCCAAATACTTGACCGGTAACGTACCTTCCACAAAAGGCATAATGTCCAGAATCTCCTGTTTAACATGATCTTTCACATTGCAAAAGAAGACCGTACTTTTCTGGTTGTTAGGCACTAGGCCCGACATCTTAGAAAATTTTGAAAGAGATGTCATAATACAATTGGCCGAGTTCACTTCCCCTCTAGCAAAAAGGAACAGATCATCCGCAAAGCAAAGATTTATAATCTGCTGTTTTTCACATCTGTTATGATATTTGAAGGAGGAATCTATCCGAACAGAGTGCTGAAGAATACCCGTCAACACCTCCATGACAAGAGTGAAAAGATAAGGAGAGATAGGATCCCCTTGCCTTAACCCCCGTTTACCTCTGAAAAACCCATGAACCATGCCGTTAACACAAACCGAAAATGAGGTAGAGGAAACACACATCATGATCCACCTCACCATATTATCGTTAAACCCAAACCCACGAAGCACACTTTTCAGAAACCTCCAGTCCACCGTGTCGTACGCTTTCTGAATATCAACCTTAAACGCACATCTTGGAGGCCCCACATTTCGATGATAGTTGTGCATTAACTCTTGCGTTAATAAGATGTTGTCCGAAATTTTCCTGCCCGGGACAAATGCCGATTGATTAATGCTAACAATCTCATTCAAACCTCCCTTTATCCTATCAGCAATTATCTTGCTGATACACTTGTATAGAACGTTACAACAAGCAATCGGGCGAAAATCAGTAACAACCATAGGCGTTGGCACTTTAGGAATAAGAACTATAAGCGTATGATTCAGCTCCCGAAGCAAATTACCAGTATCAAAAAAATCTTTAATGGCATTAACAATATCATTACCAATTAGCGGCCAAGCATTCTTGAAAAACGCAGCCGTAAAACCATCCGGACCCGGAGCTTTATCATTGCCAATGGAGAACATCGCCTTTTTAACTTCCTCCTCCGTAACCGGCCGCACCATACTCGTAGCTATATTGTGGGGTAAAACTTTCGGAAATAAATCTGGAGTAGGTTGTAAGGAGATATCATCTTTGTTGCCAAAAAATTTCTCATAATGTTGGACAAATGCTTTAAACACATTATCACCTTCATAGAGATTCCCTTGAGTATCTTTAATGATATCGATCCTACTACAATGATTACGAATTTTCAAAGAGGAATGGAAAAATGCCGTATTCATGTCGCCCGCACTCAGCCAATCTACCTTAGCTTTTTGTTTCAGAAAACGCTCTTCATCCAACATAGCAACTAAGTTCATACTGCAGCGCTAAGTGTGCATTCACGTGTGATGTTATTCATAAGCAAACACTAGATATACTATGCAATAGTAAACGAGAAACGAACCTTGCAGTCTGGAGCTAAGTGTCATGGTCGATTTCGGATCTGTTCGGTTATAGTCTGGTTTTATGAAAACGTTTTAAAACCAAGTTCACTATAACTAGTGGCTCTGATATCAAACTGTCACACCCCCAAAATACCACCTAGGGAATGTCCCTGTTAGGCGTGTGACGTACCAACAACGAGCCACTAATTACGTTGAACCGATACAAGTTTCAAAATAAAATTCTCAATTATTAATAAAAATACCACCCACAAGTTTAAATGAAAACCAACATGTTCAGCGGAAGCAAATAGTAAAACCAAGTTAAATTATTTCAAAACCAATGTATAGTATCAATAGTTTAAACACATAAATCCCTCCAGTCGACCCATGACCACTTTGGCTACTCCAGACAGCAAGTTCCCAAATCCAAGATATCTAACGACCTGCAAGCATGCAGACAAGTGTGTCAGACGACGCTGGTGAGTTCAAAGTTTTGTTACCGAGTTTAGTTACCAAATATGTGTATAAAACAGTTCAACGATTTGATTTGATGTTGTTATTAACTCGATTACCATATGTGGCGACTAGATGTGAATGCCCAACCCCAATGCCTCCATTTAGGCATTGGTCATGAGGTCAAGGTATCAAACAACCTTGAATAGATGTAAGGGGTCTTATATGTACACGATGTGAATGCCCAACCCCAATGCCTCTAACTAGGCATTGGTCATGAGGTCCAGGTAACTAGTTCACGCCCGTCCTTTCGGCCCGGTGTGAGGGTGCCAAACCTAATAGCGCTATCAACTAAATACCTCGTTGCTTCTTCAGCAACACGGTAGATGTATGGGGTCTTACATGATTTATACTGTGTTCAATAACCAACATCCCAAATAAACAGTTTACCCAGTATTCCCTTTAGAAATGTGTACCAGATGTCCCAAACCACCGGGACGCATGCTTAGAAAAGTGCAGTGAACTCACCTTAGATTGCTCGGTATGTTATGTTACCCGTTTCCAGTTGGTCAACCAAACCCTAACGTGGTTACCAATAACAGTCAGTTTCATATTCACACTAAACACGTATTCTCTACACATATCACACCAATAGCGCACAAGGATTACACATATCATCACACAAGTCACACCGATTATTCATGCAACCTACCAATACATTGTCATCATTTACACATAATGGTTATTCATGCCTCATACACGTTTAAATTTCATGCCTTGCACATCTTTTTGTAATGCAAATTAGACAGTTAGCACACCTTCCAATTCACAACACAATTCACGTTCCTACCAACTACGAATTAGTGCTTGGTCCAATCAATACAAGGCCCAAGGTGCTTGTGCAACTGGGCCTCTTGTGTGCGATCATGTATTAGCATGCAGTTCACATAGTACCCGGCCCGTTATTGTATAAAAACCCGAGTGAACTATGCGATACACCCCCTAATGTGCAACCAGCCTATTGTGCGACCAACCCATGAATGTGCGGCCCATCAGTGGTCGGCCCAGCAGTCAAATGTGCTATCGGTCACAAGCGTTTGGTTCAATAAGCCATCCGACCCAATGACGTGTGCGGCCTAAGCTTCAGTGTGCGATCACCGTATCAATCTGCAATTTATTTAATGTTTGTGGCCCTCTGACTAGTGTGCAACTACATTGCGCGTGTGCGACTACAAATGGTGTGTGTCATGTATCAACAACATATGCAACGTGTATTCCAATAATGTACGGTATATTACGGTGCGACCGCTCATTGTGCGAATCGCATAGTTGAGTGTGCGGTTATGCGGAATACCTATACGATGTGTTAATCAGTTATGCATAGCAAGAAGTGTGTGATTAGTTTACAATTTATACCTAGCCCACATATACGGTCCAAATCAGTTCCACCAAGACTAATCCACAATTCTTTAATTATCCTCTAGCAGTTCTCATTGCAATTGTGTAACAATTCAAGCACCCCCCTATTACTCTAATGAATACACATTAACCATCAATCGAAAATCATGAGTGTCACAACACAAGTCATTCGTAATTTATAGCGATTCACCCTAACCATTGGTTCATAATTTATCCTCATCATTATCCATAATCACATCAGGCATATTATCATTGTAATTGTCATCATACCCACAGTTTCATCTAACAACAAAACATTACAGGTTGTTTATCACTTTTAGCATGAACTTTAATTCATATATTCATCTAATCATCATCATCGTCGCACAAGTTGAGAACATTATTCAAATATTTTAATGACCCCTCTATGTATGATTGGACCTTTTATTTGATGGCCAACAATCTTGACTATTGTTCCACATGCACATCAGACATTATAGTTTGATTAGATCACCACATGAGCCATGTGCCCTCAATCCTATTGGACCAATACTACCACATACTCTATTATTGGACCGCTAATGCTATAGATATGTCATAATCAGTTGCTTTGATATTGTGAATTTAGTGGACCACTTTACTTTGCATTAACCTATGCATTATAATATCATGTAAATCGCTAACACACATACATCAAGTACAAAATAATCCATCATAACAATCATGTACCGATACAAGAGAATTTGATTCGAACATAAAGAGATTATACTAACCGAGAATTTGATTCGAACATAAACTAAACTCCAAGGAAAAAGCTCCACGAGGAAGGAGTGCCTGCCGTCGGGTTCCAAGGGAGGTCTAGGGTTACTATAATTTCAAAATCATTCCTACGTATTCTAATTCTACAAGTATGTGTAACCCTCAAGAAGTTTGGGCTCAAGTGGTTCGGGCCTAGGATTATCATGTGTGGGCCAAAATTATTTAAAAGGGATAAAGTGTAGCGAAAGGAATGTGTAGGTGGCCCAACATTCGCGGCCCAAATACAAGCACATAATCATACTCAGTCACGTTTTACCTTTAACAAATTTATCAGCCATGAGCGTTTAACAAGTCTAATCATAACAAGGACGAAACAGGGGAATGATGAGGAAACAGGATCGCCAAACTAAAAGATATTAACCTCAAAAGTTCCAGTTGTCACACTCCGTTTGATGTTCTTTCGGATAGGGGTAAGAATATGGGTAAAAATGGTGAAGTTCAACATGACCAGCAGGAATCGGATGATGAGGAGATTATTGGTAGTTATAACGAAACTTATGAATTTATGACATCCGGGTTGTCGAAGGCAGGGGCAAGCACCTCGTCCACGAAGTTCTTCAATGGATAGAGAGTGTTGTTGGTTCGTGTCAAGGGGCTGCTGGTCTGTGGCAGTTTTATTTTTGATGATGGAGGATAATCTCTTGCTCTGTTTTGTTTTGTCGTGTCTACTAGATATTTTTCCATAATGTGTAGTAGACTAGGTTATGTGGTGTCATAGGTATTGTGGTTTTGTTTTTGCTTGGCTTACATATATGGGGCATGTCCTGTATATGAACTAGTGTGGAACTCATCCTCACTACTTGTACTTATTTGGGATTGTTTTAATAGAATCACCGGGGTAACCCTTTACCCAAAAATAATTGTGGTGCTGAAGGTCACTTCAAAAGACACTGCCCTCAGTTAAATCGAAACCAGAACAACAACAACAACAATAACCAAGGCAACGGAAACAACAACGGTGGGAACAACAACGACAACGAAGCAAGGGGTCGTGCATTTGTGCTGGGGCAGGGTGATGCCAGGAATGATCCCAACGTAGCTATGGGTAAGTTTCTTCTCGACGACTTCTATGTTACTGTATTGTTTGATTCGGGTGCGGATACCAGTTATGTGTCTTTGAAAGTTAGCCAAATGTTAAAACGTGCACCAACTCCATTAAACACCAAGCATGTTGTAGAATTAGCTAATGGTAAGAGTCTAGAGGCCACGCACATGGTTCAGGGTTGTAATCTTATCCTCGCTGGTCAGACTTTCTCCATCGACCTCATTCCTATAGTTCTGGGTAGTTTCGACATCGTCGTTGGTATGGATTGGTTATCCAAGCAGCAACCCAAGATCCTATGTAAAGAGAAGATCATTCATATTCCCCGTTCTGGTAAAGAACCTCTCGAAGTTCAAGGCGACAAGAGTGGTGCAGTGGTTGGCATCATCTCCTTCCTGAAGGCTCAGAAATGTTTACGAAAGGGTCACACTGCCATTTTGGCACTAGTTACTGATGCGCATCAACGAAAGAGAAAAGAGTAGAGGATATCCCAGTTGTACGCGAATTTCCTCAAGTGTTTCCTGAAGATTTACCTGGTCTACCGCCTCATCGCCAGGTCGAGTTTCAAGTCGAGCTAGCTCCAGGAGCAGCACCTATAGCTCGCGCACCGTATCGATTAGCTCCAACTGAATTGGAAGAACTGTCTAAGGAATTGCAATAGCTCTTGGATAAGGGCTTTATTCGTCCTAGCTCTTCGCATTGGGGAGCTCCAGTACTGTTTGTGAAGAAGAAAGATGGAACTTTCAGGATGTGCATAGACTACCGCGAACTGAACAAGGTGACAGTGAAGAACCGCTATCCTCTTCCACGTATTGACGACTTATTCGACCAGTTACAAGGGTCGAGCTTCTACTCCAAGATTGATCTGAGGTCAGGTTATCATCAGCTGAGAGTCCGGGATGAGGACGTCTCCAAGACATCATTCAGAACTCGCTACGGCCACTACGAGTTTCTAGTCATGCCATTTGGGCTAACGAACGCGCCTGCAGTTTTCATGGATCTTATGAACAGGGTGTGCAAGCCTTATCTAGACAAGTTTGTGATTATTTTCATCGACGACATCCTGATCTACTCCAAGAGTCAGGAAGAACACGAGCAGCATCTACGACTTATCTTGGAGCTTCTTCGAAAGGAACAACTGTACGCCAAGTTTTCGAAATGCGACTTCTGGCTTCGTGAAGTCCACTTTCTAGGCCATGTGGTAAACAAGGATGAGATTCATGTTGATCCATCCAAGGTAGATTCGATCAGGAACTGGCCTGCACCACGTACACCAACGGAAATACGCCAATTCTTGGGTTTGGCGGGTTATTATAGACGGTTCATCAAAGACTTCTCCAAGATCGCACAGCCGCTTACTTTGCTGACACAGAAAGGTGTTACCTTTCGTTGGGGTAATACACAAGAAACGGCTTTTCAGTACCTAAAGGATAGGCTATGCAACGCACCTATTCTCTCATTGCCAGAGGGCACAGACGACTTTGTGGTTTACTACGACGCATCAATTCAGGGTCTTGGTTGTGTATTGATGCAAAGCGATAAAGTTATTGCTTATGCTTCGCGCCAACTCAAGGTTCATGAACGGAACTACACGACACACGATTTAGAGCTGGGAGCTGTTGCTTTCGCGCTTAAGATATGGCGACACTACCTGTACGGTACCAAGTGCACTATTTACACCGATCACAGGAGTCTCGAGCATATTTTCAAGTAGAAGGAACTGAACATGCGGCAACGTCGGTGGGTTGAACTACTGAACGATTACGAATGCGCCATCAAGTACCATCCAGGCAAAGCCAATGTTGTGGCTGACGCTCTCAGTCGGAAAGATACTTTACCTAGGCGCGTGCGAGCACTGCAGCTTACTATTCAGTCTGGTCTTCCTGCACAGATACGAGATACTCAGGAAGAAGCATTGAAACCAGAAAACGTCAGGGCTGAAGCCCTACGTGGCTCAAGGCAACGATTAGAACAGAAGGAAGACGACGCCTATTATGTAACAGGACGCATTTGGGTCCCACTATATGGCGGTTTACGAGAACTTGTTATGGATGAAGCTCACAAGTCTCGCTACTCGGTACATCCAGGTTCGGACAAAATGTACCACGATCTCAGAACTACATATTGGTGGCCTAGCATGAAGGCCCACATAGCAACTTACGTCGGCAAGTGTTTGACCTGTGCGAGGGTCAAGACGGAGTACCAGAAACCTTCAGGCCTACTTCAGCAACCCAAGATACCACAGTGGAAATGGGAAGAAATTTCCATGGATTTTGTTACTGGCCTGCCTAGATCCCAGCGTGGGAATGATACTATTTGGGTGATCGTAGATCGACTCACAAAGTCTGCTCATTTCTTCTTTTTTTTTTTTTGGGTAAAGGGTTACCCCGATGAATTTTATAAATGAACCAAATAAGCACAAGGGTGTATCAAAGCGACACACCAACTAGACTTGACAACCCAAGCCTAGGAAACAAGCAACTCAACCAACAAACAACCAAAACAAAGACAACCACACAAAACAACCAAACCAAACCTAAAAACAAACACAAACACAAATTAGCCTGGCTCCGCTACATTATCTTCGTTCTCTTCAATCTTCCACAACTTGAAAATCCTTTCCTTAGTTGAAGCCACCCGAAACCTGAATCCCATCAGACGCAATCGAACCGAGTTTTTAATTACCTCAATCACTTGAGCTACCGTCCTCTTATGATTTTTAAAAATCCTGTTATTCCTCTCTTGCCAGATGTAGTAAGACGAAGCCGCAATCAACAATTTACAAACAACATAATCCGGTTTCTTAGAACCGGAATGTTGATCCACCCAGCCTATTAACGATTCCCAAGAATTATCCACGCTCCTCAGCTGAACCAACTTCTTAACGTTACTCCACACTTGATCCACAAAAGAGCATCGGAAAAATAAGTGATCCCGACTATCACGATCCGTGTAACATAGCGGACAACACATCAAATTTAAATTTGTAAGATTCCCTGCTTCCCAAGCTGTCAACCGGTCCTGAGTTTTTAGTTTATTTCGAAACGCCAGCCACAAATGAAATGAGTGCCTCGGAATGCATTGAGAAAACCAAACCATGTTAGACCACATCACCTGATTCTCCCTATTCCGAATTGTATTCCAAACCTGAGCCGATTGGAATTCACCAGTTTTCCCATCCAAATCTTTCCACACCAAACGATCAATAGAATTAGGAACAGTAACCGGAACCGAGATCGTGAATAACACCGGAAAGAGATCCAACCAAGCTTGCGGCCACTTCCAATTTCCGTTTTGATCAATAACGTCTGCAACTGTAGACTGTAACGAAAAGCCAGCATTAGCAATGGCCCGAGGAGATATAAAGGAACTAAGCGGACTTAGCGAGCACCACATATCACTCCACACATTGGTTTGAACACCACTCTGAATAGAAGACCATATGTGAGGCCGAATGATATGACGAATAGATAAGATCTTTCGCCATCCCCAACTAATACTCCCACGGCACGGAATATCCCAAAAGTTTCGACCTTTAAGCTTATACTCATGAATCCATCGAACCCAAATAGAATCCCACTTAGTGATAATACTCCAAATATGGTTTGTCATAAGCGATTTATTGACATCAGAAATACTTCTAATGCCCAAACCACCCTCATTCTTCGGCAAACACACTTCTTTCCATGCGACCTTGGCACGAATTCTACCATCCGAACCCGCATTCCACAAAAATCTGCGAATACGCTTTTCAAGCTCATTAATAACCCTAGCCGGAATATTGAACACTGAGGCCCAATAGATGTGCATTGATGAGAGAACCGAGTTAATAAGTTGTAACCTACCAGCAAACGACAAAGCTTTGGTTGCCCAATTAACAATCTTTTTATTCATACGCTCAATGAGGACCATGCAATCTTTATATAAAAGTCTTGAAGAAATAAGCGGAACCCCTAGATAGCGGACCGGAAGAACACCCTCCTGATAAGGCATAATATTCAGAATTTCCTGTCGAATCGAGTGAGGAACATTGCAAAAAAACACCGTACTCTTAGCTGGGCTAGGCGCAAGACCTGAAATATTAGTAAATATCTCCAGCGCTTCTTTTATTTTCTTAACAGAGACCACATCACCATGCACAAAGATAAATAAGTCATCAGCAAAAGACACGTTAATTATCTTCTCCTTAGCACAGTGAGCATGATATTTAAAAGGCATACTAGCTGCTCGCCTAAGCAGAAGCGATAAGACCTCCATGACTAGCGTAAATAAGTAGGGCGACATAGGATCACCTTGCCTTAAACCCCGCTTACCCCTGAAATAACCATGCAGACTACCATTAATACATAAAGAGTACGACACCGTGGACACACACGTCATGATCCAATTCACCATTTTATGATGAAACCCAAACCGAACCAGAACATCCTCCAAAAAACTCCAATTGACAGTGTCGTATGCTTTCTGAATATCAATTTTGAATGCACACCTAGCCGGTCCCCTGTTCAAATGATACTTGTGCATCAATTCCTGAGTGAGGAGAATGTTATGCGAAATCTTCCGACCCGGCACAAAAGCTGATTGGTTAATGCTGACAAGCGAACCCAAACTATCTTTCAAACGATCAGTAATGATTTTGCTAATACATTTGTACAAAACATTGCAACATGATATCGGCCGATAGTCCAACACCGAATCCGGAATGTCTTTTTTCGGGAGCAAGGCAAGAATAGTGTGATTAATTTGTTTAAGAAGTTTACCGTTTTCAAAAAACTGTGAAACCGCATTAGTAACTTCCTTCCCGACAATGGTAATGGTACCACAGTGGGTCGAGTGGCTGGTAATCAGGGAGGGTCCACCGCGGGCCGAGTTGAGAAAAAACCGTCGAGTGACAGGCAGGAATCGGATGAGGAGGAGGTTGAAGAAATCTACAACGAAACTAGTGCATTCATGACATCGGGTACTCATCCTTTTTCTTCGAAAGCAGGGGCAAGCACCTCTTCTTCAAAGTTCTCGAATGGATAGGTTGTCTGCTTTTCGTCTGAAGGGGCTGCGGTTTTGTGGCCATTTTATTTTTGATGATGGTGGCTGAGATTATGTTTTGTGGTTTGCATTGTTTTGTCTACTAGATGTCGTGTCATGATGTATAGTAGACTAGGTTATGGGGTATTATAGGTCTTTGGTTTTTTGTTTTTGTTTTACATATATGGGGCATGTCCTGTATATGAACTAGTGTGGAACACATCCTCACTACTTGTTCTTATTTGTTTTGGCATTTTAATAGAATCACCGGGGTAACCCTTTACCCAAAAAAAAAAAAAAAAAACTTCCTTCCCGACAATCTCCCATGCTTTCTTGAAAAAAGTCGATGTATACCCATCAGGCCCAGGGGCCTTGTCCTCTCCAATACTAAACATGGCGTTCTTAACCTCCTGACGAGTAATCGGACGAATCATATTCTCCGCATCTTCGTTACTAAGCACATTAGAAAACAAGTTTTCCAAGTTCGTTGTCTCGACCGGATGCTCCATGCCCAAAAAGTTTGAATAATGCAGAACCATAGCATCAGCAACATCTTCTCCTTCATGTCTAGCCCCTATAAGATCCATAACACTATAAATCCTCGCTCTAGCATTCCTAGATTTCACAATGTTATGAAAAAATTTTGTGTTCGAGTCCCCTGCACAAAGCCATTCTACCTTAGACTTCTGTTTCAGAAAGCATTCCTCATCATAGGCAGCCGCTTGAAAATCTTTAAGACATTGAGTTTCCCGTTGACGCAGATGACCACTCCACGGATTACGATCAACCCGACCTTGAATCTCATCTAGCTCCTTCCTCAAATTATTAACTTTCATATGCAAGTTTCCCTGAATGAATAAGAGCTTTCTCAACCTCGGCTTTAAATTCCTCAACTTCTTTACAACCAAAAGCATAGCGATCCCCTCCACATTCTTCGTCCACTCTAGTTTAACAATCTCCTTAAATTCTGGCTTGGTGGCAATAAAGTTCGGAAACTTAAAAGGCCTTGGCCGAAACCCACTAGAGCCGAGAATTTTTAGGATACAAGGAGTGTGATCCGAAACTCGAAACAGATGAAACATCGCATAAGCAGAAGGAAACTAGTCCAAAAACGTATCATTACCCATTATTCGATCTATCTTTTTCAATAAGCCAACTCCACTCTTAGGCTTTTGATTCCATGTATACTGCAGCCCATGCGCATTTATATCCATCAACTCAGTTTGTTGGATACAATCCTGAAATTCTCGCATGCCAATAGACTGTTTAGAACCCCCGCATAACGAATCTTCAATGTTGAGGGCGGAATTAAAGTCCCCCATAACCACCCACGGTTTATCATGACAAAACATCTTATGCTTACATAAATCAACCCAAAGCGATCTCCGATCTATATACTTGTTCTCCGCATAAACAAAAGAACAAAAAAGAACTCTCTTGGTAGCCTTAAAAATAACCTGAGTATGCATAATTTGATCCGATTGAGCAAGGACCATAACATCTAGATTATCAACATTCCATCCCAGAATGATTCTTGTACCACGACTGCATACACCACCATTCGACGTCCAATTCCAATTACGAAACACAAACTTGCAGACTTTAGCCAACTTACTAACATCCACATGCGACTCAAGAATAGCACACAACTCTAAATTATTTTCAGCAAAAATAGTACGAACCTCACTTTGTTTCAGAGGCCGGTTCAAGCCCCTAATATTCCAAGACATTAAACTACCCATTTAAACTAGTTGAACCGGGAGTGCTTGCCCCCTCAGAGAGATTAATATGCTGATTATTAGACATAAACTTAGCCATTTCCGTCGGAATATCGTCTATAATCTCGTCTATGCCATGAGCCGTTCGAAAGCCCTTCTCATCCATGCCATCTTTGTTACCAGGTATACTCTCATTCCCATCCCCCTCTCCTGAATCAAGAATATCAAATGCATTCGAAGTTTTAACATTGAACGTACTCGACCCCGAACCGGAATCCTTCTTTGTACCAGACGTGCTAGCTCCTGTCTTGTTAGATTTTTGCCTATAAACAAACTTTGTTTTTTGTTTCCTATGCATAGCTCCAACTTTCGCAACCTTTCTTCTGTCCGTAATAAACCCTTCATCATCAACAGTAACTTGTTTGGGATTAGCATTAGAACTTTTCGGACAATTTTGATCATTATGACCAAATATGCAGCATGTTGAACAACGCTGTGGTTTCCATTCGTATTCAACCGAGATCCTTTCCATGATAAATCCCTCTTCCTCCAGTTTCGGAATAGCAACAACTATATGTTCCTTGAGCTCTTCATCAGCATTAACTTCTATCAAGGCCCTAGCAAAGCTACTCCTGCCCCAGCTATTAGCACACATGTCCGCCGTATAACTATCCAACCTTTTTGGAACCCCAATTTTTGACGCTAGAAGACTTAAGCCATCAACAGTATAAATAGCAATAGGAACATTGTGCATTTTAACCCACACAGGAACTAACTTAATCCCCTCCATTTTTAAGATTATCGATGGAGACCATATGTTAAGCAATAACGGGATTTTGCGAATTAACCACGGCCCACCCTCAAGAACCTTGTTCATTCCTTCTTTTGTATCAAACTTGAAAAAGAAAAAACCTTCCGAGTTCATCATAACCTTTTTTTTTTGGGTAAAGGGTTACCCCGGTGAATATTATATATCAACAGAAAAAAACAGGGTGTGACAAGAAACTGGCACACACTACTAGACTTGGCATACCAAGCCTAGGCAATCCAAAAAGCAAACACAACCAAAGACAAAACAGCCCAGAACTACAAAGGACAACAAAACAAACACGGCCACAACTAAACTAGACACCCAAAACTCAGATTAACTCATTTAGCCTGGATCATTAACTTGATTCTCTGTGGAGATCTTCTATTTCTCTAAAACTCTTCTGTTCACCGGATTGTTGTCCTCTTTGAACCCCATCACTTTTAACCGGACCGTATGAACAATCACCTGCGCCACCTGTTCGGGAGTTCGGCAATTTTGAGAGAATAAGCGATTATTTCTCTCTTGCCAAACAAAGTACGAAGATGCTGCTATAAGAATCTTGCAAATAACATGAACCAACTTCTTCGAATCAGCATATTGAGCCATCCATATCATAATAGAACTCCAATTGTCAGTTACACTATCCAAATCCACCATTGTCTTCACACTGTTCCAAATTTTAGACGCGAAAGAACATTGAAAGAAGAGATGATCACGCGAGTCCCGGCCGTACCTACAAAGAGGACAACACATTAACCTTAAGTTAGTTTCGCTTCCTGCTTCCCAGGCAGCCAATCTGTCTTGCGTCTTTAGCTTATCTTTGCAAACAAGCCACATATGAAACGAATGTCTCGGGATACATTGAGTGAACCAAACCATGTTTGCCCACGAAACGATACCATCCCTGTTGCGTATTGAATCCCACACCACCCCGGATCCGAAGCTACAAGTGTTTCCTTCCAGGTCCTTCCAACTGAGTCTATCCTCCATATTTTGCTCTAGAATCGGAACAGGTAAGTTAATTAAAACCGGGTATAAATCATTCCAAGCTTGAGGCCATTTCCATTGAGAATGATCATCAATCAGATCCGCAACACAAGACTGGAGGTTAAAACCTGCATTGGCAATGTGCCTCGGCGTAATAAACGATCTGAGCGGGCTGCATTCACACCAATTATCGCTCCACGCATTTGTTTGAGACCCACTCCGAATAGAAAACCAGACGTGAGGACGAACCAGCTCGCGAATGGAGAGAATTTTCCTCCATCCCCAGCTCATGCTTCCACGACACGGAATATCCCAAAAAGACTTTCCTTTCAGCTTATATGAGTGAATCCAATTGACCCATAAAGATTTCCGTTTGGTAATAATACTCCATATATGATTGGTGATCAAAGCTTTATTGACATCAGCAATACTTCGAATGCCTAATCCACCTTCCTTTTTGGGTAAACAAACGTCTTTCCAAGCCACTTTCGCTCGAACTCTACCATCAGTTCCCGCATTCCATAAAAATCTTCGGATTCTTTTCTCAAGATCATGAATGATACGAACAGGAATTATAAAGACGGACGCCCAGTATATATGCATAGAGGAGAGGACCGAATTTATAAGTTGAAGCCGACCCGCAAACGACAAAGATTTATTCATCCAGCTCGTAATTTTATGCTCCAACCGATCAACAAGAATCTTACAATCCTTAAAATTTAGCTTAGTGGTAATAAGCGGAACCCCAAGATATCGAATAGGGAGAACACCTTGTTGAAAGGGCATTACACTCAGAATCTGTTGACGAACCGATGGAGGGACGTTACACAAGAATACCGTGCTCTTTGAAGGGCTCGGAACTAAACCGGAAATACTAGTGAACAACTCAAGAGCATTTTTAACCTTCTTAACCGAGCTGATGTCACCATTAACAAAAATAAACAAATCATCCGCGAATGAGACGTTAATGATTTTCTGCTTAGCGCAATGAGCATGATATTTAAACGAAGATTCAGCCGCCTTTTGAAGCAATAAAGAGAGCACCTCCATGATAAGCGTGAATAAGTAAGGCGACATGGGATCCCCTTGGCGCAGGCCACGTTTTCCTGGGAAATATCCATGGATATCACCATTAATACTGACCGAATAAGAAGCAGTGGTTACACAGGTCATGATCCACTTAACCATCTTATTATGAAAGCCAAAACGTTGAAGCACCACCTCCAAAAAACTCCAATTCACCGTGTCATATGCTTTCTGAATATCAATCTTAAAGGCACATCTCGGGGGACCTCTATTGAGATGGTAGTTGTGCATGAGCTCCTGAGTGAGAAGGATATTATCTGATATTTTCCTACCCCGCACAAAAGCGGATTGGTTAATCCCCACAAGCGACTCCAGGCTACCCTTTATTCTCTCCGTGATAATCTTACTTATGCACTTGTACAGAACATTGCAACAAGAAATTGGACGATAGTCCAATACTGAATCCGCCGTATCTTTCTTTGGAATCAATGACAGAATCGTGTGATTTATTTGTTTCAACAGCTGACCATTATCAAAGAAATCCAACACCGCATTAGTGACCTCATCACCCACTATATCCCACGCATGTTTAAAAAAGGCTGATGTGTACCCATCAGGACCTGGGGCTTTATTTTCACTAATACTGAACATGGCCTGCTTAATCTCCTCACGAGTAACCTGACGAACCATGTAATCCGCAACATTAGCCGAGAGAACATTTGTAAAGACATCCTCCAAGTTCACCGATTCAACCGGGTATTCTACCCCCAAGAAGTTTGAATAATGAGAAACCAACGCATCCACAACTCCATCTCCATCATGACGAGTACCCGAAGCATCCACAATACTATGAATTTTACATCTTGCATTCCTGCTTTTCACCATATTATGAAAAAAAACTTGTATTCGAATCACCGGCACATAACCATTCCACCTTAGACTTTTGTTTTAAAAAACACTCCTCATCATAAGCCGCTGATTGAAAATCATGAAGACATTGAACCTCCATTTGCCGTAAACTAGCATCCAGAGGGTTTTTATCAATCATCTTCTGGATGTCATCCAAGTTTTTCCTCAACTCAATCACCTTTGTATGGAGATTCCCCTGATCAAACAAAATTCTTCTCATATACGGCTTTAGGCTCCTTAGTTTCTTCATAACCGAGAACATGTGAACTCCATCAATACTCTTCGACCATTCCTGGACAACATACTTTCTGAATTCAGGCTTGGCAGTAATAAAGTTAGGAAATTTGAACGGTTTAGCACGATTTGCCACACTTATGTTCGTCTTTAAAATGCACGGAGAGTGATCAGACACTCTATACGGCTGGTACATGGCATAAGCGTCTGGAAAAATCTCAAGGAACTTAAAGTTACCCATAACCCGATCAATCTTCTTCAAGAGCCCCACGCCATTTTTTGGTTTTTGAGTCCAAGTATAGTGAAGGCCGTGCCCTTTGATATCAAACAGCTCCAACTTCTGAATACAATCATTAAACTCCCTCATGCTTATTGTATGTTTCGAAGGCCCATAAAGCGAGTCCTCATGATAAAGAGTCGTGTTAAAATCCCCCATCACAAACCAGGGCTTATCATAACACAGACTATTATGCTTACATAGCTCATCCCATAGGGCCCTCCGATCCTGATACTTATTTTCGGCATACACAAACGAGCCAAAGAGAACTTTCTTATCGGCCTTGAAAATCAGTTGAACATGTATCACTTGATCCGATTGTGCCAAAACCATGAGATCTACCGAATCCGTATCCCAACCCAAAATAATTCTAGTGCCTCGACTACATAGACCACCATTTGAAGTCCAATTCCATTTTCTAAACACATTATTGCAAACTTTAACCAGTTTCGTAACTTCCACATGAGACTCTAAGATAGCACAAACTTTTAAATTATTTTCAGCTACAAGAACACGAACCTCACTTTGTTTCAGGGGTCGGTTCAAACCCCTAATGTTCCAGGCCATAATACTATCCATTCAAACCGATATGACCGGGAGTGCTTGCCCCCTCAGCTTGTGTATCATGATTCGCATTCCTCATAAAGTTAGACATCTCCGTTGGAATCACTTCTTCCACTTCGTCGTCCAGCCGACTTGATTTTCCCTTATCTTCATTCGGATTAGCCTTAGGATTCTTGATTTCTCCCACCTTCTCTTCATCCGTTTTGGCCAGCACATCAAAGTTATTCTTAACATGCACATTACCTTTTGTAGTATAAGATCCCGTGTCATTCTTCGTTCCCGACGTACTTGGCTGCTGACTTTTAATCTTTGGTTTGTAAATAACTTTTGGTTTTTGTTTCTTACCCATCTTAGCTAGTCTCCTTTTATCCGTAACAAAGCCCTCCTCATCCACCACTACCTGCTTAAGCTTTGCATTGGTATTCTTTGCACAATTCTGGTCATTGTGACCAAAAATACAGCATAACGAACACCGTTGTGGCTTCCATTCGTACTCGACATCAACTTGTTCCATAATGTAGCCCTCCTCGTCTAGTTTCGGGATAGCAATCGAAATATGTTCCTTGAGCTCATTATCGGCGTTAATCTCTACCATAGCTCTAGCAAAACTGCTACGGCCCCAATTGTCAGCACACATGTCAGCCGTGAAGCTATCCAGACGTTTTGGCACACCAATCTTAGATGCCAATAAGCTCAATCCATCATCCGTATACACCGCAATAGGAACATTATGAAGTTTCACCCACACAGGGACTGCTTTAATACCATCCTTTTTTAGAGTAGCCGATGGCGTCCAAACATTTAGAAACAATGGAATTTTTCTGATTAACCAGGGGCCACCTTCCAGCACCTTCTGCATACCAACCTGAGAATCAAACTTAAAGAAAAAGAAACCGTTGGAGTTCATCATAATCTTCTCAAACCCAAACTTCGACCATACATTTTTTGCATAGTACTCTACCACCGGAAAAGGAAGCCAAGCCAAATTTTGCCCAAACATTTTTAACATAATACTCGACTACCGGAAACGGTAATCTGTTCCCCAAAAAATAACCAAACAGCACATTATCAAACCTGTCTTGAACCTTTCTGACTACCTCCCTAGGAATCACAATATCAGCATCTTGATGCGTTTCCTTCGGCTCTAATCGTCTAAAGTTCACTTCACTCTTTTCCATTGAATTATTCCTCAATTTTTCCGCATAAGAAACAGGCTCCTGAACACGGTCTCTCTTCTCCACCATAACTTGTTCCTCCTCAGGTTTAACCGGCACAGTAATTTTCTGAAGTTCATCGATAACATTCAATACCCGAGGTTCCTGGTTATTATTTGTCACCACTCCTCTTTTCGGCATCAGTAACTTACCGTCAATATTCAAAACTTTACTCCCCAAACCAGTGAAAGCAGTTGCCGGTTTCCCATACAGATTACGCTGATCAGCACTCGACGATGGAGGTTTTCCAAATATCTCATTAATATCCGGAGGTTTAGAGTTCATCTTTGAGTCAATTATACCACATGCAACGTACAAACAAAAGCAAAGACGTGACAATAGTTTTCAGCAGAAACCCTAATCAGCCGGCAAAACAAAGTCTCCTTTATTTAGAAAATCACTCGAACTCAAGCAACATGCAACGTACCAGAAAACCAAAACAAGAATAACCTAAGCGAATTGACAGCAAACCCTAGCAAGAGAAACGAAAAAGAACAAACCCTAATCCTGACTTCAAAAGATTAGAAACCACGGTAGAAGTCTAGAAGCCTTACTCAGAAGGATCGACAACACCACAATTGCTAACCCAGATCGATCAAGAATAAGATCAGACTGAACAAGAACAGGAAAACTAGGGTTTCTTAGAATCGCCAATATCGCCCAGAGCAGCCCGCAGTTATTCTCTTTCAATCAACAAAATGAGAAAATCCTGCTCATTTCTTGGCTATCAAAGAAACGGATAAGTTCTCTACCTTAGCAGACGTCTACTTGAAGGAAGTTGTTTCGAGGCACGGAGTGCCAACCTCTATTATTTCGGATCGGGATGCACGATTCACTTCAGAACTATGGCAAGCAATGCACAAATCTTTTGGCTCTCGGCTAGACATGAGCACAGCATATCACCCTCAGACAGATGGGCAGTCTGAGCACACTATCCAGACTCTAGAAGACATGCTTCGGGCGTGTGTTATCGATTTCGGCAATAGCTGGGAAAAACATCTTCCATTAGTGGAGTTTTCGTACAATAACAGTTACCACACCAGCATACAAGCCGCTCCATTCGAGGCATTGTACGGACGTAAATGCCGGTCACCTCTCTGTTGGGCAGAGGTGGGGGATAGTCAGATCACGGGTCCAGAAATGGTAGTTGATGCTACTGAACGTATTGCACAGATACGACAATGCATGGCGGCAGTTCGTGACCGTCAGAAAAGTTACGCTGATAAGCGCAGGAAACCGCTCGAGTTTCAAGTTGGGGATCGAGTGCTACTCAAAGTCTCACCCTGGAAGGGTGTGGTTCGTTTTGGTAAACGAGGCAAGCTCAATCCGTGGTACGTTGGACCATTCGAGATCATTGAAAGAATATGCAAAGTAGCCTACAGACTAAACCTACCAGCTGAACTCGATGCAGTTCACAATGTATTCCACGTGTCGAATCTGAAGAAGTGTCTGTCAGATGAGACCCTCATAGTTCCTTTGAAGGAACTCACTATCGACGAGGAACCTGTTGAAATCACGGACCGGGATGTTAAGGTCCTCAAAAACACCAGAATACCTCTTGTACGAGTTCGTTGGAACTCCCGTCGTGGCCCGAGTATACCTGGGAACGAGAAGACCAAATGGAACTCAAATATCCCCAGTTATTCAGAAACCGTGCAACCACTACTGAGGCTGAAGCTACTGCGGAATTTCGGGACGAAATTCCAAATCAACGGGGGGATGATGTGACACCCAAGGAAAATCAGTAAACGATACAACTTACCTAGATTCCTCAGTAACCGCATGCTAAATTTCGGGACGAAATTTCTTTCAAGTTGGGGATAATGTGACAACTCGAGCTTCCAAGATTCCACTTTCGCATTTATTGCACGTTCACTGTTTGTCTAGTTGCTTACTTACACAATTTGTTGCTTTGTAACTGTATACGTTTTGATTTGATAAAGTTTTACGAATGATTTGACAAATACATGAACTCTGTGATGAAACTGTAAATTGTATGTCTTGTGCATGCATTTATGTAATAGATAATACTTAAGGGTGTTTAGTGTTAATAGTGAAAATAAAACAAAACCCTTAACCCTAATCATTCTCACAATCATCATACGTATCTTCACCATTTCTCTACAATTCTCCCTACAAGCATCTTCTTCATCATTGGCACAAGCTCTCAATCATCACTCTTGATCCCTCTCTTTATCTAGAATCAATCCAAGGTAATTGTTTAATGGTTATTTGTTGTTAATCAGTGATTGTTTGATTCATGCAAAAACCCTAGTTCTTCACATAATAGTTCTGTGTTTATTGATTGATTTGATTGTTGTGAATTGGTTAATGATCGGTTGTGTAATCACTTGCTAAATGTTAAGATGCCTGTTATGATAGAATGTTGATGGTTGATTTGATTACTGCACTTTGAATGTATGAAAATTAGGGTTTCATGATCGTATAAACATAACTGTTACATTGAGTTTATGTTCGCATGATTGATGCCCGATCTTTGATTTCACATATAGTCCGAATTCTTATTGTGTATGTGTAGTCAGAGTTTTGGCTATTATGCATGATGGTCCGACTTTTATCAAGGACATAGGGTCCGAACTTGTTGATATGTAAAGGTCCGAATATTTGTTATAACACATGAAGTCCGAAGTTTATCACACATATATATAATTGAGTCCAAATTTTATGTTGTGAGTATGGTCCGAAGTTTAAATAGTGGAGCAAGGTCCGAACTTTTTAGATATCCCCAGGGGTCCGAACTTTATGAGGCCATGGGGGTCCGAATTTTATAAGAGTAAAGTGTTGTCCGAACTTTAGCAAGGAAACAAGGAGTCCGACTTTTGTTATGGAAAGCCTATGTCCGACTTTTATTTGTATTTATATGTCCGACTTTTATTTGGTTTAATATGGTCCGAACTTTAAGCACATGGGGGGGGGTGTCCGACTTTTGTAACTAGGACACAAGGTCCGACTTTTGAATGATCTAGTCCGAATTATTGGTACTTGATGATCTTGTCCGAACTTTTGAATGATATAAGGGGGGGATCCGAGTTTGTTTAATATGCTAGTTCAACTTTTATGCTTGATAACCTAGTCCGAGTTTTATGCTTGATACATGGTCTGAACTTTATGCTTGATGAATGATCCGACGTTTGTTGATGAATTGTCTGAGTTTACTTATGATGCTTATGGTGCTAAGTCAAAACCCTGTATGAGGAACACTTTGCATGTTACAAGTATATTTTTTTTGGGTAAAGGGTTTTACCCCGGTGATTTTATACCAAACAAAACATTAACGTACAAGTGGAGCAGAAAAACCTACACCAATTCTCTTATGACATGCCACATAAGAGTAAAACAAGCAAACAAGCCACAACTAATAAACAACCCTCTAGACACTAAGACAATCAGGTCTCTTCAAAGATCTCTATTGAACTCATCTTCCAATCTTCCAATATTTTCCTCACATGCGGCTTATCCTTATACTTGAATGAGAATAACTTCAGCCTCACAGTGTCAATAATAATACTTTTTTTTTTTGGGTAAAGGGTTACCCCGGTAAATTTTATAAATAACCAATAAGAACAAAGCATGTGCCTGACATAGCACACGCAACTAGCCCCGGCATACCAAGACTAGGCAACAAGAAAACAAGACCAACATCAACGTACAACCAAAAGACGACACACAGCCCAAAACACTACCAATAAAACAAACAATTACTACCAAACGGACAACACAAAATCTTGGTCCTTAGCCCGGGTCTTCATCCGATGCCCTACACAGGTTCTGCCACTTTGTGAGCGTCCTTTGGTAATCCAAATCTCCTTTGTAAACGAAACCCATTAGCCTGAGCCGGACAATGTTTTTAATCTTCTCGGTTACCTGTTCCGCCGTGCACTCCTTTGACGTAAACAACCGATTATTCCGCTCTTGCCATATGTAATAAGATGAGGCCGATATTGCTAGCTTACACACGATGTGTCAATAATAATACTTGTTATCACTTCAGGTGGCCTTAATTGATTGTTGAAGAACCTGTAATTTCTTTCTTGCCATACGAAATACGCAGCCGCCTTGATGAGGAGTTTAGCGATAACCGAGTTTAAGGACCTAGAGGTCGCTTTCGGCAGCAGCCATCCAACTATGTCGACCCACTTGTTAGGCACCATCTTCATACTAGACTTCTCCTTGATAGCATCCAAAATTGAAGACGAATATGAACATTGAAAAAACAAATGCTCATGTGATTCCAACTCTCGTTAACACAATAAACAACACATCATGTTCATAGATCCACTAGTGATGTAATTCCATTTTTGAATTCGATCTTGTGTCCATAATTTCCTTCTAAAGATCAACCAGCAATGAAACGAATGTCTCGGAATATTACAACCCGACCACACAATCTTTGACCATGCCACTTCTTGACCTCGAGAACGAGTAGCTTCCCATACCAGCTTTGAAGAGAACGGCATGTTACAAGTATATTGCTGAATGTAACTGTATATTACTGTGTGTTATCATTCTGTACATCACTATCACACGAATCACAGTTGTTTGGACATCAAGGACTTGTAAACCCAAATTGAACGTAAACACTCACATCGAGTTTATGTGCAATGTACCCTAGGTCGTGTGTAACGGACCTAATCATAAATTAACACTAGAAGCAATAACATACCGAGCAAACCAAGGTGAGTTCACACTCTTACCAAGGCATGGGATTCCCGGGGTTTGGGAATGGGATTGAAGAAATGAGATTGAATAGATACCTGTACTTACACTGTTACTAGACTATCTACCATCGTCCTCGGATGTGCAGGACACCTACGTAAAACCTACGTATACTTGTACTCATCACTGTCCTCAGGTTGCGAAGGACACTCACGTAAAACCTACGTGAACTTATACTCACTACTGCCTCGGTTGTGTCAGGCACTTACGTAAAACCTACGTTGTGACAACACGTAATTCGAACCTACTTTGTGTAACGTTACGTGCTTACGTGAACTATGTAAATTGAATGAATGTATGAATGTTATGTTTTATTATATGTGAATGTGTGTATATATACAAGTGATCTGACCACACAAGACTCATGAACGCACAACACTTACTTAAACGCACAAGGCCATTTGGGCCACATCCTTGTAATCGGATCTTAAGGGCGGCCCATTGAGGGGTCCGGCCCACCTCTCTTATACGTACAACACACACATGAGGGAGTTGTCCTCTCATTGTTACAAAACACATTACACTCACAAAACCCTAGCTCTTTCTCTCTTCTTAAACCGACGACAACCGAGGATCATTGTGCTCGGATCACCCTCTTGTTGGATCATTCTCGTTATCATTCCTCTAACCGGTTAGTGTTTAACGAATTTTGTTTGTTAGATAGTATTGATTGCCATGATGTTATGGGATAACTAGGGTTCTTGTTATGAATATTGAATGGTTCTTGATGTGGTAATAATCATATGATTCGGGTTGCATGTTATTGATTTAGGACCGTGTAGTTGTTAATCGGATTTGCATATCATTGTTCTAGAAACGAATGCTTGTTAATCGGTTGTATGTATGTGTAATCGGATTGAATCATAAGAGTTGATTAGATTGTTGTTCATGTTATAATTTGGTTAGGGTTTATGTGGATTGGTGGTAAAAACCTTGGTTGATCGAGATCTAGCACGTTTTGAAATTAATTAGTTGTTGATTGATAATCACATGTTTGGAAACTATTGATTGATTGAAACCGATTGACTGTTAATTGATTAGAATGTAAACTGGAAATTTGTTAAATGCTTGTAACCGAATAAGCATGATATCCGGAAATTCAAATGTATCGCACAAGACTTCTTGGTCGTACAAGAAGTCCATTCGCACAAGGGGACCTGATCGCACAAACGGTCCCCAGTCGCACAAGGATCATTGAGTCGCACAAGTTGTTTGGGCCACACCCCCACATGTTAAATGCTGATATGTTGTTTGGGCTGGACAAGCCCAAACTGCCAAACCGCACAACCCAACTCAGTCGTACAACCCAATCCGGATCGCATAAGGCTTTTACATTGGGCCGAGTATTTTATGTTTGGACTTAATTGATGTCGGGCTTAATTATAGTTGGGCCGGGACTTGTAGGATCGCACAACATGTTGTGGGTCGCACAACATGTTGGGCCGATTACTTTTGGGCTTAGACTTTTAAATCGCACAAGTTGAATGTATTACTTGACTGTTAAAATGTTGCCATAATCTATTCGTGCATGTAACGTGTTAACTTGTGTGAAACCTATGTGCATTACTTGAGTCAAAACCTGACTTGTATGGTAAACCTGTTACGGCGTGGTTGACCACCCTTAGTTCAAGAACCTTTTGTGTATCTTACCGAGCAAACCAAGGTGAGTTCACTGCACTCTTCTAAGCATGCGTCCCGGTGGTTTGGGACATCTAGTAAACATTTGGAAGGGAATGTTGGGTAAACGGTTAAACTGGGATGTTGGTTATTGAACACAGAATCAATCATCTACCGGGTTGCCTGTAAGGCAATGGGGTAATTAGTTGATAGCGCTATTAGGTTTGGCACCCTCACACCGGGCTGTAAGGACGGGCATGAACTAATTACTTGGACATCTTGTAAACACATCGCGGATATAAGACCTCCTACAGCTTGTCAAGGTTGTTTGATACCTTGACTTTGACCAATGCCTGGTTATGGGAATTGGGGTTAGGCATTCCCATCATTGACGCTACATACGGTACAGTAATCAAGTTAATAACAACATCTGAGACAAAACAGCGAGTCGACTTAACAAACACTTGGTAACTTCACACGTAAACAAAACTTTGAACTCACCAGCGTAGTCTGACACACTTGTCTGCATGCTTGCAGGTCGTTAGATAACTTGACATGGACTTGCTATCTAGGAGTGCTGGAGTGGTCATGGATCGAAACTCTTGAATACTTTAACATATCACTATGAACTTATGATTCTGAACAATCAACTGATAATTTACATTATGCTTCCGCTGGATAATTTACAAGGCTCCGGGTCCTGATGGATATACATCGGTGTTTTTTAAGAAAGCTTGGGATGTGGTGGGTGATGAAGTCTCAACCGCTATTCTTCAATTTTTTGAGAATGGTAAACTGCTTCAACAAATTAACCATACAATAATTGCCTTGGTCCCTAAAGTTTCAACTCCCTCATCGGTTTTGGAATATAGACCGATTTCCTGTTGCAACGTTATTCTTAAATGCATTAGCAAAATCTTGTCGGAGAGAATTAAAGGTAGTTTGGGTAGCTTGGTAGACATCAGCCAATCGGCTTTTATTCCGGGAAGGAAAATATCGGACAATATCCTTCTTACGCAGGAGCTTATGCACAACTACCATTTACAGAAGGGTAAGCCGAGATGTGCTTTTAAAATTGATATCCAGAAAGCTTATGATACTGTTAGCTGGAAGTTTCTCAAATCCATTCTTACTAATTTCGGATTCCCTCCTAAAATGGTTGGATGGATTATGACGTGTGTCTCCACTGTGTCGTTTTCTCTTAGCATCAATGGCAATTTATGTGGTTATTTCAAGGGTAGGAGGGGGCTCAGGCAGGGTGATCCCATATCTCCTTACCTGTTTACCTTAGTCATGGAAGTTCTTTCTCTATTATTGCACAAAGCGGCTGATGATCATCCAGCTTTTCGATACCATGATAAGTGTAAACTCCAAAGGATTATAAATGTATCCTTCGCTGACGACTTGTTTATATTTGCTAACCCGGATATGGTGTCTATTCGGATTTTGAGGGATGCTTTGGGTCTGTTCACAAGAGCTTCGGGTCTTATCCCGAATTTAGCTAAAAGCACGGTCTTCTTCAGTAATGTTTCGTCTCAAACGAAACAAGATATTTGCTCTCTTCTCCCGTTTAACGAAGGTGAGCTCCCTGTGAAGTATTTGGGGGTGCCGCTAATTTCGACCAAGCTTTCATTGAAGGATTGTAAAATTTTAGTGGATCGGGTTGACAAGAAAATAGATCATTGGTTAAACAAATCCCTCTCCTTTGCAGGTAGGCTCCAATTAATTAACTCGGTCATTTCGGCAATGCATATTTACTGGGCATCAGTTTTTATGCTTCCGGCCCGTATAGTTGGAGACATTGAAAAGAGGATGCGTAGTTTTCTTTGGAGTGGTGGGGTGGCAAAGCGCTATAACCCGAAAGTGGCTTGGAAGAATGTTTGTCTCCCGAAATCGGAAGGCGGGTTGGGTATTAGAAGGATTCAAGACTCGAATAAAGCGCTTCTTACTAACCATGTGTGGAGTATCCTTATGAAACGGGATTCTTTATGGGTTAAGTGGGTGCATTCATACAGGATCAAAGGGAGGAACTTTTGGGAGATCCCTTACCGTGGGAGTATGACATGGGGTTGGAGGAAACTGTTAGCTATCCGGTCATCTATTCGGCCATTCATATGCTTCTTGATCCGTAATGGTAGGGAAGCTAATGCTTGGAATGATAATTGGTGTGAGCAAAGTCCGTTGCGAAATTTCATTTCCCCTAGACGAGTTCATGGTGCGGGGTTCAGCATGTCTACTTCTGTGTCGGAGCTCGTTGATTCTCATAATGGTTGGAAATGGCCGGTCGCTTGGTTTGATCTTTACCCGGTTTTACGTACTATTACACCGCCTTGTATTGTCCAGGATGTTCCGGATAAGCTTGTGTGGAAGAATAGGCAGGGAAACGTGGTGGAGTTCAGTGCTAGCGAGGTTTGGGAGAGCATTCGGGTGCATGGAGAGGAGGTGGATTGGGTTAATTTGGTTTGGTTCGGTCAATGTATTCCGAGACATTCTTTCCACTTGTGGCTAGTAATTAAGAATAAGCTAAAAACGCAGGATCGAATGGGAATTTGGGATGCTGGAAGCGCAACTAATTTAAATCTGATGTGTTGCCCTCTATGCAATCAAGGTAAGGATTCCCGGGACCATTTATTTTTTCGGTGCCCTTATGCGTTGCAAGTGTGGAACCGGGTAAAGGATATGGCTTATATGGAGTTGGTTGATGATCAGTGGGAATCTATTATTGCTTGGCTTGCTCAAAATGCTATTAATAAATCAGCAGAAAGTATTGTCAGTAAGTTGGTGGTGGCTGCCTCGGCGTATTTTATATGGCAAGAACGGAACAACAGGTTGTTTTCTTCAAATCAGCGAACCGCTAATATGATTGCAAACATAATTCTTCATACAGTTCGCCTAAAGCTGATGACTTTCAAGGCTGGTAAAGGGATGAAACACCCGCTGATGCTGGAGAGATGGAAGTTCCAAGTCAAGGCGTTAAGTATAGACCCGGGCTAGAGCTTCGGTTTAGATCTTTATTTTTTTAGTTGCCATTGTGTTTTTGGCTTCGGGTTGTGTTGTCTTTGGCTAGTAGATTGGTTTTTTGTTTTTAGTGGGTTTGTTGGTTGTGCTAGTCTTGGTATGCCAAGTCTAGTTCTAGTGTGCTATGTCTGGTACACTTGCGTTATTCTTTATTCATTTTAATAAAATTCACCGGGGTAACCCTTTACCCAAAAAAAAATTGGTTTGAAACCCTTATGTTGGGAATTATTTATTATGAAATGGAATGTTTGTTTACATATTTATTACTGGTGCAACTTGATTGGTAGCTCGAACTCTGATGCGTAACACACCTCGCGGAGTTCCCGCAAGTGGTATTTTGGGGGTGTTACAGTTTGGTATCAGAGCCACTGGTTATAGTGAACTAGGTTTTAAAACGTTTTTGTAAAACCAGACTATAACCGAACACCTTCGAAAATCGATCATGACACTCAGCTCCAGATTGCAAGGTTCGTCTTTCTCACTTTATACATTACTTGCTTAGCAGTCACACACTCACAACATATATGAAACGCTACATTAAACACTATAGTGACTTGATAGTGTGACACTACTCTTCGACTTATGTGAATCATAAACCTGTGATACCATCCGTTGTGTTGTTTGAACGGGGGAAACTTCGAGCGCAAGCTAAGAGGCACTGAGATAAACGTGCAAACCACCTTATTATTATGGGTGCACACTTAATAATAACGTGGGGTGCATGCAAGTCCCAGTGAGGCTTATCGAGCGTGAGAAGGGTTCTGCCTTACTATGTGTGAACTTGGTAGTACGTAGATATTAGTATGATACTTGACTTCCATCTCGTTTTGATTCCTAAATCGGTTTATCTCCATATATAGAATCATGAGTGGACGAGGACACGGACGTGGCAACATCAACATGACTCAGGCTGAGTTGACTGACCTAATCAACACCCGTGTGGCTGAGGCTTTAGCAGCCTATCAAGCTGGTACGGAATGTACCAAGTACTCCCTACTCTTATACCGCGTACACGTCTTTTCACTCCTATAATGTGTTTCCTTTCGTCCTTTAGGTCAACACGCGCAACCCCACCACAACCAGCCTGCTTGTACGTTTAAGACGTTCATGGACTGCAAGCCACAGACCTTCACCGGGACTGAAGGGGCTGTGGGACTCCTGAGATGGTTCGAGAAAGCAGAGTCAGTATTTGCTATATGCAACTGTCCCGCTGGGGACAGGGTGAAATATGCCGCGGGTACCTTGGTGGATGGTGCCCTAACGTGGTGGAATGCCTAGGTGCAGTTGTTGGGCATCGAGGCAGCGAATGCCACAACTTGCGATGACTTTAAAGAACTGATCAGGGAGGAGTATTGCCCTCGGGACGAGGTCCAGAAGTTGGAAAACGAGTATTATGACTTGAAAATGGTAGGATCTGAAGTCGAGGCGTATGTGAAGCGATCGTATGAATTGGCTGACATGTGTCCGAACTTGTCACGGCCCATGTCTCGGAGGATTGAGTTGTTTATCAAGGGGCTGCCTCCGTGTGTGAAGAGTCTGGTTACTGCAACACATCTCAATGATTTGTCACAGATTGTCCGTTTGACCCACAAGATTGTGGATCAAGAAGTAGAGAGTAACTCGTTACCACCGCGTGTCTCAACCACTACTACTGCTGCACCCACTGCCACTGCGTCCGCTAATGATAACAAGCGGAAGTGGAACGACTACGATAAAGCATCTAGTGCGGGTCAGACTCAGAAAAGGCCAGACAACAATAGCATCCGCAGCATCAGCCAGTTGTCTTCTGTCAATCAAGGCCAGGGAGGCAGCCAAAGTCAGGGTTCGTACGTGGGAAGGAAGCCACAGTGTAACAAGTGTGGCTATCATCATTTCGGGCAGTGTAGTCGCACATGTCGCAAGTGTGGTAAAGCAGGCCATGAGGCCAAGGATTGTAGAGCCCCACAGCCTAAACACCAGCAGCAACAGAACCAGCAGAACCAGAGACAGCAGGGACAACCACCCCAGCAGAATCAGGGCTTCAGGAAGGGGTGCTATCAGTGTGGTGACGAGGGTCACTTTAAGCGGGATTGCCCTCAGCTAAACCAGAACACTAACGACAACCACCCGAATAACAACAATGCTGGGAACAACAACAACAATGGCAACAATGGGGGTAATGGTGCTCGAGGCAGAGTGTTCCAGCTTGGGGCAGGGGATGCTAGGAATGACGGTAATGTCGTGACCGGTACGTTTCCTGTAAACAATCATATTGCTTCTGTGTTATTTGATTCTGGTGCCGATTGGAGTTATGTGTCCCTAGAATTTAGTCGACGATTGGGGATAACCCCAACACCTTTAGAAGTTAAACAAGTAGTAGAACTAGCAGATGGTAAGACGATAGAGGCCTCGAATGTCCTTTTCGGGTGCAAACTAGATCTCGTGGGTCAGGTTTTTGATATTGACCTCCTTCCCGTTACGCTCGGTAGTTTTGACATAGTGGTAGGCATGGATTGGTTGTCCAGGCACCAAGCGGAGATTTTGTGTAAGGAAAAAGTTGTGCGTATTCCTCTCCCAGATGGGGAGTCATTATCAGTTCAAGGACATCGTAGTGGGATGATGGTTGGTATTATCTCGGCCATGCATGCGCAGAAGTATCTACAAATGGGGTATCCTGCAATGTTAGCGTTAGTTACTAACGCTCAGTCTGAAGAAAGAAGGATCGAGGATCTGCCAGTGGTGCGAGAATTCACTGATGTGTTCCCAGAGGAGCTACCAGGGTTACCTCCTCACCGTCAAGTAGAATTTCAGGTTGATCTTGCGCCGGGCGCGGCTCCAATTGCTCGAGCTCCTTACCGGCTAGCACCTGGGGAGTTGCAGGAACTATCCAATCAACTACAGGAATTATTGGATAGAGGTTTCATTCGACCCAGTTCTTCGCCTTGGGGAGCCCCAGTTCTGTTTATAAAGAAAAAGGACGGGTCGTTCCGTATGTGCATTGATTATCGAGAGCTCAACAAGGTAACCATTAAGAACCGATATCCATTACCACGAATCGACGACTTATTTGATCAGTTGCAAGGGTCAAGTTTCTATTCGAAGATCGACTTACGATCGGGATATCACCAGGTAAGGGTTAGGGAGGAGGATGTTCCCAAGACGGCTTTTCGAACGCGCTACGGACACTATGAGTTTTTGGTCATGCCGTTTGGATTGACTAATGCACCAGCGGTTTTCATGGATCTCATGAACCGTGTGTGTAAGCTATATCTCGATGATTTCGTTATCGTATTCATTGATGACATCTTGGTCTACTCGAAGAACAAGGAAGATCACGAGCATCACCTACGACTCATCTTGGAACTTTTGAGAAAGGAACAACTGTATGCGAAGTTTTCTAAGTGTGATTTATGGATTCGGGAAGTGCATTTCCTTGGCCACGTTGTTAATGAAAAAGGGATACATGTGGATCCTGCAAAAGTAGATGCGGTTAAGAATTGGGCGGCACCAAAGACTCCCTCTGAGGCGTGACAATTTCTCGGTCTCGCAGGATATTATCGGAGATTCATTAAGGGTCTGTTTGGTATGGGGTAATTGTCACACCCCCAAAATCCACCTGCGGAGTATCACCGCTTGGGAGCGTGACTGACCAGGATCAAGCCACCAATCATATTGAACATGCATTTAATATTAAGTAAAATAACTGAAAACCATTCATTCAATACAAAAGGTGATCAAACAAATCATCGTTTCAAAATGTAGCGGAAGCATAGTAAATAAACCAGTAGTAGTTAACAGTTTTAAGTGTCATAATAGCTCAACAGAAAAGCCACGATCCTTGTCCACAACGACCCGCTTCTCCAGTGCAAGCTCCAAGTACCTAACGATCTGCAAGGCATGTAACAGAATGATCAACAAACTAGTTGAGCGAGTTCACAGAAAGTAAATACGTAATAGTAAGTTCGTTTGTAACAGGTGGCTCTACTGGGCCGTTTGTATGTTCTATTGGTGGTGGTGTTCCACGTTATTGGTGGTGGTGTTCCACGTTTTTGGTGGTGGTGTTCCACGTTTTTGGTGGTGGTGTTCCACGTTGTATAACCACTAGACTACTCGTAACTATAGGTATCCTTCACAACCGAGGATAGTGATCAGTATAAGTATCCTTCACATCCGAGGATAGTGATCAGTATAAGTATCCTTCACATCCGAGGATAGTAATGTGGTAGTCTAGTCATAGTGTCAATAGTGTATCTATTCAACCTTTCAATCCCATTCCCAACACCCCGGGAATCCCATGCCTTGGTAAGAGTGTGAACTCACCTTGGTTTGCTCGGTATGCTAGGTTATGCACTCACAAGAATTTAATCACATCCTATTGTATGCACGTATAACAAATCAGTTCATGTTCGCAATGATACGCATGCAATTTAATGTTCACATAGCAGTCAGTTTGCATATCGGCACAACACGTATTATTGCACGTATACAAATGTTAACGTTCATCAAGCATGGCATGCCAACTAAATCAAGCATATAATTCCATCTTTCAAAGTAGGTTCATACATCCCTAGTATCTTTCGAATCCAACTATTATCTTTCGACAACAGTTATCACAATTATCCTTCGGACCGAATGTTATGTTTCGGACCATTGTCATCTTTCGGTCAAAGCTATCTTTCGGTCCAAACTATCTTTCGGTCAAAGTTATGGTTCGGTCCAAACTATCTTTCGGTCAAAGTTACTATGGTTCGGTCAAAGCTATCCTTCGGTCACAACTATGTTTCGAACAACTAGTATCTTTCGGTCAAAATCAGTTACGTTTACTCAAAGTTTCCAAGTTTAACCGTGATTATCAATTAACACAAATTTCACAAATCAGTTAACATCAACAAGATCAAACAAGCATGATTCCCATGTTTATCAAGAACCCTAATCTGAATAACAAAAATCATTCAAACTATCCTATTTACACATAGGTGCCGATTATATAAACATGTCCGATTACAATATTCGGCCGATTATAAACCTGATTAACATAAACATCTTAACAACCATGACAATTCAATCCAATTATATTTGCTAAGCCTACCATATCCGATTCATAACAACATATTGCAAGCATAATATCAAGGAATATTGCACACGATGTCATTGAACCAAAAAGAATACAATGGCCGAATACTATGATGTCAATAATTATCAAGTACCAATAATCATCACAAACGACACGCAAGAACAACATTCAAATAAATGTTTTAAAACACATAATCGGATAATGATTTGCACTAACCACAGTGAATAAGGAAGTAATTCCGATCGATCTTTGAGGGTCACGAAGTCACAAGGCTGCCGTTACACACACAAAATAGAACTAGCGTTTTTGAAACTAACAGCCGGTTTACATGCATCACATATATAAACGTATCACTGGAATGGGCCAAGCCCATTAGAAAGGCTGGGCCGAAAGATGTCGAAGGATCTCTTCTTGGCCCGAAGGATATGTTTCGAGACCCTTCAAGTCGAAAGTTGATCTTTCGGATCGATGGATATGTTTCGTGATCCTTCGATCCTTGAGCCATGTTTCGTGGACATCCTTCGAAGGTTGGACATCCTTCGAAGGTTGTTTGTGTGATGTAATGTGTTTCACACTAACTAGTTTACACATTTACAAGTTTCACAATGTAACAAACAAACAACTATGTATAGTCAAACAATCAAAACGTATAAAATTTCATGGCAACCAAACGTGCAAATAAACAACTAGTCAATACATGATCGTGTAATACCTATGAAATCGAATCTTGGGAATTCGAGTTGTCACATTATCCCCAACTTGAAAGAAATTTCGTCCCGAAATTTGGTACGCACTCACTGAGGAAGCTAGGTAAGTTATATCATTCACTGGTTTTCCTGGGGTGTCACATCATCCCCCCGTTGATTTGGAATTTCGTCCCGAAATTCAGTAGTAGTAGCTTCAGTCTCAGAAGTGGATGCATTGGTTTCGAATAGCTGGGGGTGCTTTTCTTTCATCTGGTCTTCGCGTTCCCAGGTATACTCTGGGCCACGCTGGGAGTTCCAACGAACTCGAACAAGAGGGATTCTCTTGTGTTTGAGGACCTTAACATCCCGGTCCGTGATTTCAACTGGTTCCTCGACGAACTGCAACCGCTCGTCGATAGTGAGTTCCTTAAAAGGAACTATAAGGGTCTCATCTGACAGGCACTTCTTCAGATTCGACACGTGAAATACATTGTGAACTGCACCGAGTTCAGGAGGTAGGTTTAATCTGTAGGCTACTTTACCAACCTTTTCTAAGATTTCGAATGGTCCGACGTACCGCGGATTCAGTTTGCCTCGTTTACCAAATCGAACCACACCCTTCCAGGGTGAAACTTTCAATAAAACCCGGTCCCCGACCTCAAATTCCAATGGCTTTCTACGCTTGTCCGCGTAGGCTTTCTGACGGTCGCGTGCTGCTGCCATGCGTTGCCGTATCTGTGCTATCTTTTCTGTGGCGTCCACTACAATGTCTGGACCCGTAATTTGACTATCCCCCACCTCTGCCCAACAGAGAGGTGACCGGCATTTACGTCCGTACAATGCCTCGAATGGAGCGGCTTGAATGCTGGTATGGTAACTGTTATTGTACGAGAACTCCACCAAAGGGAGGTGTTTTTCCCAGCCGTTGCCGAAGTCTATAACGCATGCCCGAAGCATGTCTTCAAGAGTTTGGATAGTTCGCTCAGACTGCCCATCCGTCTGAGGATGATATGCTGTGCTCATGTCCAAACGTGAGCCGAAGGATTTGTGCATCGCTTGCCAAAGCTCTGACGTGAATCGTGCATCGCGATCCGAAATGATAGAGGTTGGCACTCCGTGCCTCGAAACAACTTCTTTCAAGTAAATGTCTGCTAAGGTAGAAAACTTATCCGTTTCTTTGATAGCCAAGAAGTGAGCAGACTTTGTGAGTCGATCAACGATTACCCAAATAGTGTCATTCCCACGCTGGGATCTTGGTAAGCCCGTAACGAAATCCATGGAAATTTCTTCCCATTTCCACTGTGGTATCTTGGGTTGTTGAAGTAGGCCTGCTGGTTTCTGATATTCAACCTTGACTCTCGCACAGGTTAAGCATTTTCCAACATAGGTGGCGATGTGAGCCTTCATACCAGGCCACCAATAAGTAGTGCTGATGTCGTGGTACATTTTATCTGACCCTGGATGTACCGAATAGCGAGACTTGTGAGCTTCATCCATTACAAGTTCGCGTAGACCGCCATAAAGTGGGACCCAAATACGCCCCGTTACATAGTAGGCGCCGTCTTCCTTTTGTTCCATGCGTTGCCTTGAGCCGCGTAAGGCTTCAGCTTTGACGTTTTCGGGTTTCAGTGCTTCTAACTGAGCAGCTCGTATCTGTGCAGGAAGACTGGACTGAATAGTAAGCTGTAGCGCTCGCACGCGCTTAGGTAGAGTGTCTTTCCGACTGAGGGCATCAGCCACAACATTGGCCTTGCCTGGATGATACTTGATGGCGCATTCGTAGTCGTTCAGAAGTTCAACCCATCTTCGTTGACGCATATTCAAATCCTTTTGCTTAAGAATATGCTCGAGACTCCTGTGATCGGTGTAAATTGTGCACCTGGTACCGTACAGGTAGTGTCGCCATATCTTAAGCGCGAAAACAACAGCTCCCAGCTCTAAATCGTGCGTCGTGTAGTTTCGTTCATGAACCTTGAGTTGCCGAGAAGCGTAGGCTATCACTTTATCACGTTGCATCAACACACATCCAAGACCCTGGATGGATGCATCACAGTATACCACGAAGTCATCGGTGCCCTCTGGCAATGAAAGAATAGGTGCGCTGCAAAGCCTATCCTTTAAGTACTGAAAAGCGGTCTCTTGCGTACTACCCCATCTGTAAACGACACCTTTCTGTGTTAACATAGTAAGTGGTTGCGCGATCTTGGAGAAGTCTTTAATAAATCGCCTGTAGTAACCCGCCAAACCCAAGAATTGGCGTATTTCTGTCGGTGTACGCGGTGCTGGCCAGTTTCGGATCGAATCAACCTTGGATGGATCGACATGAATCCCATCCTTGTTTACCACATGGCCTAAGAAGTGGACTTCACGAAGCCAGAAGTCGCATTTTGAAAACTTTGCATACAGTTGCTCCTTTCGAAGAAGTTCCAAAATAAGACGTAAGTGCTGTTCGTGCTCCTCCTGACTCTTGGAGTAAATCAAAATGTCGTCGATGAAGACGATAACAAACTTATCAAGATACGGTTTGCACACCCTGTTCATAAGATCCATGAAGACTGCAGGCGCGTTCGTAAGCCCGAATGGCATGACAAGAAACTCGTAATGACCGTAGCGAGTTCTGAAAGCGGTTTTGGAGACGTCCTCATCCCGGACTCTCAGCTGATGATACCCTGACCTTAAATCAATCTTGGAATAGTAACACGACCCTTGCAACTGGTCGAATAGGTCATCTATGCGCGGAAGAGGATAACGGTTCTTCACCGTCACCTTATTGAGTTCATGGTAGTCGATGCACATCCTGAACGTACCGTCTTTCTTCTTTACAAATAACACTGGAGCTCCCCAAGGCGAAGAGCTTGGACGAATAAAGCCCTTTTCCAAGAGCTCTTGTAGCTGCTTCGACAGTTCATCCAGTTCGGTTGGAGCTAAACGATACGGTGCGCGGGCTATTGGTGCTGCTCCAGGAGCTAACTCAATCTGAAACTCGACTTGACGATGAGGAGGTAAACCAGGTAAATCTTCAGGAAACACTTGAGGAAAATCACGCACAACTGGTATATCCTCCAGCTTCCTTTCCTTTGCTGATGCGTCAGTGACAAGTGCCAGAATGGCAGTATGTCCCTTTCGTAAACATTTCTGCGCCTTTAAGTAAGAGATGATGCCAACCACAGCACCACTCTTGTCACCTTGTACTTCGAGAGGTTCTTGACTGGAGCGAGGAATACGAATAACTTTTTCTTTGCATAAGATCTCCGCGTGATGTTGGGATAACCAATCCATACCAATGACGACGTCGAAACTACCCAAAACTATGGGTATGAGATCAATCGAGAAAGTCTGACCCGCTAGAACAATACTACAACCCTTGACTACCTGTGCGGCTTCTATACTTTTACCATTGGCTAGTTCTACGACGTGTTTGGTGTCTAGAGGTGTTGGTGTACGTTTTAATAATTTACTCATTTTCAATGACATATAGCTTGTATCAGCACCCGAATCAAATAAGACAGTAACATAAATATCGTCGAGAAGAAACTTACCCATAACCACATTGGGATCATTCACTGCATCTCCTCGACCCAACACAAAAGCACGACCACGAGCTTCATTGCCGTTGTTGTTGTTGTTTCCCCCGTTGTTGTTGTTATTGTTCCCGTTGCCCTGATTGTTGTTGTGATTGTTGTTGTTCTGGTTCCTGTTCAACTGAGGGCAATGCCTTTTGAAGTGACCCTCAGCACCACAATTATAGCACCCCTTGTTGCCATGCTACTGATTCTGCTGTGCTGGTGGCTGCTGCTGATTCTGGTTTGCAGGTCGAGCGCTTCTACAATCTTTGGCCTCATGACCCATCTTGAGGCATCTTTGACAACGAACCTTATTACACTGGCCACTGTGATGTTTGTTGCAGGTGTTACACTTTGGGAGATTTCCTCGATACCCTCTCTGTCTGTGGCTGCCTGAGGAGTGCTGACTGGGACTCTGGTAACTGTCTGTCTTTCGCTGCTGAGCTTGTGACTGTACTGAAGCTGACCCCTTGCTAGAATCCCCATCCCATTTTCTCTTACTTTCACTGGGAGTAGCAAGTGTAGTAGAAGCAGTAGTGGTAGCAGTAGCACTAATACGCTTTGGCAGTTTGTTCTGATCCACTGCCTGATCGGTGATGCGATGAGCGAGACGCTGGATTTCCTGAATGTTGTTGAGGTTAGCCGAGGTAACGTGGCTCTGTATTTCTGGTGCCAAACCTTTGAGATACAACTCAATACGCTTGTATGGAGGGTCCACCATAGTTGGACATAACACAGCCAACTCATTCGATCTCTTGGTGTAAGCTTCGATTTCCGAACCAACCATTTTCAAGTTATACAACTCGTCCTCCAACTTGTGAATGTCTTCTCTAGTGCAGTATTCCCTCTTGATCAGTTCTTTGAATTCATTCCAGGGTGTGGCGTTAGCAGCTGCCAACCCTAAGATCTGCACTTGTGCGTTCCACCAAGTGAGCGCAATCCCTTCAAGTGTGCCAGTGGCGAACTTCACCCTGCGAGCCTCAGGGCATTCACACATTTCGAAAACCGACTCGAGCTTTTCAAACCAGTGGAGGAGTCCAACTGCTCCCTCCGTGCCACTGAACGGGCTAGGACGACAGTCCATGAAATTCTTGAATGTGCACCCAGGTTGTTGCTGAGCGGGTTGACCTATTGTGTACGAATAGGACAAAGTTAAGTACGAGAATTAATGTAGGATCTAAGGATCCTAGTGTCTATACTGCAGGGTATACTACCTGCTTGGGCGGCTGCAACTGCCGCAGCAACGAGAGCCTCTAGCTGGGCTTGAGTCATGGTAATTCGTGCGGCCATTGATCTTCACATCAAAGGCAACATAAGTGAGAAAGGTTCGCGAATAGTGCGATGACAGAAGAGTGTAAGCACATAAGTATTCTCATGCAATAACAAGTTGTGAGCAAGGTAATGTAAGCATACTACGAGCAAAGTTCTAAGCAAATTCTAGCATGTAGGCAATAAACATAAACCTTATTACCTAGGAAGTTGAGTCTCGCACGTGGAGCGAAGCGTCGTTGTGGATCGTTGAGAGCACTGTTCTGGTTATAGTCTGGTTTTAATAAAAAACGTTTTTCCATATTAAAACCAAGTTCTCTATAACCAATGGCTCTGATACCAATCTGTCACACCCCCAAAATCCACCTGCGGAGTATCACCGCTTGGGAGCGTGACTGACCAGGATCAAGCCACCAATCATATTGAACATGCATTTAATATTAAGTAAAATAACTGAAAACCATTCATTCAATACAAAAGGTGATCAAACAAATCATCGTTTCAAAATGTAGCGGAAGCATAGTAAATAAACCAGTAGTAGTTAACAGTTTTAAGTGTCATAATAGCTCAACAGAAAAGCCACGATCCTTGTCCACAACGACCCGCTTCTCCAGTGCAAGCTCCAAGTACCTAACGATCTGCAAGGCATGTAACAGAATGATCAACAAACTAGTTGAGCGAGTTCACAGAAAGTAAATACGTAATAGTAAGTTCGTTTGTAACAGGTGGCTCTACTGGGCCGTTTGTATGTTCTATTGGTGGTGGTGTTCCACGTTATTGGTGGTGGTGTTCCACGTTTTTGGTGGTGGTGTTCCACGTTTTTGGTGGTGGTGTTCCACGTTGTATAACCACTAGACTACTCGTAACTATAGGTATCCTTCACAACCGAGGATAGTGATCAGTATAAGTATCCTTCACATCCGAGGATAGTGATCAGTATAAGTATCCTTCACATCCGAGGATAGTAATGTGGTAGTCTAGTCATAGTGTCAATAGTGTATCTATTCAACCTTTCAATCCCATTCCCAACACCCCGGGAATCCCATGCCTTGGTAAGAGTGTGAACTCACCTTGGTTTGCTCGGTATGCTAGGTTATGCACTCACAAGAATTTAATCACATCCTATTGTATGCACGTATAACAAATCAGTTCATGTTCGCAATGATACGCATGCAATTTAATGTTCACATAGCAGTCAGTTTGCATATCGGCACAACACGTATTATTGCACGTATACAAATGTTAACGTTCATCAAGCATGGCATGCCAACTAAATCAAGCATATAATTCCATCTTTCAAAGTAGGTTCATACATCCCTAGTATCTTTCGAATCCAACTATTATCTTTCGACAACAGTTATCACAATTATCCTTCGGACCGAATGTTATGTTTCGGACCATTGTCATCTTTCGGTCAAAGCTATCTTTCGGTCCAAACTATCTTTCGGTCAAAGTTATGGTTCGGTCCAAACTATCTTTCGGTCAAAGTTACTATGGTTCGGTCAAAGCTATCCTTCGGTCACAACTATGTTTCGAACAACTAGTATCTTTCGGTCAAAATCAGTTACGTTTACTCAAAGTTTCCAAGTTTAACCGTGATTATCAATTAACACAAATTTCACAAATCAGTTAACATCAACAAGATCAAACAAGCATGATTCCCATGTTTATCAAGAACCCTAATCTGAATAACAAAAATCATTCAAACTATCCTATTTACACATAGGTGCCGATTATATAAACATGTCCGATTACAATATTCGGCCGATTATAAACCTGATTAACATAAACATCTTAACAACCATGACAATTCAATCCAATTATATTTGCTAAGCCTACCATATCCGATTCATAACAACATATTGCAAGCATAATATCAAGGAATATTGCACACGATGTCATTGAACCAAAAAGAATACAATGGCCGAATACTATGATGTCAATAATTATCAAGTACCAATAATCATCACAAACGACACGCAAGAACAACATTCAAATAAATGTTTTAAAACACATAATCGGATAATGATTTGCACTAACCACAGTGAATAAGGAAGTAATTCCGATCGATCTTTGAGGGTCACGAAGTCACAAGGCTGCCGTTACACACACAAAATAGAACTAGCGTTTTTGAAACTAACAGCCGGTTTACATGCATCACATATATAAACGTATCACTGGAATGGGCCAAGCCCATTAGAAAGGCTGGGCCGAAAGATGTCGAAGGATCTCTTCTTGGCCCGAAGGATATGTTTCGAGACCCTTCAAGTCGAAAGTTGATCTTTCGGATCGATGGATATGTTTCGTGATCCTTCGATCCTTGAGCCATGTTTCGTGGACATCCTTCGAAGGTTGGACATCCTTCGAAGGTTGTTTGTGTGATGTAATGTGTTTCACACTAACTAGTTTACACATTTACAAGTTTCACAATGTAACAAACAAACAACTATGTATAGTCAAACAATCAAAACGTATAAAATTTCATGGCAACCAAACGTGCAAATAAACAACTAGTCAATACATGATCGTGTAATACCTATGAAATCGAATCTTGGGAATTCGAGTTGTCACAGTAATGGAATGGACGAAGGAATGGAATGGACGAGGTAATGGAATGGACGAGTGAATGCAATGGATCATTACCATTCAATGTCTTGTTTGGTTACCATGTGAATGGAATGAATTATTATTGTGTATTGTTCGGTAGGCAAGAAAAACGAAGTACTAAAATTAGCGGTGAGTGGTGGTGGTGGTCGGTGGTAGTGATTGTGGGTGGTTATAGGTGGCGGTGGTGGGTGTCGGCGGCGGCGATGGGTGGTGGTGGTGGCGGCGAGTGGCGGTGACGACAGTGGTGGTGGCGACAAGGTGGCCGTTGGTGGTGGGTGGCAGCAAAGGTGGCGGTTGGTGGCGGCGGTGGCCGTTGGTGGTGGCGGTGGCGGTGGTGGTGGCGTCAACGATGGTGGTGGCGTCGACGATGGTGGTGGGCGGCGGCGGCGAATGGCGTTGACGGTTGGTCGCTGCTGTGGGTGATAACGGTGGCGAGTGGGTGGCGGCGGCGGTGGCGGTGGCTGTCGGGGTGAGGTGGTGGCGGGTGGCGATGATGGCGTCGGTGGTGGGTGGTGGTGGTGGGTTGTGGCGAAGGTCGTGGGTTGTGATGTTGTTGAATGGTGCAAGAGGGGATGGAATGGAAAAAAAACATGGGGGGTGGAAGGAATGATTTTGAGGGAATGGAATAACTTTTGGAATGGGTGATTCCATTCCATTGACCAACCAAACACTCTTTTCTTCATTTCCTCGTAATCACTCATTCCATTCCGCTTCTCATTCCTGCATACCGAACACTACCTAAAGATTTTTCGAAGATCGCGCAACCCCTCACCTCGCTGACACAGAAGAACACGGCATACTCTTGGGGAATGAAGCAGGAAGAGGCTTTCCATTTGCTAAAACAGAAACTTTGCAGTGCACCGATCTTGTCTTTACTAGAGGGTACCGAAGATTTTGTGGTCTATTGTGATGCATCGATTCAGGGTCTCGGCTGTGTGTTAATGAAACGCGAGAAGGTGATAGCCTATGCGTCGCGACAGTTGAAGATTCACGAGAAAAAACTACACGACACACGACTTGGAGTTAGGAGCGGTGGTATTTGCGTTGAAGATCTGGAGGCACTATCTGTACGGTACCAAATGCACCATCTACACCGACCATAGTAGCCTTCAGCATATCTTCGACCAGAAAGAATTGAATATGCGACAACAACGATGGGTTGAGCTATTGAATGATTATGAATGTGCCATCAAATATCATCCGGGCAAGGCGAACGTCGTAGCTGACGCCCTCAGCAGAAAGGATAATGCACCTAGGCGCGTGCGAGCACTACAACTTACGATACAGTCCAATCTTCCTTCTCAGATAAGAGAGACGCTCAGGTAGAAGCGTTGAAACTAGAGAACGTCCGAGCTGAAGCTTTACGCGGCTCGAGGCAACGACTAGAATGAAAGGGAGACGGTGCTTACTACGTAACCGGACGCATCTGGGTCCCACTCTATGGCAACTTACGAGAACTTGTAATGGAGGAGGCACATAAGTCACGTTACTCCGTACATCCTGGATCAGATAAGATGTACCACGACTTGAAAACTACATACTGGTGGCCTAGCATGAAAGCTCACATAGCAACCTACGTCAGCAAATGTTTGACTTGTGCTAAAGTCAAAGCAGAACATCAAAAGCCCTCGGGTCTACTTCAGCAACCAGAGATACCCACATGGAAGTGGGAACAGATCGCCATGGATTTCGTGACGGGGTTACCTCGAACTCAGGCTGGGAACGATACCATTTGGGTGATTGTTGACCGTCTCACGAAATCAGCGCATTTCCTGTCAATCAAAGAAACAGACAAGTTTTCACAACTGGCAGCGATCTACCTTAAGGAAGCAGTCTCTAGGCACGGGGTGCCAACTTCCATCATCTCAGATCGAGATCCGCGTTTCACTTCTGATCTATGGCAATCAATGCATAAGTCGTTCGGTTCACGACTCGACATGAATACCGCTTATCACCCGCAGACGGATGGTCAAAGCGAGCGCACCATCCAGACACTTGAAGATATGCTTCGGGCATGCGTAATCGATTTTGGGAAAGGGTGGGAGAAACACTTGCCGTTGATAGAATTCTCCTACAACAACAGCTACCACACTAGTATACAGGCAGCTCCGTTCGAAGCACTGTACGGACGGAAATGCCGTTCACCTCTCTGTTGGCTGGAGGTGGGTGATAGTCAGATCACAGGCCCTGAGCTTGTGCTTGAGACATCAGAAAACATTGTGCAGATCCGAAACCGTATGGCCGCAGCTCGCGTGTGACACCCCAGGAAAACCAGTAAACGATACAACTTACATAGCTTCCTCAGTACCGCATGCTAAATTTCGGGACGAAATTTCTTTCAAGTTGGGGATAATGTGACAACTCGAGTTTTCAAGATTTCCAGTGTCGTACTATTGCACGTTAATTATTTAGTTCGTTCGTTGACACAACTTGTCATGTTTCACAATCGTACATGTTATAATATGTTAAATCGTACTTAATCGTAAGAGTATTATATATGTATATATATATATATATAATTGAGGTGCTATATAAGTGTTATTGTTATGTGTATATTATACATATCTTGCATAATGATAAAGCATTGTCAAATAACCTAACCAACATGAAAACACCCTTCTGTGATGAAAACACATTAGTGTTTTCGTCCACCAATCTTTGGCGAAAACAAGAATGGGCCTTGGCCCAGTGGCGATCTGTTATATGCTTTGACTTCCAACTTATACGTAAACACTGTTAATCAGCAAACCCTAGACAACTCTCATTCTCTCTCTCGCCTCTCTTTGAACCCGACGGCTATTCTCTCTCCTTCGAAGCCCGACTTCCTAGTTCGATCCTTTAAGTTCCGGTTAGTATGTTCAGTTGTTTGGTTATTGATTTCGTTATGCTTAATTAATTGTTTGGCAATTATGAACAAACTGTATTGTGTAATGATTAGAATTGTATGTTTTGGACGATGATTGATGATTGAGTGGTTAGATCTTCGTGGTTGAACTCGGTAATGGATGTACTCTATCTGTTGAAATATATGTTATGACTACATGATTTACTTGTAGTATATGACTGTCGTGGAAACAATCTTATGGTTATGAATTGGTGTATGATCGGATGTGAAATCCTGTTTGACCTGTTTGAACGGTTAGTTGTTTGAGCCACCAGAAACTGTTAGTCGATTAGGATTGCTGTGAATACGTAACTGATGTTGTTGAATATGAAACTGACGAAAACAGGAACCACGAAAACACTTGTGTGTTTTCGTCACCCTTATGCCCAACGAAAACCAATAGGAGTTTTCGGCCCAAACAGTTTTCGTTCTATAGTGTTTTCGCCCCATAGAGTTTTCGGCCCAAGCTTGGTGTTTTCGGGCCCAAGTGTTTTCATCACCCTTATACCCAAACGAAATTCCTTTATCCAACGAAAACACATTAGTGTTTTCGGCTATAAGTGATTTCGGCCCAAGTTATGTTTTCGGCCCAAGTGCTTATTAAATCTGTAAAGTTTATTAACTAAGTTAAAGGTGCTAACTGTGTTAAGTGAATTAACTCTGTTAGGATGTTAAACTGTTACTTGTTAATCCCGTTAGATATTAACTCGGTTAAGTTTATTGTGTAACGTGTTAGTCTTTAAACGCTGTTATGTCATTAACTCTGTTACCTGGATTAACCCTGTTAATTATGTGACTCCATTACACATATCAATCCAGTTAATCTTGTTAACTAGGTTAAGTGAGTTATGGAATAATTATGGTTAGTACAAACGGTGAAGGACTTGTTTATGAAACATGAGTTACATGAAACTGATTTGATAAACTGATACGTGGTAAACGATGATAACTGCCAAGCAACATGTGAAACTTTACGAGTTTAACTAATTATACATACGTGCGTTCTATAGGTCGTGATTGATTAACTGTGAGCGTGTGTATTTCTTTAGCATACCGAGCAAACCAAGGTGAGTTCACACAGCCAAGGCATGGGGTTCCCGGGTGGGAATGGGATTTGTTGAATTATTGTACATACTCAGCTGATATAACCGAACGATAAGATACGCCTAGACTAGTAACACTTACTGAACTGATCTTCGCACACCTGCCAAGGGTTGGCCGCGATATTATGACTGACTTCGCACACCTGCCTTTGGAAGGCCGCGAACTAAACTTACTAACATCTTCGCACACCTGCCTGGTAGGCCGCGATACAATTAAACCTAGTCTAGAATACTCGGGAAGAACATCCCCTAATCTTCGCACACCTGCCTGGGAGGCCGCGATGGGAAACCAAAACGATATACGACATAACGAAAGAACATACTACTACTCACGCTATACTATTACTGAACTATTAACTGTGAACTCGCTCAACTAGTTGTTGACTCTCTGCTGCATGCCTTGCAGGACCTTAGGTGCTTATGGAGCTTGCACAAGGAGGAGCACGTCGTTATGGGATTCGGATCGTAGACTTTATGTTAAACAATTGAACTTATAACTTTACTTTGGATTTTCATTATTACGCTTCCGCTATTGATACTATGTTTGGTTTGGAACATCAATCGTATTGATTTGGGTTTTACAAACTATCTTATTTATATTATGATATGTTCAATATGATTGATGGCTTGATCCTGGTCATGTCACGCCTCCAAGCGGTGGTACTCCGCGTGTGGACTTTTGGGGGTGTGACATCGCCTCCAAGCGGTGGTACTCCGTAGTAAACCGTTGGAATTCGAAGTTAATGATCGCGTCATGTTAAAGGTCTCACCCTAGAAGGGTGTGGTGCGTTTTGGGAAACGCGGCAAACTAAACCCTCGTTATGTGGGGCCATTCAAAATTCTGGAACGAATTGGAAAGGTGGCCTACAGGTTGGAATTACCTGCTGAGTTGGGTAATGTCCATGATGTGTTTCACGTATCGCAGTTAAAGAAGTGTTTGGCTGATGAAACACTAATTATACCATTTCAAGAGCTGAAGATAGACGACAAATTGCAGTTTGTCGAAGAACCAATTGAGATTATGGATCGGGAAGTTAAAGTTCGTAAACACAGCCGTATACCGATTGTGAGAGTTCGTTGGAACTCAAGACGTGGTCCAGAGTTCACGTGGGAACGCGAGGATCAGATGGAACTTAAGTATCCACATTTGTTCCCCAAAGACAAGACAAAACCTGACAAACCTAATGTTGATGCAACTAGTGAATTTCGGGACGAAATTCCCATTCAAGTTGGGGATGATATGACACCCCAGGAAAACCAGTGAACGATATAACGTACCTAGCTTCCTCAGTGAGTGCACCAAATTTCGGGACGAAATTTCTTTTTAGTTGGGGATACTGTGACAACACGTAATTTGAACCTACTTTGTGTAACGTTACGTGCTTACGTGAACTATGTAAATTGAATGAATGTATGAATGTTATGTTTTATTATATGTGAATGTGTGTATATATACAAGTGATCCGACCGCACAAGACTCACGAACGCACAACACTTACTTAAACGCACAAGGCCATTTGGGCCACATCCTTGTAATCGGATCTTAAGGGCGGCCCATTGAGGGGTCCGGCCCACCTCTCTTATACGTACAACACACACATGAGGGAGTTGTCCTCTCATTGTTACAAAACACATTACACTCACAAAACCCTAGCTCTTTCTCTCTTCTCAAACCGACGACAACCGAGGATCATTGTGCTCGGATCACCCTCTTGTTGGATCATTCTCGTTATCATTCCTCTAACCGGTTAGTGTTTAACGAATTTTGTTTGTTAGATAGTATTGATTGCCATGATGTTATGGGATAACTAGGGTTCTTGTTATGAATATTGAATGGTTCTTGATGTGGTAATAATCATATGATTCGGGTTGCATGTTATTGATTTAGGACCGTGTAGTTGTTAATCGGATTTGCATATCATTGTTCTAGAAACGAATGCTTGTTAATCGGTTGTATGTATGTGTAATCGGATTGAATCATAAGAGTTGATTAGATTGTTGTTCATGTTATAATTTGGTTAGGGTTTATGTGGATTGGTGGTAAAAACCTTGGTTGATCGAGATCTAGCACGTTTTGAAATTAATTAGTTGTTGATTGATAATCACATGTTTGGAAACTATTGATTGATTGAAACCGATTGACTGTTAATTGATTAGAATGTAAACTGGAAATTTGTTAAATGCTTGTAACCGAATAAGCATGATATCCGGAAATTCAAATGTATCGCACAAGACTTCTTGGTCGTACAAGAAGTCCATTCGCACAAGGGGACCTGATCGCACAAACGGTCCCCAGTCGCACAAGGATCATTGAGTCGCACAAGTTGTTTGGGCCACACCCCCACATGTTAAATGCTGATATGCTGTTTGGGCCGGACAAGCCCAAACTGCCAAACCGCACAACCCAACTCAGTCGTACAACCCAATCCGGATCGCACAAGGCTTTTACATTGGGCCGAGTATTTTATGTTTGGACTTATTTGATGTCGAGCTTAATTATAGTTGGGCCGGGACTTGTTGGATCGCACAACATGTTGTGGGTCGCACAACATGTTGGGCCGATTACTTTTGGGATTAGACTTTTAAATTGCACAAGTTGAATGTATTACTTGACTGTTAAAATGTTGCCATAATCTATTCGTGCATGTAACGTGTTAACTTGTGTGAAACCTATGTGCATTACTTGAGTCAAAACCTGACTTGTATGGTAACCCTGTTAGGGCGTGGTTGACCACCCTTAGTTCAAGAACCTTTTCTGTATCTTACCGAGCAAACCAAGGTGAGTTCACTGCACTCTTCTAAGCATGCGTCCCGGTGGTTTGGGACATCTAGTAAACATTTGGAAGGAAATGTTGGGTGAACGGTTAAACTGGGATGTTGGTTATTGAACACAGAATCAATCATCTACCGGGTTGCCTGTAAGGCAATGGGGTAATTAGTTGATAGCGCTATTAGGTTTGGCACCCTCACACCAGGCCGTAAGGACGGGCGTGAACTAATTACTTGTACATCTTGTAAACACATCGCGGATATAAGACCTCCTATAGCTTGTCAAGGTTGTTTGATACCTTGACTTTGACCAGTGCCTGGTTATGGGCATTGGGGTTAGGCATTGCCATCATTGACGCTACATACTGTACAGTAATCAAGTTAATAACAACATCTGAGACAAAACTGCGAGTCGACTTAACAAACACTTGGTAACTTCACACGTAAACAAAACTTTGAACTCACCAGCATAGTCTGACACACTTGTCTGCATGCTTGCAGGTCGTTAGATAACTTGACATGGACTTGCTATCTGGGAGTGCTGGAGTGGTCATGGATCGAAACTCTTGAACACTTAACATATCACTATGAACTTATGATTCTGAACAATCAACTGATAATTTACATTATGCTTCCGCTGGATATTTAAATTGGTTTGAAACCCTTATGTTGGGAATTATTTTTTATGAAATGGAATGTTTGTTTACATATTTATTACTGGTGCAGATTGGTGGCTCGAACTCTGATGCGTAACACACCTCGCGGAGTTCCCGCGAGTGGTATTTTGGGGGTGTTACATACGTAAACCCCCGTGTACTCCTGTCCTCGGTTGTGAAGGACACTTACGTAAAGCCTACGTAAACCTTGTACGTACTACTGTTCTCGGATTAAGAAGAACACTTATGGTTACAAATAGTCTAGTGTATATGCAAACATGGGAAGCCCCCACCAATAGAACATACTATCGGCCCAGTAGAGCCACACGTTACGAAAGGAACTTTCTGTTACAAACTTACTTACTGTGAACTCGCTCAACTAGTTGTTGACTCTCTGTTACATGCCTTGCAGGTCGTTAGGTATACATGGAGCTTGCATGGGGAGGCGCGGTCGTTGTGGACAAGGGTCGTGATTGCTTGATTAAACATTATGACATTACATACTTTATTTATGATTGGGCTTTTACTCATACGCTTCCGCTAAACTTTGTTATTACACTTATGTTCTGGAACACCTTTCATATGGATTGGTTTGGTAAAATGTTAATTACTTTTACTATTTACGTTGTTCTATATGATTGGTGGCTTGATCCTGGTCAGTCACGCCTCCAAGCGGTGATACTCCGCGTGTGGATTTTGGTGGTGTGACAGCATATACACTAGACTATTTGTAACCATAAGTGTTCTTCTTAACCCGAGAACAGTAGTACGTACAAGGTTTACGTAGGTTTTACGTAAGCGTCCTTCACAAACCGAGGACAGTGGTACGCGGGGGTTTACGTAGGTTTTACGTAAGTGCCTGACACAACCCGAGGCAGTAGTGAGTATAAGTTTACGTAGGTTTTACGTAAGTGTCCTTCGCAACCTGGGGACAATGATGAGTACAAGTATACGTAGGTTTTACGTATGTATCCTTCGCATCCGAGGATGATGGTAGATAGTCTAGTAACAGTGTAAGTATATGTATCTATTCAATCTCATTCCTTCAATCCCATTCCCAAACCCCGGGAATCCCATGCCTTGGTAGGAGTGTGAACTCACCTTGGTTTGCTCGGTTTGTTATTGCTTCTAGTGTTAATTAATGGTTAGGTCCGTTACACATGACCTAAGGTACATTGCACATAAACTCAATGTAAGTGTTCACGTTCAATCAAGGTTTACAATTCCTTGGTGTCCAAACAGATCAGCATGGCATAGATTACATATACATACCGTAACATGCAGTAACATGCAGTGGCATACAGTAATATAAGTAATACACAGTAACATACAGTTCAAGCTCGGAATATTATTAAACTTGGACCTTACAAGCATTGACAACAATCCTCTACGAAACTCGGATCTTTATAAACATTAACAACAAAGTTCGGCCAAACATCACCACAAGAAATTCAGACTACACATCATCACCAAAAAGTCGGACCATACATATTATCACAAAAATTTGGACCTCATATCTTTTATACAAAAGTCGCCCCTTGCAACACCTCTTAAAAGTCGGATCATAAGTCTTGTAAAGAAATTCGGACCTTTACATCAAGTGTAAAAACTCGGACCTCCTTAACACTTTCAAAGTTTGGATCATACCAAACAATAAAACTCAGACCCCTTTAACACTTACAAAGTTCGGACCATACCAAACAAACAAAGTTCGGACCCTTCGAGCAACAAAGTTCGGACCTATACAAGCAAACAAAGTTCGGACTAAGCATTCCACTAATACTCGGACTTTGTGACTTCACAAAACCCTGACACAATCTCCGAGTTATCACATGCGAGAACTCCAAAACCATTTTACAGAATTTCAATGGAACAGTTACGTTTGCAGACTACGATCAAAACCCTAATCCCAGACATTGCCAGTGATGTAATCTAATTAACAATCAAACAATTCTAATATATCATGCATCTCATTGTCAAGCATTTGATTAAGCAACTATTCACAAACCATTTCACAATAATCAGGAGGATCAATAAACACAGAGCCATTATATGTAGAACTAGGGTTTTGCATGAATCACATAATCAAGGATTAACAACAAATAATCATTAAACGTTTACCTTAGATTGATTCTAGATGAAGAGAGATCAAAAGTGATGAAGAGCTTGTGCCACCAAGAATGATGAAGAAGATGATTGTAGAGAGAATGATTTGAAGTGCCGTATGATGAAAATTAGTGAGAATGATTAGGGTTAAGGGGTTTTGTTTTATTTTCATTATTACCACTAAACACCCCTAAGTATCATCCTTTACACAAAACACACACACACCACATATAATTTACAGTTTCATCACCAAGTTCATGTATTTGTCAAATCATTTGTAAAATAACACATAACCATGCAACAATCACAATAAACTTTATCAAATCAAAACGTATACAGTTACAAAGCAAACAAATTGTGTAAGTAAGCACTAAACAAACAGCGAACGTGCAATAAATGCGAAAGTGGAATCTCGGAAACTCGAGTCGTCATAGAGAAGAGATTAGAGGACATCCCAGTTGTACGCGACTTTCCTCAGGTGTTTCCTGAAGACTTACCTGGGCTACCACCTCATCGCCAGGTCGAATTCTAGATCGAGCTAGCTCCAGGAGCAGCACCTATAGCTCGAGCACCGTATCGCTTAGCTCCATCAGAGTTGGAAGAACTATCTGCACAGTTACAAGAACTCTTGGATAAGGGTTTCATTCGACCTAGCTCTTCGCCCTAGGGAGCTCCAATATTATTTGTGAAAAAGAAGGACGGTACCTTCCGCATGTGCATTGACTACCGTGAACTGAACAAGGTGACAGTGAAGAACCGCTATCCTCTTCCATGAATTGATGACTTATTCGACCAGTTGCAAGGGTCGAGCTACTACTCCAAGATAGACTTGAGGTCAGGTTACCATCAGCTGAGAGTCCGGGATGAGGACGTCTCCAAGACAGCATTCAGAACTCGCTACGGCCACTACGAGTTTCTAGTCATGCCATTCGGGTTGGCAAACGCACCGGCAGTCTTTATGGACCTTATGAACAGGGTGTGCAAGCCCTACCTAGATAAGTTTGTGATTGTATTCATCGACGACATCCTGATCTACTCTAAGAATCAGGAGGAACACGAGCAGCATTTGCGACTTATTTTGGAACTTCTTCGATTAGAACAACTGTACGCCAAGTTTTCAAAATGCGATTTCTGGCTTCGTGAAGTCCACTTTCTAGGCCATGTGGTAAACAAGGATGGGATCCATGTTGATCCATCAAAGGTAGGTTCGATCAGGAACTGGCCTGCACATCGTACGCCAACGAAATACGCCAATTCTTGGGTTTGGCGGGTTACTACAGACGATTCATAAAAGATTTCTCAAAGATTGCACAGCCGCTTACACTACTGACACAGAAGGGTGTCACCTACCGTTGGGGCAGTACTCAGGAAACCGCTTTTCAGCACTTAAAGGATAGACTTTGCAGTGCACCTATCCTCTCATTGCCAGAGGGCACGGACGATTTTGTGGTCTATTGTGACGCATCGATACAGGGGCTTGGTTGTGTATTGATGCAACGGGATAAAGTTATTGCTTACGCTTCGCGCTAACTCAAGGTTCACGAACGGAACTACACGTCGCACGATTTAGAGCTGGGAGCCGATATTTTCGCGCTCAAGATATGGCGACACTACCTGTACGGTACCAAGTGCACTATCTACACCGATCACAGGAGTCTCGAGCATATCTTCAAGCAGAAGGAATTGAACATGCGTCAACGTCGATGGGTCGAACTACTGAACGGTTACGAATGTGCCATCAAGTACCATCCAGGCAACGCCAATGTTGTGGCTGATGCCCTCAGTCCAAAAGATACTATTCCTAGACATGTGCGAGCATTGCAGCTCACTATCCAATCCAGTCTTCCTGCACAGATACGAGATGCTCAGATAGAAGCATTGAAACCAGAAAACGTCAAGGCTGAAGCCTTATGCGGCTCAAGGCAACGATTAGAACAGAAGGAAGACGGTGCCTACTATGTAACGGGGCGTATTTGGGTCCCACTATATGGCGGTTTACGCGAACTTGTGATGGATGAAGCACACAAGTCTCGCTACTCGGTACATCCTGGTTCAGATAAGATGTACCACGATATCAGGACAACGTATTGGTGGCCTAGTATGAAGGCCCACATTGCAACTTATGTTGGCAAATGTTTAACCTGTGCGAGAGTCAAGGCGGAATGTCAGAAACCATCAGGCCTACTTCAGCAACCCAAGATACCACAATGGAAATGGGAAGAAATTTCCATGGATTTTGTTACTGGCCTACCTAGATCTCAACGTGGGAACGATACCATTTGGGTGATCATGGATCGACTCACAAAGTTTGCACACTTCCTGGCTATTAAGGAAACGGATAAGTTCTCCACTCTAGCAGACGTATATCTTAAGGAAGTTGTCTCAAGGCACGGAGTGCCGACCTCTATTATCTCTGATCGAGATGCACGATTTACTTCAGAACGGTGGCAAGCGATGCACAAATCTTTTGGCTCTCGATTAGACATGAGCACAGCATATCACCCTCAGACGGATGGGCAGTCTAAGCGCATGATTCAAACCCTAGAAGACATGCTTCGGGCGTGTGTTATTGATTTCGGCAACAGCTGGGAAAAGCATCTCCCGTTAGTGGAGTTTTCATACAATAACAATTACCATACCAGCATCCAAGCCGCTCCATTCGAGGCATTATACGGACGTAAATGCGTGTCACCACTCTGTTGGGAAGAGGTGGGGGATAGTCAAATCACAGGTCCATAAATGGTAGTTGATGCTACTGAACGAATTGCACAGATACGGCAACGCATGGCGGCGGCTCGTGACCGTCAGAAAAGCTACGCTGATAAGCGTAAGAAACCACTCGAGTTCCAAGTTGGGGATCGAGTGCTACTTAAAGTCTCACCCTGGAAAGGGGTAGTTCGTTTTGGCAAACGAGGCAAACTCAATCCGCGGTATGTCGGACCGTTCGAGATCACAGAAAGAATAGGCAAGGTGGCCTACAAACTGAACCTACCAGCTGAACTCGGTGCAGTTCACAATGTTTTCCACGTGTCGAATCTGAAGAAGTGTCTGTCAGATGAGACCCTCATAGTTCCTTTGAAGGAGCTCACTATCGACGAGCAGTTGCGATTCGTCGAGGAACCAGTAGAAATCACGGACCGGGATGTTAAGGTCCTCAAGCACACCAGAATACCTCTGGTTCGAGTTCGTTGGAACTCCCGTCGTGGCCCAGAGTTCACCTGGGAACGAGAAGACCAAATGAAAGAAAAGTATCCCCAGTTGTTCGTGAACAGTACAACCACTACTGAGGCTGAAGCTACCACGGAATTTCGGGACGAAATTCCAGATCAACGGGGGGAGGATGTGACACCCCAGGAAAACCATGCAACTTAACTAGCTACCTCAGTGAGTACGTACCAAATTTCGGGACGAAATTTCTTTTAAGTTGGGGATAATGTGACAACTCGTGTTTCAAACCTCTTGTTGTGTGCTTCGATGTAACTTGTTTGAACTATATGTGATCATGTGAACGTTGATGATTAATGAATTATGTGTTGTTATGTTATGAGAATATGTGTATGCATGTATGTACGTAAACGAGCCCAAACGCACAACACACACCCGATCGCACAAGCCTATTCGGGCCTTACTCTTTGTATTCGGATCAAGGGCAGCCCATGATGGGTTCGGCCCACCCCTCTTTGCACGCATGACCTTAGGAGAAGGGGGTATACTCCTCATTATTTTGCAAAACACTTCACACACAAAACCCTACTCCCTCTTTCCCTCTCTTGAAGCCGACGGCGATTCCCAAAGCCGAAGCTACCTCGTGAAGCTTTCTAAACCGGATCACCCTTGTGTTACCTCTTAATTGGTTAGTGTGTTTGTTGTTGATTTCATGATTGAATGATGTTATGATTCATATGTATTACATGATGGGTTAGGGTTGGTAGATGTTTGATTGTGATGAAAAACTTATGTAGTATGATGTTCATGAAAAATCGATTTACATGTGTATGATTCTAAAGAACCAAATACATAATAATCGGCTGGGATATATTAACAATCGGATGAATGTTGTGATTGTTATGTTAGTATGCATGCTAGTGATCAAGAATATGAATCATGTTAATATGTTTAAGTGTTATGATTTTGTTCATACTTTGATTATGATTAGGATTCATATGAATGTGTGATAAAAACCCTTGTTTGATCGAATATTGATTAAGTTTGAAACTGTTGATTGTGTTGATTGATCGAATAAATGGAAACCTTGTAATTGATTTGCAAGATAAATGTTATGTAACTGATTGCCATAATATTCGGAATTTAAAACCAATCGCACAAGATCAGATCATGCAAGATCTGATCTGAACGCACAAGACTAGGCCTGATCGCACAAGGCCACTCGCACAACACGATCGCACAACAGGAATGCATGTATAGATAAGCACAGTGTACAACCAGGTTATGCATGATCGCACAACATATTGTGGATCGCACAAGCTGGTGCCGATCGCACAAGATGTTGGGCCACACACAAACTACTTAAAATTGTTACACTGATTGGGCCTCACAGCCCAATCCCAGTCGCACAAGGATTGGTCAGTCGCACAAGCTACCTGGATCGCACAAGATCCCTACTTGTTGTTATTTGGGCCGAGTATACTGCTGGACTGTTATGATATTGGGCCGGATTTATGTTGGATCGCACAACATGTTGTGGATCGCACAACATGTTGGGCCGGGTTTATATGGGTTCTTTGATAAATCGCACAAGTTGGAATTGTTACTTGACTGTTATGTATTCGCCATGATCTATACGTACTCGTAACCTGTTAGCTTATGTGTATCATACGTGCAATACTTGAACGTAGACCTGACTTGTATGGTAACCCTGTTAGGACGTGGTTGACCACTATTAGTTCAAGTAACCTTTCGTGTAATCTGCCGAGCAAACCAAGGTGAGTTCACACACTTACCAAGGCATGGGATTCCCGGGGATTGGGAATGGGTTGAATAATGGGATTTAACAATTACTCGTACTTACACGGCTACTAGACTATCTACCATCGTCCTCGGGTTAAGCAGGGCACTTACGTAAAACCTACGTAAACAAGTACTTACCACTGTCCTCAGGTTTCGAGGGACCCTTACGTAAAACCAACGTAAACTCACACATGCTACTGTCTTCCGGGTTAGGAAGGACACTTACGTAAAACCTACGTAAACCCCACGCGTACTACTGTCCTCGGGTAAAGAAGGGCACTTACGTAAAACCTACGTATACCTTGTATGTACTACTGTTCTCGGGTTAAGAACACTTATGTTTACAAATAGTCTAGTGTATATACAAATATGGGAAGCCCCCACTAATAGAACATACTATCGGCCTAGTAGAGCCACATGTTATGAAAAGAACTTACCATTACGAACTTACTCACTGTGAACTCGCTCAACTAGTTGTTGACTCTCTGTTACATGCCTTGCAGGACCATAGGTACTCATGGAGCTTGCACGGGAGGCGCGATCGTTGTGGGCACATGGATTGTTGAGTTCCATGTTAAACATTTACATTTTTAGAACTTGATACTTATGTTGGGTTTTTACATTAATGCTTCCGCTACACACTTGTTTATGTTTGGTTTTGAAAACACCTTTCGTATTGAAGAATGACATTTACTATTTACAAATACGTTCAATATGATTGGTGGCTTGATCCTGGTCATGTCACGTCTCCAGGCGGTGGTACTCCGCGTGTGGATTTTGGGGGTGTGACAATAAATTAAAATTAACATTACCCGTTGAGCACCATCTACTCATGACATCCTGAGTTTTAAGTTTCTTGTTAACAAGAAGCCTCATGAAAAACGAGTGCCGAGGAATAGACTGCTTGAACCACACTATATTAACCCATGGAACCTCACTATGATGAGTCCGAATATCATCCCACACAATCGAAGCACAGTACTCAGCCGATTGCCCTGACCGAGTTTTCCGAATCAATCGATCATGGGTTGTTGAGTTTAACACAATGTTTTGCATATTGTGGAGCAACGGGAATCTCTGGAGCCAATTAGTCGGCCACCTCCACACCCCTTGGTCCCAAACCTCCGCTACCTTAGAAGATAGAGAAAAACCAGCATTAGCAATTAACCGCGGGGTAATAAACGAGTTTAGCGGGCAAACATCATCAAATCTATCAAACCATGCTGAGGTCCTAGTCCCATCGCCAATCTTGGTCCATATATGTTGTTGTATAATCGGCCGTATACTCAATAATTTCCTCCAACTCCATGTTGTATTATTACGTAGTGGAACATCCCAAAAACTCCTATGCCGCAAACGGTATGAGTGCATCCACTTTACCCATAGAGATTCCCTCATGGCTAAAAGACTCCAAATATGCGCTACCATCAGCGAATTATTCATATCCAGCACCCTACGAACACCTAAACCGCCCTCCTATTTCGGAAGACAAACTTTACTCCATTTTACCTTAGCCTTCCCTTGAATATTGTTCCCTTGGGCCCAAAGAAATCTCCGCATTTTTCCTTCAATATCATAGATAACTTGTTTTGGTAAGATGAAAACCGAAGCCCAGTAAATATGCATAGAAGACAAGACTGACTGAATAAGTTGGAGCCTTTTTTTTTTTGGGTAAAGGGTTACCCCGGTGAATCTATTAAAACAATCCCAATAAAGTACAAGTAGTGATGGTGAGTTCCACACTAATTCATATACAGGACATGCCCCGTATATGTAAACAAAACAACCAAAATATCTAAGACAACCTATAACCTAGCCTACATTACATTATGAAAACAAAGTAGGCAAAAACCAAAACAAGAAACCAAAATAACGACTCAACCACCATCATCAAAGACGAAATTGCCACAAACCGGCAAACCCTTGACTCCAGTCACAATATGTCTAGCCATTGGAACCCTTTGTGGATGAGTTGCTTGCCTGAGCTCTAGACGATGAAGGATGTAATCCCAAAGTCATAAATTCACTAGTTTCATTGTAGACTTCCTCAACCTCCTCCTCATCTGAATCTTGCTTGCCATTAACCTGCTTGGCCTTCTTCTCAATACGACCCACAGTACTACCTCCCTGACCACCATCATCATCCTTAAGGACATCAAAGGGATTTGACGTTGATACCTGATTGTTCATCGGCTTCTTCAAGGACAAAGTTTGTTTAGGGTTTACAACTGGTCTGTACACTACCTTCGGCTTCTGATTTTTCATATGAAGACCTTGGTTAGTAACTTTCTTCTTCTTTGCACCCACAACCTGAAAATCATCAATTTTCTTTCCAGAATCCCCTCTCGAAGCAACCTGAGGGCTCTTTGGGCACGAGTTATCTTCATGTCCAAACACGCAGCAAGATGAGCACCTTAAAGGCTCCCAATCATATTCGATTTTAACCTCCACCATAGAGTGACCATAACCTTCTAAAGATGGGATTGCAACAGTAACACTCCTCTTTAATTCAGCCCCGGCTTGAATTTCAATGAGAGCTCTAGCATAATTGCTTCTACCCCATGACTCAGCACACATTGTAGCAGTGTACGAATCTAGCATTTTTGGCACCCCTATCTTAGAAGCGAGCAAACTAAGACCGTCCTCAGTATATGCTGCTAACGGCACTTCATGCATCTTAACCCAAACTGGTATAGCCTTTATATCTTCTTTTTCCAACTTGCCAGAGGCCGACCACTCCTTCAAAATTATCGGAACATTTCTAATCAACCATGGGCCATCCTCCACCAATTTATCCATCCCTTCCTTTGTTTTGAATTTAAAGAAAAAGAACCCATTCGCATTCATCATTAGTCTAGAAAGACCATATTTAACCCAGTTGTTCTTTGCAAAATAATCCACCACAGGAAAAGCCAGCCGTTTGCCCAGAAAATATCCATACAACGTGTTAGCATACCTGTCAGTGAATTGTTTAACCGAAGACAATGGAATGACGACATCAGCTCCATCAACCGACTCGCTAGATTCCATCATCCGAAAATTTACCTTTACATTCTCCTTTGCGTTGTTCACTACTCGAGCAAATGATAAAGGTTCTGCAGCCCCAGATACTTTCAAGTTCGAGATACCAGCCAATGGAGTTGACAAATTCACTTCATGAACACCTGTTGTTGGCGAGAACACTTTATCCACTTGAACCGGAGCCGTGACCTTAGTAAGTTGTTCATCAATGATGTTGATACCACGTCTTGGCTGAATATTGTTCCCATCAACATCAAGAATTCGATCCGCTATTTCTTTAAAAGACAATGGTGGCCTTCCACCAGGTTTCATGCGTTCTTCCATTAAACGGATCCCTAGCAGCCAGAATTCGTTCAACTGAATAAACCCTAGCAGCCGTCAACCAATCAGAAAGAATGAGTTATAATGAGTTAGCCCGCAAAGGATAGCGATTTCGTCTTCCAATTCGTGATCCTAGACTCCAAATTGCCCATCAACTTTTTACAGTCATAATGAGTTAGCCGCGACGTGATTAAAGGCACACCCAAGTAACGAACAGGCAACACGCCTTCCTCGAAAGGAATGATATCTCTAATCCGGTTCTTAACTGCATCGGGCACATAACCAAAAAACACGGTACTCTTATTAATACTGGGGACCAAATCGGACACATTCTTAAAATCATTAATGGCTCAATAATGACTCTAGCTGACTTGTGATCACCCCGAGCAAACAGAAATAAATCATCCGCAAAGCACAAATTTATAATTCTCTGTTTATCACACTTATGATGAAATCTGAAATCATTAGACAACGAAACCTGCTTTTGCAAAATCAGCGTTAACACTTCCATAACTAACGTGAACAAATACGGAGACAATGGATCGCCTTGTCGAAGACCATGTTTCCCTCTAAAGTACCCATACAGATTCCCATTAATCGTAATAGAAAACGATGTAGAGGTCACACATGCCATAATCCAACTAACCGTCTTCCAATGGAATCCAAACCCCATCAGTGTACGTTCAAGGAACTTCCAATCAACCGTGTCATAAGCCTTTTGAATGTCAACCTTAAAAGCACATTTAGGCGGCCCCTGATGTCACACCCCGACCACGTAAAACAACAAAACGTGGCGGAAACGTCGGGGAGTGTTGTAACAGAATCATTGTTTCACAACCATGGATTAAATAGTTTTGTTTTATTGAATTATTGAATTCGATGTTTTGGTACAATTTATAATAAAACAAATAATTGTTTCTCAGTTTTAAGTCGCTAAGGCACAAGTCCATCCTATATGTAGCGTGTATCATCAATCATCACATTGCAGTACCTGAAACATATATGAAAATATGGTACGTCAGCATAAAAATGCCTGTGAGTAACATAGGATTTTGTATATTAGATTCATGGCTTTAGATAATATGAGAAAAGGTTTTATGTTTTCAAAATAGCCATGAATCTAATGTAAAAGTTTTGTTTCTGAAAATGTGTCGTTTTGGAAAACGGGTTTATAGTATAGACAAAAATATACTTTGGTTATAGTTAATAGCGGAAGCATAGATATTACCCTCCCTCTCTCCTGGGCGATTTCTTGCTCAACATGAACCCTAATTTTCATTGAGATTCGTTGTATAACAGTCTGTGATTAGGGATTGTTCATGCAATCTCTATAACGTACTCGTTAGCAATAGTAATCGATTTGTTTAGTAGGGTTTTTCTTCGTTTCTTATTCAAATCGCCGCCTTAGTTGCTGTGTAGAGATCCTGACGTATTACTCTGGGTGTTATTGGTCGCGGTTAACTAAGTTTAATTTAGCTAGATTGATACACTGGATTAATGCGTTAAGGTTTGACATTCGGCGCTAGGGTTACAGGATTAGGGTTTTTCGGTTTTGATTGTGGGTGGCTGAAGTTGAGGTTTTTTCTGGATTTACGTGTGCATGGAGGGTAGGAGTGATGGTAATGGTATGACGGAGGATGGTGGCACTCCAGGAACGGAACCGGTACGTGGTATAGGATTGCGGGTGACGAACATAGAGGGTAATAATCTGTTCCCCAGGCGTGGTATTTACTCGTCCAACAATCATTCGGTTATTGACGGGTTATTGGAAATCTCTAAACCGGTGGAATTGCATACTAATCCGGATTCTGGAGGAAGGTTTACGGCGGCAATGGACTCTCATGCAAACCCTAGTGCGGCTGTTCAAGATTCCATGTGCAACCAGGTTGGGGTACAAGGGAACCAGAGTGCTGAAAGGGATCCAGGTAAATTTCCTGTTTCGTTTGCGGATACTGTTGGAGCTGCCACGACCAGGAAGGTCAATTTTAGAAATCTTGCTAGCCCGGAAGCTCACGAGGGTTGCGATGTTGTCTTGCCTAAGGAATCGATTAGAGTTGTCAAAGACAAGCTGATTAACACGCTTTATGGCTACTTCCTTGGTGACCGTGTGGCATTCCCGGTAGTCGATTACTTCGTGAAAAATAACTGGAAGAAATTTGGCTTGCAAAGAACTATGATGAATGCCAATGGATTTTTCTTTTTTAAATTTGCCGATGAGAATGGTATGATGAAGGCGATGAGAGAGGGGCCGTGGATTATTCGATCCCAACCACTCTTTCTTAATGTTTGGTCCCCAACGGCAAAGTTGGAGAAAAAGGAGGTTAAAACTGTGCAACTGTGGGTAAAAATTCACGATGTCCCTATTGTGGCGTATACTGAGGATGGGCTAAGCATGATTGCAACGGCTATAGGTAATCCGGTAGCATTAGACTCGTATACTACTGCAATGTGTTTAGATTCATGGGGTAGGAGCAGTTTTGCTAGAGCATTGGTTGAGATCTCGGCTGAAAATGAGTTCAAGGAGGAAATTGTGATAGCAGTTCCAAAGTTGGAAGGGGATGGCTTTACTAAGGAGAAAGTTTATGTGGAGTATGAATGGAGCCCTCATCGTTGTGCTGTATGTAAGGTGTTTGGACATCATGATGGGGATTGCCCGAAACAAAATAAGCAGATCAAGAAAGTTCCGGTGGCAACTGGTCAGACGTCAAAGCCTAAAGGGCCATCGAAACAACCAGTGGTAGACAAAGATGGATTTATGGTGGATGCTAGGAAAGTGGCAAGGAGATCGGGAATTCCTGTTAATAAGCAAAAGCAGAAGTTTGAATACAGACCGGTTGGTTTAAAAACTGGGGGTGGGGGGAGTAAACCTACTCCAATGCCGATATCGAAACCGAAAGGGGATGGGAATCAAGCTTCAACATCGAGTGGTATATTCACCTCAAACCCGTTTTCTGTCTTAAATGATACTGATGCGGATGGTACGGAGCGTAGGAAACACTCGGGGCATGACTACGACTATGAAGACCTTGACGATGAGGAGGTTGAGGAAGTGTATAGTGAAATGGATCCGTTTATTCTTCAAGGCACAAAGAAACAGAATGATAAACAAGGGGCAAGCACTCCTTCTACGGCGGGTTACAATGGTTAGTCTTGCGTCTTGGAATATAAGGGGGTTGAACCGCCCTCTCAAGCAAATGGAGGTTCGTCAGATTGTAAAGGATTCGAAGCTTAGTTTGTGTGCAATTTTGGAGTCTCACGTGAGTATTGATAAGCTGGGTATGGTATGCAAATCGGTTTTTAGGTCTTGGGATTGGACCTCCAATGGTGCTTGTTGTAACAAGGGGACGAGGATTATTGTGGGTTGGAATCCAAGAGTTCTAGATGTCATGGTGCTATTTCAGTCGTCCCAAGTGATGCATATCCAGATCTCTCTCAAGTTGGATAAGCGGGTTGTGTTCTGTTCGATAGTGTATGCGGCTAACTACTATGTTACTCGGAGAGAACTATGGCATCAATTATCTATGCATAAAGCTTTTGTTGGTAATCGGCCGTGGACTATTATGGGAGATTTTAATTCAGCTTTGAACCTGGAGGATTGTTCGTTGGGTTCCTCTTCTATTTCAGTGGGAATGAGAGAATTTCGGGAATGTATCGACTCGCTGGAGATGTTTGACATCAATAAATCTGGTCTTCATTACACGTGGTCCCAAAAGCCGAAGGAGGGAATCGGTTTATTGAAAAAGATTGATCGTGTGCTAGGGAATACCCCTCTTGTCACAGCTTTTCCGAATTCCGTTGCTATGTTCCACCCTTATAGAATTTCGGACCATTGCCCGTGTATCCTAAAGCTTCCAGAAGCTGGTAGTTCTAAACCCCGGTCGTTTAAATTTGCTAATTTTCTAGTGCATAAGCCGGAATTTATTGATATTGTTAAAAAGGCTTGGGAGTCTAGAGTGGATGGTGTGTTCCAATTCCAAGTTGTTAAGCGGCTTCGTATGCTTAAAAGTCCTCTGCGAGCTTTGTTGTATAAGCAAGGTAACCTTCATCAGAAAGTGGAAGTGATTCGTCAAAGATTGGACCATATTCAGCTTCGTATTGATGGGGACCCTCTGAACTCGGATCTTCGGGCTGAAGAAGCGGTTTTAAACCGAGACTTTCAAGTTGCTGCTCTAGATGAGGAGCGTTTCCTTAAGCAGAAATCTAAAGTCGACTGGTTGATAGCTGGGGATATGAACTCAGCTTATTTTCACTCGTCTTTAAAGGTTCGGAATCATTACAGCCGTATTGAGATTATAAAGGACTCTCAAGGAATTATTCATGAAAATGATGATGTTCCTCATGCCTTTGTCTCCCATTACGAAAACTTTTTGGGCTCCCAAGGTGTTACTTCGCTTAGTCCTGGTCCGGATCTCTTTTCTTTGGGTTTGAGTCCTACCACTGCTGCTCACATGGTCAGATCGGTTACACCGGAGGAGGTAAAAGCTGCTTTGTTTTCTATTGGTATTGATAAAGCCCCTGGCCCAGATGGGTTTACGGCTGCGTTTTTCAAATCTGCGTGGCCTGTTATTGGGGATGATATTTCGAATGCTATTATTGATTTTTTCGGTTCTGGTAAGCTCCTGCGAGAACTTAATCACACGATGCTTGTCCTGATTCCTAAAATCCCTACTCCATTAGTTGTCACTGATTACCGGCCTATTGCGTGTTGTAATGTTCTTTACAAGTGCATCAGTAAAATTATAGCAAACAGGATAAAGAAGGGGCTGAATGAGATTGTTAGTGTCAACCAGTCTGCTTTTGTGCCAGGTAGAAAGATTACGGATAATATTCTGTTAACCCAAGAACTCATGCATAATTATCACAGGAATGTGGGTCCTCCTAGGTGTGCGTTCAAAGTCGATATTCAAAAGGCTTATGATACTGTGGATTGGAAGTTTCTCCGAAGTGTTCTGATTGGGTTTGGTTTTAATGTGAAGATGGTTGAATGGATTATGGTTTGCGTCTCTACTACCACTTATTCGGTATGTGTGAATGGTAACGTGCATGGATTTTTCAAGGGCAACCGGGGTCTTAGACAAGGGGATCCAATGTCCCCATATCTTTTTACATTGGTGATGGAGGTCTTGACCCGTATCCTCCACGAGACGATCCGTATTGACTCCTCGTTTAGATTTCACAACAAATGTGAGCGACAACAAATTGTAAACCTTTGTTTTGCGGATGACCTTTTCCTCTTTGCTAGAGGTGATGTTAATTCTGCAAAGTGCATAATGAGTTCTCTAAACAAATTTACGAAGATGTCGGGGCTAGCTCCGAACTCGCATAAGAGCACGGTATTCTTCTGTAATGTGCCGATTTCTGCTAAAAATGCGATTTTAGATGTGCTGCCGTTTGTGGAGGGTAAGCTTCCTGTGAGGTATTTGGGGGTTCCTCTGATATGCTCAAAGCTTAGTTATAAAGATTGTAGTAGTTTAGTGGAGATGCTAGAGAAACGGATTACGAACTGGAGGAATAAACTTCTGTCGTTTGCTGGAAGACTGCAGTTGATCAGTTCTGTATTGTCTTCGATGCATGTGTACTGGTCTTCTGTTTTTGTCCTTCCGAGCCGTGTTATAAAAGATTTGGAGACTAGAATGCGGAACTTTTTATGGTCTCAAGATGTGTCATTCCATAGAGGTAAGGCCAAAGTTTCTTGGAAAATTGTTTGTACTCCGAAATTTGAAGGTGGTTTGGGTATTAGGCGCATTGGGGATATGAATGTGGCCCTTATGACTGCTCATGTGGGTAGTATTCTCTCTAGAAGAAACTCGTTATGGGTCGACTGGGTGCACGATCATAGGTTGAAAGATAAAAATTTCTGGATGTGTAAGATTCCTTCCACCTGCTCGTGGTCTTGGAGGAAAATCTTGCAATTGCGGCAGTCCCTAAGACCTTATATGTGGACTAAAATAGGCAATGGGGAGGACACTTCAGCTTGGTATGATAAATGGTGTGATATTGGGCCGTTAGGTAACTTTCTGACGCCTCGCACAATCACTAATGCGGGGTTTCGTTTGGATAATAAAGTTGTTGATGTTCAAGCTAATGGTGTATGGTCTTGGCCGGTTGCTTGGAGGGATCTTTTTCCAGTCCTTAACCAGATTGATAATGTCCACATTGAGCTGAACAAACAGGACAAGCTTTTATGGCGGGATGGTGATGATTTTGACGACGTAACGACTTCGGGGGTGTGGAATTCCATTCGCTATCGTAGCCCGGAGGTAGATTGGGGTAGTCTAGTGTGGTTTGCGCAATGTATTCCAAGGCATGCTTTCTTGATGTGGTTAATTATGAGGGGTAAACTGCTTACTCAAGATAAGATTCTGCAATGGGGGATAGAGCGAAGAAAGAATATGAATATGATGTGCTGCATGTTATGTTATCAGAATAATGATTCTCACAGTCATTTGTTTTTTGAGTGCCCTTTCTCGGCTCAGGTTTGGATATCGGTCAGACAGAAGGTTGATATGGTTTCTGTTCAGCCTAAGTGGACAGATATTGTAGATTGGTTATTGCCACGGGCTAGGTCGAGGTCGGTGGCTAACTATGCGGCTCGTCTTCTGGTTGCGGCTAGTGCTTACATTATTTGGCAGGAGCGTAATGCGAGAATTTTCAAGAATCAAATGAGACCACCGGAAGTGATAAGTGAAGTCATTCTCAATACGGTTCGGTACAAGCTCATGGGTGTGAAGCTGCGAAAGACTGCTAAGGTGCAACGGTGGCTTGGGGAATGGAAGATCGGCTCAAACACAATCAGTGATGACGGTGGCTAGTGTGTTTTAAAGTTGTGTTTGTGTTTGTGTTTTGTTTCCTAGGTTGGTTGGTGTCACACCCCCAAAATCCACCTGCGGATAACACCCGCTTCGAGGGCGTGACTGACCAGGATCCAGCCACCAATTATACTGAGCATTTAATTAATAGTAGAAATATTTAAAATCCGAAGTAATTAACAACATTAGAGTTTAGATTCGGTAATTAGTTTAACAAAACAGCGGAAGCATAAACCAAAATAGTTTTAAAGACAGTTCATTGATCAAAACAGTTATCCCAACACACGGGTTTGACGAACACTACACTTCCCCAAGTAGCAGCTCCTGAATCGTTGGTTACCTGCAAAGCATGCAGTAAGGAGTCAACAATAATGCTGAGTGAGTTCACTAGTTGTCCAGTTTTAATTACCAAAAACTTTGTTTCACCGGTTAATTTATCCGTTTATACATGCCCTGGGGAGCTACCCCAAAAGTTAGCGACTAAACTGTTTTTCCAATACCGAACACTAGGTAACCGTTGCGTATCCGCAGGATGCCCCGATGTCAATGTTCTATCATCATTGACGGATTTCTGAGTCTATTAGTTCACGCCCGTCCCAAACCAGGGCACGGTGTGAGGCTGGTAAACACCTAAATAGCGCTATCAACTAATAACCCGCTCGCCTAACCCGGCGACTAATCGGTATTTGTAGTAGGGACTTGAGTGATAGAGTTTCGTTTAGTGCCGTTAGTTGCAATCCGTATAAACAGTAATTAACCAAAAGGTTTCCCAATACCCGGGAAGGAAAAGTAAGTTGTGTTCCCAATAACCAGGGAAAGTATGTAAATGGTATCCCCTTTTACCAGGGGATAGGATTGTCCAAAAGGTTTCCCAATACCAGGGAAGGAAAAGTAAGTTTTGTTCCCAATAACCAGGGAAAGTATGTAAATGGTATCCCCTTTTACCAGGGGATAGGGTTGTTAGTCTCGTGTCCCAAACCACCGGGACGCATGCTTTTAAGTTGTGAACTCACCTTGGGTTGCTCGGTAGGTTTAGGTTACTTGTCAATCACGTTGGTCACCACGTCCTAACATGGTTACCGGTATAGGTCAGGTTCGGTATACAAGCATTCACGTAAAACTTACACATAACTAACACGTATCAAGCATATAAGTAAACAGTGGGTTAATGGGCCGGCCTAAATAATTAAGCAGTCAACAGCAACACATAGTTCATTTAACAGATAGCCCAAGTTAACACAGAATGGCCCAATAACCAGAATGGACAGCCCACTCGCAACCAGCTGGTCTCGAGTCGCAACCAGGTGGTCTCGGCTTGTCACGCTGTGGTTGCGAGTCGTAACCGTGGTCTCGAGTCATCATGTTTTGGTTGCGAGTCGCAACGACGTGATTTCGAGTCGCAATCTCGCGGTTTCGAGTAGTCATGCTGTGGTTGCGAGTCGCAACTACGTGGTCTCGAGTTGTCTTGCCTTGGTTGCGAGTCGCAACGACGCGGTTGCGAGTCGTAAGCTGTCCCTTTCACGTACACGTGATGATGCAGATGCAACAGTCCGAAATTGTACCATGTATTCAGACCCAGATTAGGAAACAACCAATAATGTTTCACTAACACTTTTCCTAAACTGACCAGCAATGAAAATAGATCAAACTTTGCCATTTTTACATCTTCAAGTCATATTCAAACAAGTTCATCTTATGTTCATCATTTTCTAGGGTTTTCATATCAACATAATCATATATTTATGAACCAAAATCACATGTTTTAGCAAGATCAACATGCAAAACATACATTATATATCCGAATCTTAAGTTTAACATCATTATTTGCAAGGAATAAAGAAGCATAGTATGGTTAGTCATAATCATTCTTGAACTACCATTTGTTAGTCATTTAAACATGTTATCAAGCTTTGTTCACAAGGGTTTTCACATATAGTCAAGTTCCACAATTCATCCTAAAAATTATACAAAAACTACTATCCAAGCATTTCTTAGTTCATAAGCATACATAAATCTCATGCACATAGTAACAACACTAACCGGTTGTGAAGAAGGAGGATGAGCCGAAAGAAAGGAAGAAAATGAGAGAAGATGAAGTGTCCGAGTGATCCGAGCTTTCTTGACCGAGATCCCTTGCTTGAATCCGAAAGTTGGAGAAGGTTGGGATGTTGTTTTGGGGTGTTCTAGTTGAGAGAGAAATAGGAGAAGTGTGTTTGTGTGTTGTGTATGAAATGAGGGAAAGTGGGGAAAGATGGGGTATATATACCAAGGGATGTTTCGGGTTGGGCTTGGGGTTTCGGCCCAAACCGGTTACGGCCCAAAGGCCCACTCGCAACCGCCCGGTTGCGAGTCATGGTCACAAATCACTCGAGACCTCATGGTCTCGAGTCGGGTTCCTTGTTCTCGGGTTGGGTTCTCGGCTCACATATAACACATACATATATACATACCAATGCACACATAACAAAGCACATATCACATAAGGATTCACGTTATCATTAAGTTTAGTCAGTCACTAGTCACATAATGTACAAACAAGTTACATCACGACACAACGAAAAGTTCTAGATTTCGGGTTGTCACATCATCCCCAAGTTGAAAGAAATTTCGTCCCGAAATTTGATGGCACTCACTGAGGAAGCTAGTCAAGTTATAAGGTTTTCCCGGTTATCCTGGGGTGTCACATCCACCCCCCGTTGATCTGGAATTTCGTCCCGAAATTCCGTAGCTTCAGCCTCAGTAGCGTTTGTACTGTTCTCAAACAGTTGGGGATATTTTTGTTTCATCCGATTCTTCGCGCTCCCAGGTGGACTCTGGGCCGCGACGTGAGTTCCAACGAACTCGAACAAGAGGTATTCTAGTGCTCTTGAGGACCTTAACATCCCGGTCCGTGATTTCGACAGGTTCTTCGACGAATTTCAACTGTTCGTCGATCGTGAGTTCCTTCAGAGGAACTACGTGCGTCTCATCTGACAGACACTTCTTCAGATCCGACACATGGAAAACGTTGTGAACTGCACCGAGTTCTGCTGGTAAGTTCAGTCTGTAGGCCACCTTGCCTATTTCTCAAAGATTTCGAAAGGTCCAACGTACCGTGGGTTGAGTTTGCCTCGTTTACCAAAACGAACCACACCCTTCCAGGGTGAAACTTTGAGTAATACCCGCTCCCCAACCTGGAGCTCAAGTGGTTTCCTGCCCTTATCGGCGTAAGCCTTCTGACGGTCACGAGCGGCCGCCATGCGTTGTCGTATTTGAGCAATCCGCTCAGTAGTGTCTACCACATGTTCTGGACCAGTGATTTGACTATCCCCCACCTCTGCCCAACAAAGAGGTGACCGGCATTTACGTCCGTACAATGCCTCAAACGGAGCAGCTTTAATGCTGTTGTGGTAGCTGTTTTCCCAGCTGTTGCCAAAGTCGTTTACACAAGCGCGAAGCATGTCTTTTAATGTTTGAATAGTGCGTTCGGACTGCCCGTCCGTCTGTGGGTGATATGCTGTGCTCATATCTAAACGTGAGCCAAAAGACTTGTGCATTGCTTGCCACAGTTCCGAAGTAAAACGTGCATCTCGATCAGAGATGATAGAGGTGGGCACCCCGTGCCTCGAAACAACTTCCTTGAGGTATATCTTCGCCAGAGTGGAGAATTTATCTGTTGTCTTTGATCGCCAAGAAGTGTGCGGATTTCGTGAGTCGATCCACGATCACCCAGATAGTATCGTTTCCGCGCTGTGATCTAGGTAGGCCAGTAACGAAATCCATGGAAATTTGCTCCCATTTCCATTGTGGTATCTCTGGTTGTTGGAGTAGGCCTGAGGGTTTCTGATATTCCGTCTTGACTCGCGCACAAGTCAAACACTTGCTGACGTAAGTTGCTATGTGGGCCTTCATGCTAGGCCACCAATACGTAGTCTTAATATCGTGGTACATCTTATCCGAACCAGGGTGTACTGAGTAGCGAGGTTTGTGCGCTTCATCCATCGTAAGTTCTCGTAAGTCGCCATAGAGTGGGACCCAAATGCGTCCCGTTACATAATAAGCACCGTCTTCCTTCTGTTCTAAGCGTTGCCTTGACCCGCATAGGGCTTCAGCTCTAACGTTCTCTGGTTTCAGTGCTTCCATCTGAGCAGCTCGTATTTGCGAAGGTAGACTAGAATGGATCGTGAGTTGTAAAGCTCTTACGCGCTTAGGCGTAGTGTCCTTCCGACTGAGGGCGTCTGCCACTACATTGGCCTTGCCCGGGTGATACCTGATGGAGCACTCGTAATCATTCAGCAGTTCGCCCCATCGTCGCTGTCGCATATTCAGTTCCTTCTGCTTGAATATGTGTTCTAAACTTCTGTGGTCGGTGTAGGTGGCGCACTTGGTTCCGTATAGGTAATGCCGTCATAGCTTAAGTGCGAAGATCACTGCTCCCAGTTCCAAACCAAGCGTTGTGTAGTTCCTTTCGTGCGTCCTAAGTTGTCGAGAGGCGTAAGCAATAACCTTCTCGCGTTGCATCCGTGTGTAACTGGGATCCTAATTCGAAGCATCATGGTATACCGCTAGATTACCCGTACCCTAGGGTGAAGATGATGCTCAGTGCATTACAAAGTTTGGGATTCGAAAGCTGAAAAGACGTCCTCCTGTTTTGGTCTTTCACGAACACAACACCCTGCTGTGCCAACGAGACTTAAGCTGTGCGACCTCCGAAAATCTTGCGATTAAGCTGCGATAGTATCTAGTGGGACCAAGAAACTCCTGTATCCTCGAAGGGATCTTTGATGTTGATCAGTTCCTAACAAAATGGATCTTAGCGAGATCCATGTGTATTCCCACTGCGTTGTTTGATAAAAAGAAAATGTGTACTTCCCGAATCCTGAAGTCATACTTAGGTAGACTTCGCACGTAGACGCTCCTCCCTAGAAGCTCTACAATGGAATACAAGTGTTGTTCAAGGTGCCCCTTTCTCCTAGAAGTGATTCAAAACGTACTAGATAAACACAGTTGCAGTGTGATCCATAAAGCAGCTGGTGGGTTGTTCATCCCAAAAGGTCATGGAATAATTCATCCGGTGTCTCCTGGAAATGGCCTCATTGCGTTCACTATGCCGTTTTAGGAACATCCTCCCTTTGGACTTCCATCTGATGTTAGTTCGTTCGCTACTCAATCTTCACATAGGAGCATGACCCATGTAACTGGTCAACAGGTTGTCAATACGGGATCGAGACAAATGGTTATGGGCTGTCACCTTGATGAGTTCTTAATAGTCAGTATACACGCGAAAAGGCCCATCTTCCCTAGGATAAGTGGGGCTCCCCCAAAGCGAAGAACTAGACCTTACAAAACTCCTGTCCAACGGTTCCTGTAGTTGCTTTGATAGATCTTGCGACCTTCCTGGCGCAAAATGGTAAAAGTACATGTAATCAGGGCTGCCTCAGACGTGAGATCAAACTGAGATTCCGCTTAACAAATTTTCGGAAGAAAAACTGAATGTTCCTCGGATAGCATGCCGAGAGAAACAACGAACAACTGGTGGATCCTCGATCCACTTTTCCTTAGCCTTAACATCCGTAGCGGTTGCAATCACAGCGGAGTAATCCCTTCTGTAGACACTTCTGGCCTTCACAGCTGAAATGGCGCTAACTATTGAACTACTCTGATGCTTTAGAACAAATGCCGATTCTCCACACAAAGTTTTCTCCTCACTGGGTATATTCGCGTAATTCCTGGGTAACCAATTCACACTAACTACTGCGTTGTAACCATCGAGTGTGGTAGAAGGAAGGTCGACATCGGACACTCGTCCCACAAGGTCGGGTTTACATCCTAACGAACTTTTGAGATTCTATTTGACTTGCCATCAGTCGATTCCACATCTGGTTCGGTTTCAAGAAGTATCAGGGTCAAGCAGAATAGAGATGAAGCAAACAACTACTCATACTATGTCTGGCGTCGCCTGCGCCAATCCTAAATGCCCTTCCACGAGCATCATTTCCAATGTTGTTGTTACGGTTGCGAGGACTCCCATTACTATCATCATTCCCCTGGTTGTTGACCTTGATGTTGTCGCGACTGTTGTTTCTGACGTCGTTGCTTGAAATGGTGCGCTACGATCCTTTACTGACAAGTCCATCTTGTCGCGTTTCCGTGCCGCGTCCCAAGGTGTACTTATTGAGCTGGCCGTTACGCATTTCCGCACCATTGTCGATTGTCATCGCTTATGGCCCGACTGATTCGTAAGAGCTGGCTCCTATGAGCCGCTGGCTAGGGTTAAGGGTTCGATTGGAGTCAATTCGCTGATGCTCGTTGTCGGTGACTAGGGTCGTTCAAATGCTGAAGCCAGTAAGGTACTACGTCTACCCTCTTGACTGAGTACTACACGGTATGTTGAGATAGTGTTGCAGAAGTGATCGCACTTCGGGATTTAAGACGTCAACACGTTAAGTTCCAGTAAGCGAAGAAAGGTGAGAAGGATATAGACCAATCATTGTCGTTTCAACACCCATCCCGGGGATGCTCGTACAAGCACCTAATGTTCTACACAGTTCGCTAGGCGTTCATATGGGTGTTCAGGTAATACTCGATAGCATCGAGGTTCGAAAGGGGTGCAGTGAGAAGTGAAAAGATCGTGTTCGAGTAGGAGACAATCACTGCTACGGCTCCTATGGACTGTTGTGTTTTCTCACACACAGATAACGAAACGGAACCCCTTTTTCACTTGTTAAGCCTCACTGGGACTTACATCCACCCCACTATATTATTATGTGTGCACCCACAATAATATTGTGATTTGCATGTTCATCTCAGCTCCTCTTAACTCATGTCAAATGGTTCCCCACACTCGAGTAGATTTCAAAGAGTATTAAGTAGTGTAAGTCACGGAGGTTTAGGGAATTACCACCCTATCAATCACATGATACGAGAAAGTGTTCATGAATTCATATTGGCGTGCTAACGTGCAATCACATGCAATATCGTATGTGGGCGTTCACTAGTTAGGCATACTAGTACGTATAGCGAAACAGGAAACATAAAGTAAGCAAACAAGTAAACACTGGTCCGAGCTATGAGGTCAAAAGTGTTGAGCCTTGTACTTGGAGTGTAGTGTCGTCACGAGTCACGGGTTATAGTCTGGTTTTCTCCAAAAAGATTTACCCCTTTTTAAAACCAAGTTCACTATAACCAATGGCTCTGATACCAATCTGTCACACCCCCAAAATCCACCTGCGGATAACACCCGCTTCGAGGGCGTGACTGACCAGGATCCAGCCACCAATTATACTGAGCATTTAATTAATAGTAGAAATATTTAAAATCCGAAGTAATTAACAACATTAGAGTTTAGATTCGGTAATTAGTTTAACAAAACAGCGGAAGCATAAACCAAAATAGTTTTAAAGACAGTTCATTGATCAAAACAGTTATCCCAACACACGGGTTTGACGAACACTACACTTCCCCAAGTAGCAGCTCCTGAATCGTTGGTTACCTGCAAAGCATGCAGTAAGGAGTCAACAATAATGCTGAGTGAGTTCACTAGTTGTCCAGTTTTAATTACCAAAAACTTTGTTTCACCGGTTAATTTATCCGTTTATACATGCCCTGGGGAGCTACCCCAAAAGTTAGCGACTAAACTGTTTTTCCAATACCGAACACTAGGTAACCGTTGCGTATCCGCAGGATGCCCCGATGTCAATGTTCTATCATCATTGACGGATTTCTGAGTCTATTAGTTCACGCCCGTCCCAAACCAGGGCACGGTGTGAGGCTGGTAAACACCTAAATAGCGCTATCAACTAATAACCCGCTCGCCTAACCCGGCGACTAATCGGTATTTGTAGTAGGGACTTGAGTGATAGAGTTTCGTTTAGTGCCGTTAGTTGCAATCCGTATAAACAGTAATTAACCAAAAGGTTTCCCAATACCCGGGAAGGAAAAGTAAGTTGTGTTCCCAATAACCAGGGAAAGTATGTAAATGGTATCCCCTTTTACCAGGGGATAGGATTGTCCAAAAGGTTTCCCAATACCAGGGAAGGAAAAGTAAGTTTTGTTCCCAATAACCAGGGAAAGTATGTAAATGGTATCCCCTTTTACCAGGGGATAGGGTTGTTAGTCTCGTGTCCCAAACCACCGGGACGCATGCTTTTAAGTTGTGAACTCACCTTGGGTTGCTCGGTAGGTTTAGGTTACTTGTCAATCACGTTGGTCACCACGTCCTAACATGGTTACCGGTATAGGTCAGGTTCGGTATACAAGCATTCACGTAAAACTTACACATAACTAACACGTATCAAGCATATAAGTAAACAGTGGGTTAATGGGCCGACCTAAATAATTAAGCAGTCAACAGCAACACATAGTTCATTTAACAGATAGCCCAAGTTAACACAGAATGGCCCAATAACCAGAATGGACAGCCCACTCGCAACCAGCTGGTCTCGAGTCGCAACCAGGTGGTCTCGGCTTGTCACGCTGTGGTTGCGAGTCGTAACCGTGGTCTCGAGTCATCATGTTTTGGTTGCGAGTCGCAACGACGTGATTTCGAGTCGCAATCTCGCGGTTTCGAGTAGTCATGCTGTGGTTGCGAGTCGCAACTACGTGGTCTCGAGTTGTCTTGCCTTGGTTGCGAGTCGCAACGACGCGGTTGCGAGTCGTAAGCTGTCCCTTTCACGTACACGTGATGATGCAGATGCAACAGTCCGAAATTGTACCATGTATTCAGACCCAGATTAGGAAACAACCAATAATGTTTCACTAACACTTTTCCTAAACTGACCAGCAATGAAAATAGATCAAACTTTGCCATTTTTACATCTTCAAGTCATATTCAAACAAGTTCATCTTATGTTCATCATTTTCTAGGGTTTTCATATCAACATAATCATATATTTATGAACCAAAATCACATGTTTTAGCAAGATCAACATGCAAAACATACATTATATATCCGAATCTTAAGTTTAACATCATTATTTGCAAGGAATAAAGAAGCATAGTATGGTTAGTCATAATCATTCTTGAACTACCATTTGTTAGTCATTTAAACATGTTATCAAGCTTTGTTCACAAGGGTTTTCACATATAGTCAAGTTCCACAATTCATCCTAAAAATTATACAAAAACTACTATCCAAGCATTTCTTAGTTCATAAGCATACATAAATCTCATGCACATAGTAACAACACTAACCGGTTGTGAAGAAGGAGGATGAGCCGAAAGAAAGGAAGAAAATGAGAGAAGATGAAGTGTCCGAGTGATCCGAGCTTTCTTGACCGAGATCCCTTGCTTGAATCCGAAAGTTGGAGAAGGTTGGGATGTTGTTTTGGGGTGTTCTAGTTGAGAGAGAAATAGGAGAAGTGTGTTTGTGTGTTGTGTATGAAATGAGGGAAAGTGGGGAAAGATGGGGTATATATACCAAGGGATGTTTCGGGTTGGGCTTGGGGTTTCGGCCCAAACCGGTTACGGCCCAAAGGCCCACTCGCAACCGCCCGGTTGCGAGTCATGGTCACAAATCACTCGAGACCTCATGGTCTCGAGTCGGGTTCCTTGTTCTCGGGTTGGGTTCTCGGCTCACATATAACACATACATATATACATACCAATGCACACATAACAAAGCACATATCACATAAGGATTCACGTTATCATTAAGTTTAGTCAGTCACTAGTCACATAATGTACAAACAAGTTACATCACGACACAACGAAAAGTTCTAGATTTCGGGTTGTCACAGTTGGCTAGGTGATTTCTTTTGATTGTATTTGTTTTGATTTGATGTACTTTCATGAGGTATGCCTCATGTTAGAACTAGTGTAGGCTTCTCTACACTACTTGGTTTTTTCGTTGTGAATATATAGAATCACCGGGGTAACCCTTTACCCAAAAAAAAAATATACTTTGGTTTTGAAAAGTTTGTACAAATAGTATATCATAGTATACTTTAGTTTTGAAATAGTAAAATGAATAGTATATCAAAATATACTTTAGTAATTAAAATAATAGTTTCGGTAGTATATCTCAAGTATACTTTGGTTTAAGAATAAAAGTATTGGTAGTATATCAAATTATACTTTGGTTTGTAAATAGCATATCAACTATGCTTTGGTTAAAAGTAGCATATCAATTATGCTTTAGATAGTATATCAAAGTATACTTTAGTTTAAAATAACAAAGTTGGTAGTATATCAAACTATACTTTGGAAAACAGTAGCATATCAAACTCTGTTTTGGGTAGTATATCAATATATACTTTAGTTTAAAATAACAAAGTATGTTAAAACATATGTTGGATTTTGTACTTAGTATATCAAAATATACTTTGGTAGATCACATTTGAGAGCACATCAAACTGTACTTTTGTAGTATATCAACATATACAAAGAGAGTGTGATTTGGTATACAACAAAGCCTTAGTGTATCAAACTACACTTTGGAGACTATAGAAATACCACGAAGGCAATATCTATTTGGTTTAAATTTGGTTTCTGACATTCCATACAACAGGAATGGGGTGTCTAGTCCTATAGCGCTATATCATACTACCAATCGGCTGGGTGAATGTATAAAAATGGTACAATCCAACAATTTGTTTATTAAGTTTTGGAAAATCAGTGTTTAAACCATAGGTAATTGTTTAATTTGTCAAAAGAATATGTATTAAGCATGTGTAATCATATAGTTTAAAATCAGGAAAATAACAGATAGGCATATATGTTTCACCCCAAAACAATTGAAAACATTAAAAGAGGGGACTATGTACTCACTTGAGATTGCAAGTATCCTTGATTAAGTGTCCTAACAAAGCTCGGGAAATCAAGGAATCAAGTGGCACCTAGTATGGATCACTATATTAAACAATCGGATCCTAAATCGGAAGATAGGATAGAATGAGGTTCTATAAATCAAATGAATATTTGAACTCATATGGTATGATTTAATAGTCCCAACATTCTGATTGAAAGGCCTACCTAAGTGCTTTTGACCCGTTTCGACCCATTATGGTAACATAAGCCACTATAATGCGTCGTTAGCGTAAAACTATGTTCGGATGGTAATCTATGTGCTATGTCAAGTCTTACATGTCCAATTATCCCTAAACATGTTACTAAATCAGATTACTTGTCAAAAATATGTTCACATAGTCAAATTACGGATTCTAGCTTCAAAAGGGCATTTTGGTCATTTACTATGGGCATACAAGCTAACTAGCAAATGACTAACCAATCCTATGTGATCATAAGGTTATAACCTCAGTGGTTATTCCCTATGAAATGACTAACCCTTCCAAAACTTATTTCTAAGTTATGTAAAGGTCATTTAAAGTATGTTAAGCCTATTTCACTATTCCGGAGTGTTTGTTGCGCTAAAACTGATTACGTTTACGCACCAGTGCGCATCTAACTTTCCAGAAAGCGATTTAAAGCTCGGAATTGAACAAAAATTGATATGTGAAAAGGATACACATATTTATACAAATCCCAGGTATGAAACACAATGTTTCATAGGTTTGGCATTTGTTTGGTGTTCGTGGTGACACAGGTGTCACAGTCTCCCCTACTTTAGGAAATTTCGTCCCGAAATTTAATTCTAGAGGAAACTTGTGAAGACAACTGTGATCGTTTCGCTTTCAAGTGAATCCTTCGTTTCCCGAGTAGAACTCTAGGTCACGTTTGGATTTTTAGCGAATCTGTTAACTGCCAAAATGTTGCAGTTACAAACACATGGGGTTTCGAACGACGGATAGGAGGATGTTTCCTATGAAGACTATTATAGGAAACTTGTGTGTGCTCGAAATCAGAGTCGGAGAATGCAAAATAAGATTGACATTGGTCAAGGTCCAGGACTTCTAGTAATTTAAATAACGCTACTTTCGCAATGTAATAAGGAACACTTATATATAGGAAGTACCAGCGGCGTATCCACCATGCCCTTTTTACATTGTTCCCGTCTCGTTATTCTTATCACTATAGGTCTTAACACATGACAAAACTTGCTGTGGTTTCTGTGCACTGAATTCCATAATTACGTATGCATCCATAATTACGTAATTCCTTGCACAGTCCGCGCAGTTCATCTCATAATGTGTAGGGTAAAATCAATCGAATAACCATGAAATGACTTGACTAGATCACCAAAAGATCTTTTTAATTAAATCAACGAACGGTCTTTTTAACTAGATCAACACATGTCTCCTTATCTAGATCGTCGTATGATCTCTTTAAATAGACCACTTAAGGGATCTTTATAACTCGGAACCAAATAATCGTTTTGAATCAGCACTTTGGAATCCAAGGTTCTTACTATTTGCATAGAAGCCCCTTAAGGATTTAAGACAGTACTTTGAGTATCCTTCTGAGAATCTAACATATGAAAATACGGAAGATTCCACCAGGACTTAGATAACGAGCTTTGGAGTTACACATAAACACAAATCACCAAATTGTGTATTCGTTAATTTAGTTATTAGCTCGTTTGTGAATTTGAGGTACACTAGAAATCCAATCACGGACTTCAATTAGTACTTTAAAATGTCCTCAAGAATCTAACTATGAAGATAGGAAGATCTTATAAGGATTTGGAATTTGTTTCTATCGTGTTATAACATTCGTATTAGGATAAATAAAGAATCCAATTAAGGACTTATGATAGCACCTTTATCAAATCAAAGATTTGAAATGGTACTTCAAGTATCTGATTAAGAATTGCACCTGTACTTTGTTTCTTAAAAGAAACTAGTACTTAGGATTTTTGGGGAGATCACAAATGATCATAGAATGAAGGAACCACAAGAGTAGTTTGTTCTGGAAAGAACATGGTTCTTTGGTGTCGGTATTGTAGGGGTATGCCAACATACAATCGGATCAGTTTTGGAAATAAAATTGGAACAACCATTTTATTTATAATAACTGAATTGTCCCAAATGTCAAAAGATAACAAACAAAGGAAATACAACAGACTAATTGTTCCCTGCTGCGTTGTCATTTGCATTTGCCTCGTTTATGTTGAATACTCGTCCACGTGCTGGATTTGTATTAACAAGTCTTGGGCAATTGTTCCTGTAGTGAGTAAGGTCACCACAGTTATAGCACGATCCAGGAGGAAACTGTGCTCGAACAACGGCAGGCTTTGCAGCATTTTGGTTTTGGATAACATGGCGACATGTATTGACCAAGTGTCCCAAACGCCCACAGTGGGTACACTTCTGACACGGTGTCTGATTCACATGATGACGGTTGCATTTGTTGCACAAGGGTGCAGTACCAACATAGTTCTTCCTAGCATGAGGCTGTGCTGGTTGATTTGGTGCAACCTGATCATTCTGAGCAACTACTGCGAAGTTTTGTGAAGCCTTACGCTTCTTCGACTTCTTAGAGGACTCGGTCTGTTTATCCTTTGGTTTATCTTGTGCTATCTTGTCAGATGGTCTTGGATCGCCTTTTCGGAAAAGCTTACCCTTCCTGATTTGAGATTCAGTCAGGGTGGCAGATAGTTCAATGGCTTGTCTGACGGTAGTAGGGTTGCTACCAGTAACAATATCCTGAACTGGATCAGGAAGGCCATCGATGTATCTTTCAATTGCCTTATCCAAAGGCGTAACCATGGTAGGACATAACAGACTCAATTCCTCGTAACGATTAGTGTATGCTCGATGTTCACCGCTGTCTTGTTTGAGATCATCAAATTCCCGTTCCAAAGCCCTAAGCTCATGACGAGGACAGAATTCCTTCATCATTAGAGCCCGAAGCTCTTCCCAGGTTTGTGCCATTGCTACATCGGCACCTCGATCCCTCATTATGCCATTCCACCATGTGAGTGCTCTTTTCTGGAATACACTCGACGCAAACTCAACTTTTCACTCGTTTGGGCATTGCACATGACGAAACGTGCTTTTGAGACTCTCAAACCACTGTAGGAGCCCCGTGGCCCCTTCAGACCCAGTAAATGTGAGTGGCTTAGCTGAGTTGAATGTTTTAAAGGTGCACTGAACATTGTTATTGTTTGCCTGATTTATCTGGGTGATAAGGTTCGGGAGTACAGCAGCGAATTGCTGAACGATTAAGGCTGCCAAGGCGGCATCCTGAGCTTGATCACGTCGAGGAGGCATATTCTAAAAGAGCAAAGAAACATGAGGGAGAAACAAGTGAGATGTCATTGGATATTCAAAACTAGATGTTAAGAATATCGACAAAGCATAAGGATTGTGACCATTTGTTCGTTACTTAAAACAAACGACACTGTGACAAATCAAAGTAAATGGGTCAACATAATGTATCACTGAAGACATGCTCGCCTATAAGTGAACACTCACCTCAAGAGTTCCCAGGTAAGAGTGACTGGTCCGATACTGCGGATTTGTACGAACACTCTAGCCTTAGACAGAAAACTCAGGGTACAGGCATTCACTCTTCCAGTTTGCATGTGTTCACATTATTTAGACCCAAACTTTGACGGGATTTTGAAAACTCAAAAGGCACAAAGCTAAAGATGAATCAAACTGGAAGGGTTCAAAACCTAGTAATCAATCATCCAAGGATAGATGATTAATTTTCGAAGCGGATTTGTTATTGTGTTCTCGTTGTGGTTATCACCTAAGGATAGGTGACGTGTATTGTTTTAAGACTAAACACAAGATAACTTGTGATAGGGTCCTAGGAAGGTTATAGTCTAGGTCAAAGCATTACTAATAACCTAATTCCCTATAACCATTGGCTCTGATACCAACTTTTCTGTCACACCCCGACCACGTAAAACAACAAAACGTGGCGGAAACGTCGGGGAGTGTTGTAACAGAATCATTGTTTCACAACCATGGATTAAATAGTTTTGTTTTATTGAATTATTGAATTCGATGTTTTGGTACAATTTATAATAAAACAAATAATTGTTTCTCAGTTTTAAGTCGCTAAGGCACAAGTCCATCCTATATGTAGCGTGTATCATCAATCATCACATTGCAGTACCTGAAACATATATGAAAATATGGTACGTCAGCATAAAAATGCCTGTGAGTAACATAGGATTTTGTATATTAGATTCATGGCTTTAGATAATATGAGAAAAGGTTTTATGTTTTCAAAATAGCCATGAATCTAATGTAAAAGTTTTGTTTCTGAAAATGTGTCGTTTTGGAAAACGGGTTTATAGTATAGACAAAAATATACTTTGGTTTTGAAAAGTTTGTACAAATAGTATATCATAGTATACTTTAGTTTTGAAATAGTAAAATGAATAGTATATCAAAATATACTTTAGTAATTAAAATAATAGTTTCGGTAGTATATCTCAAGTATACTTTGGTTTAAGAATAAAAGTATTGGTAGTATATCAAATTATACTTTGGTTTGTAAATAGCATATCAACTATGCTTTGGTTAAAAGTAGCATATCAATTATGCTTTAGATAGTATATCAAAGTATACTTTAGTTTAAAATAACAAAGTTGGTAGTATATCAAACTATACTTTGGAAAACAGTAGCATATCAAACTATGTTTTGGGTAGTATATCAATATATACTTTAGTTTAAAATAAAAAAGTATGTTAAAACATATGTTGGATTTTTTACTTAGTATATCAAAATATACTTTGGTAGATCACATTTGAGAGCACATCAAACTGTACTTTTGTAGTATATCAACATATACAAAGAGAGTGTGATTTGGTATACAACAAAGCCTTAGTGTATCAAACTACACTTTGGAGACTATAGAAATACCACGAAGGCAATTTCTATTTGGTTTAAATTTGGTTTCTGACATTCCATACAACAGGAATGGGGTGTCTAGTCCTATAGCGCTATATCATACTACCAATCGGCTGGGTGAATGTATAAAAATGGTACAATCCAACAATTTGTTTATTAAGTTTTGGAAAATCAGTGTTTAAACCATAGGTAATTGTTTAATTTGTCAAAAGAATATGTATTAAGCATGTGTAATCATATAGTTTAAAATCAGGAAAATAACAGATAGGCATATATGTTTCACCCCAAAACAATTGAAAACAGTAAAAGAGGGGACTATGTACTCACTTGAGATTGCAAGTATCCTTGATTAAGTGTCCTAACAAAGCTCGGGAAATCAAGGAATCAAGTGGCACCTAGTATGGATCACTATATAAAACAATCGGATCCTAAATCGGAAGATAGGATAGAATGAGGTTCTATAAATCAAATGAGTATTTGAACTCATATGGTATGATTTAATAGTCCCAACATTCTGATTGAAAGGCCTACCTAAGTGCTTTTGACCCGTTTCGACCCATTATGGTAACATAAGCCACTATAATGCGTCGTTTGCGTAAAACTATGTTCGGATGGTAATCTACGTGCTATGTCAAGTCTTACATGCCCAATTATCCCTAAACATGTTACTAAATCAGATTACTTGTCAAAAATATGTTCACATAGTCAAATTACGGATTCTAGCTTCAAAAGGGCATTTTGGTCATTTACTATGGGCATACAAGCTAACTAGCAAATGACTAACCAATCCTATGTGATCATAAGGTTATAACCTCAGTGGTTATTCCCTATGAAATTATGATCACTAACTAAGCTTGGTCGGATCCAAAGATCGACCAAACGGGTCGGGTTCGAAAGGCTAAGCGGTTGTTTAGACCGCTTACCTTACGACCCTAAACAAGCACTAAACTAATAGTATCGAGTTAAACATGTCAAAACATGTCTAACCTACTGATTTGGTATCAAAACAAAGCGTTTTGATACCCTAAAGTAGTTCCGTTGCAAAATGCGTGCTAAAACGCATTTTGACCGAAACTTTGACTCGACACTACAACTAGTTAACGTGGTAATCAGCGGCTATAATCACGAAGGATTATAACTATCGTGATTACAATCACGTTTCAAAGTTCAATTGAACTTTGACTTGACCAATTGATGGTCAAAACCGAAAGTCAAACTGTTGGCCAAACTGTTTGACTTTCTGCACTACATAAGGAAAAAGCAAGAAAAAGAATGAAAGAAGGCTCACAATAGTCCTTGCTATCTTTTCTACAAGAAGACAAAGTCCCAATAAGCTTAGAAGAGAGCTCCAAAGCAGATTTAGAGAAGATAAGAGAGGAATGAGCAAGGAATGAAGTGAACTTGGATGGCTATTTATAGTGTTCATGAATTCACAAGATCATGACACTTGTTTTGCTTGGTCATTAAGCATGAAATCCTAGCCATACATTTGTTTGATGCAGGTGCAAAGCCTTGGAGAGGTGGTAACTTGGTTACCACACAAAGAAATTGCAAGATTGGCCCCTGAATTTACAAACTTTTGCTGAAAATGAACTTTCTGCCCAGAAGTGGCACTCGCGTAGCGCGACGGCATAGGCAGGAGGGCTCGCGCTACGCTACGGTGTGTCTGATTCAGCAAAGTTTCAAAAATGGCAGAAATGGTCCCTGCACGCGTTTAAAGCCTTTTTCGATGCGTTTAAACCCCGTTAACCTCATTTCAAGGCTCTAAAATGAAGTTAAAGTATAGGGAACTCAAAACATGCTCAAAAATAAAAATATTTTTGTGTGTACAAAAATTTTGGATGTCCAGATGTGTCCAGAACGTAAGATATGCGCGAAAATGCAAACTTACGCCGTTTTTGACACTTTTAGTCCCTGAAAGATCACATAAGCATGTTTTCGCACACCGAACCACTCAAAGCTTGTTTCTAAGCTATGATTAGGTTATATATGGTATGTTTAACTTATGATCAAGTTCCGGACTATTCGTTACCTTACGAATCGGTATAGTTTCGCAGTTTGACGCAAATAGTCCCTGCGATTGAATAAACTTGTTTTTGCCATACCAAACCTTCCAAAACTTATTTCTAAGTTATGTAAAGGTCATTTAAAGTATGTTAAGCCTATTTCACTATTCCGGAGTGTTTGTTGCGCTAAAACTGATTACGTTTACGCACCAGTGCGCATCTAACTTTCCAGAAAGCGATTTAAAGCTCGGAATTGAACAAAAATTGATATGTGAAAAGGATACACATATTTATACAAATCCCAGGTATGAAACACAATGTTTCATAGGTTTGGCATTTGTTTGGTGTTCGTGGTGACACAGGTGTCACACCTGATTACGATGATAATTATGCATAATCTCCCAAGTCAGCAAAATGTTATCTGTAATTCTTCTACCAGGAACAAACGCTGACTGATTGATATTAACAATGTCACACAAGCCATCTTTAATACGATTAGTAATGATTTTACTAATGCATTTGTAGATAGTATTGCAACAAGGTATGGGTCGATAGTCCGTAATCAACAAAGGGGTACAGACTTTCGGGATAAGAGTAAGAACAATATGGTTTACCTGTTGCAAGAGCTGCCCGTTGTGAAAAAAATCCTTCACAGCGTGACACACATCGTGGCCCACAATATCCCAAGCCTTCTTGAAAAACACCGAAGTGTACCCATCCGACCCAGGAGATTTGTTACCAGCTATAGAGAACATCGCAAATTTAATTTCATCATCAGTGACTTGCCTGACCATATGAGCGGCTTTATCCGCCGCTAACACATTGCGAAATAAATCAGGAGAAGGCTGCATACTAGTGTTTCCCACATTCCCGAAGAAATCCGTATAATGATCAACCAGAACTTGCGGAACCATACCGCCTTCATGCAAGATACCGCCACCGTCTCTAATAGTAAAAATGCGGCTCCGATGGTTCTTGGCTTTGATAACGTTATGAAAAAACTTAGAATTAGAATCCCCCAGCGAGAGCCACTCAACTTTAGACTTCTGTTTCAAAAATAAACCTTCATCCTTAACCGCCTCCTTGTAATCATGCACCAATCGATCCAGCTGGTCTTTCAAGACGTCATTTAATGGATCACTATCAATGGCCTTTTGACAATCCTCCAAAGCTTTCCTGGTCACGTTAACCTTCTCGTGTAAATTCCCTTGTTTGAAAAACAGCTTCCTTAATGGAGTTTTAAGCAGCTTAAGCTTGTTCACCAGTTGAAACATTCGATGACCTTGGATATCCCTACTCCAAACCGAATTAACAACATCCAGAAACCCACTCTTGTCAGCGATTAAGTTAACAAACTTGAACTGTAACACCCCCAAAATCCCACCTACGGAAATCCCGCGAGGCGTGTTACGCATCAGAGTTCGAGCCACCAATCACATTGAACCAATAATAAATACTTAAATAAAACATGTTATTAATTATCAATAAAAATGTCAATCATGATAACAATTCCCGAAAGTTGTGTAGCGGAAGCATATAATAAGTTATTTAGCAAATGTTTCGTAATAGCACTTAAACCAATGTATCAATATAAGATAATACGAAAGCCTCGATCCATGACCACTCCAGCATTCCCAGATAGCAAGTCCATGATCCCAAAGTTAACCTACAAGCATGCAAACAAGTGTGTCAGACTACACTGGTGAGTTCAAGGTGTTGCTTACGTGTGAAGCTACCAGATATTAGTTAAATCAACTCGTTGTTTGGTTCAGATGTCGTTGTTAACTTGATTATTGTACCGTATGCAGCGTCAATGATGGGAATGCCTAACCCCAATGCCCATAACCAGGCATTTGTCAAAGTCAAGGTATCAAACAACCTTGACAAGCTGTAGGAGGTCTTATATCCGCGATGTTCTCACAAGTTGTCCCAGTAATTAGTTCACGCCCGTCCTTACGGCCCGGTGTGAGGGTGCCAAACCTAATAGCGCTATCAACTAATTACCCCATTGCCTTACAGGCAATCCGGTAGATGATTGTTTCTATGTTCCAGTTGTTTACCCCAAGTTTCCCTTCCAAATGTTTACCAGTTGTCCCAAACCACCGGGACGCATGCTTGAGAAAATGCAATGAACTCACCTTGGTTTGTTCGGCAGATTATACCAAAGTTACTTGAATTAAAGTGGTCAATCACGTCCTAACAGGGTTACCGTACAAGTCAGGTTTGGTTCAAGCAAAGCACGTATATTTCACACAGTTAACACATTACAAGCATGTATGGAACAAGGCAGCATTTTAACAGTTACATAACAGCTTCAACTTGTACGATTCAACATAAGCCCAAGAGTGACCGGCCCATCATAGAAAACGTGGCCCATTCCAAAAACGTGCAAGAGCCTTGTGCGATTCTGATGGGCTCGTACGATCGGATTAGCCCAGCCCAACTAGAATGTCCGGCCCAAAAGTTAAGCGGTCACAAAGACTTGTGCGGTCCAGTAACCTTGTGCGGCTGTGGTGCCTTGTGCGACTGTATCAAGTTGTGCGATGAGGTCTTGGGCTGTCCGGCCCAATGACAACAGCCGGTTATTCATTGTGTGTGGCCCAAGGTATTGTGCGATTGGCACTGTCTTGTGCGATCCACTGTACCTTGTGCGATCATGCGAAGTATATGTTGTACACTATGCTAAGACATGTGGTACCTAGCTTGTGCGATCTCATTGTGCGTGTGACCTTGTGCGACTGGTCAACTAATTCTCGTAATTTCGCAAGTCGGTTACAATCAATCAAGTGGTTTCCAATTTTACATCAATCAATCAACACAATTAACAGCTTCTAGTCATCCATTAATCGATCAAACAGGGAAACTATTAACCGATTCATTAGAATCCTAATCAAAATTAAATCACAAACAATACTCATAACACTTAAACACATGATCATGGTTCATATTCTTGGTTACTATCATGGATTTACTATCAACACGATCCTACAAAATCATCCGTACAAGAACCCATTACAGCCGATTACTATGTGTTTGGTTCTAATTCCAATTCATGCAATCCAAATCGTATGAGCATCATCAAGTGTACATGTGAGTCAATTTATCAAGAAAATTACAATCAAACATGTATTATCCCTAAATCACCATGTAACACAAATAGATTATGTAATACAAATAGGTCAAAAACATTATTCAACACACATTCAATAATCAAAAACACTAACCGGTTGAAAGAGAACTCGATCCGAATAAGGAAATCTTCGAGAGATATGAGGTGATGGCCGTCGGGTTTGAGAGAGAAGGAGAGGAACCGAACTAGGGTTTTGTGTGACTTGTGTGTTTTTGATAAAATGTGAGATAGTTACAACATCTCATGTGTTAATCAGTTTAGGGGAGGATGGGCCGAACCCACACTTGGGCCGCCCCTTTTGATCCGAGTGCAGGCAATACGGCCCAATGGCCTTGTGTGTTCGAGTGTGTGTTGTGCGGTTGGTTCGTGTTGTGCGTTTGGGCCAATATATACATACATACATTGCATTACATAAAACACAAAGTCATAACGTTTAATAATCGTAATAGTTCACATAAGCACGTAATGTTACACAGAAGTGGGTTCGAATTACGAGTTGTCACATGAACGGTTTCGGCTTGTCTCGAGTCACATTAGGCAGCTTCAATACACAAGGGCTATGATCAGATATGCGATAAGGCAGACAATAAGCTAAAGTTGCTGGAAAGGCATCTATCAAGCACACATTCCCCATAACCCTATCGAGTTTCTTTAAGATAGTAGCACGGTTTTTCTGATTGTTAGTCCACGTAAACTGAAGGCCTGACCGATTGAGGTCAAACACTTCAATGTCATGAACACATTCCTTAAACTCCCTGTTTCCTATACTTAAATTCGATGAACCAGCAAGAACATCAGCATGAAACAACGCCTCATTGAAATCTCCCAGCATACACCACGGTTTAGCATGCATGAACGTACTATGAATACGATGATTACTCCAAAGATCTCTCCTCCTTTTATACTGATTATGCGCATACACAAAAGAACAGAACAGAGACTTACGGTCCAACTTAAACACAATCTGGGTGTGAATGACCTGATCCGAATGAGATGGAATCATAACATCCACCATATTAGGATCCCACCCCACCATTATTCGTGTTCCTTTATCACAACAGTCATCATTTGTAACCCAATCCCACATCCCACACACTTTTTTTGCAAACACTAGCCACATTAGACGAGTCAACATGGGTCTCCATAATTTTTTTGGGTAAAGGGTTACCGCGGTGAATCTATTAAAACAACCGCAATTAAGTACAAGTAGTGAGGATGTGTTCCACACTAGTTCATATACGGGACATGCCCCATATATGTATGACAATCAAAACAAATAAACCTATGACACCCCATAACCTAGCCTACTATACATCATGAAAAGATATCTAGTAGACAAGACAAAAAACAAATCAACATAAAACCCTCAACCGCCATCATCGAAGATAAAGTTGCCACAAACTAGCAACCCCTTCACACGAACCAACAAAAGCCTATCCATTTGAGAACTTTGTGGAAGAGGTGCTTGTCCCTGCTCTCGAAGATGAAGAGTGAGTACCCACACCTGAACATGGGTCTCCATAATTGCACACACCTGAACGTGATTATCCACCAACATCTGCCGAACCTCCTTCTGCTTCAGGGAGCGGTTCAACCCCCTTATGTTCCAAGCAGCAACACTACCCATTTAAACCTTCTTGACCGGGTGTGCTTGCACCCTCAGGTTTACTTTTGTCCAGCTTTGCATCCATGAACTTTGGTATTTCACCTAAAAGGTCGTCAATCTCCACTCCATCCACCACATTAGCACTAGATGATGATGAAGTTTCTCCAGTGGACTTAGCATTCACTACTGGCCGATACACAAGCTTAGGTTTCTGGTTTTTAACATGGAATCCTTGCTGGGCAGGTTTTTTATTTTTTCCTTTGGAATTAGCATCCGGGTATTCATCCGACATCTTTTTTGTATTGTCAGGCACATGAGTTTTTGGTTTTTTAGGACACGAGCTATCATCATGGCCAAACACACCACATCCCGAACACCTTAAGGGTTCCCAGTCATATTCAATATTAACCTCAGCAATAGAATGCCCAACACCATCCAAAGAAGGAACCGCAACTTTAATCATCCTGACCAAATCCCTTGTAGCATTGACCTCGATCAAAGCCCTAGCAAAACTACTCCGTCCCCATGATTCCGCACACATTGTCGTAGTAAACGAGTCAAGCATTTTAGGAACCCCTATCTTAGTTGCTAACAAGCTCAAACCATCCTCAGTAAATGCCGATAGTGGAACATTATGCATTTTTACCCACACCGGTATCGCTGTGATATCCTCTTTAACCATCACGCTTGACGGAGACCATTCATTTAGAATTATAGGCACATTACGAATCAGCCATGGACCATCCTCCATTAGTTGTTCAAGACCCCTTTTCGTTTTAAACTTGAAAAAGAAAAAACCATTTGAGTTCATCATCATCTTTGTCAATCCGTATTTAGCCCAAGTGTTTTTGACAAAGTAATCAACGACAGGAAACGCAAGCCTCTTCCCTAGGAAATAACCATAAAGTGTGTTGGCAAACCTATCATTTACCTCCTTCACCGACGATAACGGAATAATAACATCAGCTCCATCCAAAGTATCCACTGTTTCCATCGATCTAAAGTTGACTTTTGGCACCTCCTTATGATTCTGAACAACCTTAGCAAAAGAAACAGGATTGGTAGTTTTCTTAGTCGCATCCATCGAATTAGCACTCTCCTGAGTATCATTAGGGTTTGCATGAGAATACGCAACATTCTTGTCAGCATCAAATTCATCAGCATTCAGATTAACATAAGTCGACTTAGGTTTAGCAATAGACAGCTCAGGAAAGTTTTTTTTTGGGGTAAAGGGTTACCCCGGTGATTGTCTATAACAGCTCAGGAAAGTTTGCGGCCATATGTTCATCAACATTCCCACCCTTATACTCCAAATCCACAGGTTTTGAAATTTCATACAATCCATCAAGAACCGAAGGGTTATTATTATTGTACATAACCATCAGAGGGTTACCCTCTATGTTCATGATTTTCAAGCCAATACCCCGTACCGGGCTCGCACTCGCCTCACCAATTGAAGGAGATGTACCCCCTTTATCAGGAGCCAGTTCCTCAACCCTACTTCCCCCCATGCAGCCACACCTCAACACCCGAAAAACTCCACACCAAGAACAAAACCCTAGCTACGAAACCCTAAGATCAAGACGTTAATCCTTAACTGATTATACAGGTGTATCAATCTAGCTAAATTAAACTCAGTTAACCGCGATCAATAACAACCTATGTAATAAGTCAGGATTTCTGAATGGATCTAAGGGCGGCGATCAAAGAAAACAAAACAAGAAAGAGAAACCCTAGATTCTAACCGATCAAGATTGCTAACTAGTTCGTTATAGATGTTTGAAAGATCAAACCTCTAATCACAGACTGTTATACAATCAATCACGAAAGAATCTAAGGATCGAAGAAGAACTGGAGATCGCCATGCTAGGGAGAATTAAAGCCTACTATACATCAGTAGACAAGACAAAACAAAACAAAACAAAACGAAAACCCTCATCCGCCATCATCAAAGATGAAATTGCCACAAACCGACAACCCCTTCACACGAACCAAAAAGAGTCTATCCATTGGAAGTCATAAATTCACTAGTTTCATTATAAACTTTAACGACCTTTTTCACCTTCTAAACTGATTTACCTTCCCAGTCCACTTCCTCTCCTAATATGAGATCAGAATCGAAGATTGCTGCTAGTCTGATTTCATTTCTATCGGTCTCTTTCTTCTTTCTATAATACAACTGATCGGTAAAGGAAGCTGTCCAAACTGATCGGCAAGAGAGTGCCACCTATCCCCCTCACCACGCTGCTTCCACCCGCAGACACAGACTTTGGGGTTGAAGACTCCATAGTGTCTTTAACCTACTGGATTTATGGGAGAAACCTCCATAGTGAAGCGCGCCATTGAGGCTAAAACCTTGCCTATACATGTAAGCTTAGTGTCACACCCTCAAAATCCACACGCGGAGTATTACCGCAAGGCGTGTGACGACCAGGATCTTAGCCACTAATTATATTGAACGGATTAGATTGTGTTCATAAACATTAGCATAATTAGTGACGTAACTTAAATTTTTCAAAACATAATTTTAAGTTCACAGCGGAAAGGGGAAGAAAACACATCATAATTGAAACCACAAGTTTATTAACATGTTACTTACGAACCACGCACTCCATCCGATTGCAACGTCCGTCCAAAGCTGTATCGAGCAACCTGCAAAGCATGCAGTAGAGTGTCAACATAACGTTGGCGAGTTCATGTGTTTGCAGTTTTCCAGTTTTAATTCCAAAAACTTGTTTTAACCAGTTAATTTATCTGTTTATACATGCCATGGGGAGCTACCTCATAAGTAAGCGACTAAACTATTTTTCCAATACCGAATACTAATTAACCCCACGTTTCCGCAGTGCCCCGTTTGTCAATGTTCTATCATCATTGACGGTTGCCAGAGTCTATTAGTTCATGCCCGTTCCCAGTAACAAGGGTCGGTGTGAGGCTGGTCGAACCTAAATAGCGCTATCAACTAATAACCCGTTCGCCTGGCCCCGGCGACTAATCGGTATTAAGTAGTAGGGACTTGAGTTATAGAGTTTCGTTTAGTGTTGCTCGTTGCATTTCCGTATAAACAGTAACTAACTAAGAGTCCCGCACAAGGGGAGAAAAGTAGGTTTGTATCCCTCACAGGGGATAGTGTTGTTATCCGTATCCCACACAAGGAGATAGAAATACTGCATCCCGCACAAGGAGATAGTAAGCAATTCCAAACCAGGAAAAGTTGTTTCGTTCCGTTTCCCAACCACTGGGAACGCATGCTTTAAGTAAAAAGTAGTGAACTCACCTTTGCTTTGCTCGGTAGTCAATTTACTTGTGTTACGTTGGTCAACCATACCCTATTATGGTTATTAAATATTTATTAGATTCGTATGCAAGTAGTGTCACGTAGTCACATATAGTCCTACACGTATCTAACACGTAACACGTAAATCCACATTTCACATAATACACACACGTTGCATAATGTGCAGAAATGGTAACGGTAACACGTATCATACGAGCATACATGTTATTGGGCCTATCCTAGCATATAACAGATAATCAGTAACAGTTAAACATTAACCGTAACACACGGTCCAACATCAGTTTGTGCGGCCCACTAACTAAGCAAGGCGGTCCAGTCGAAACCGTGTGGTCTCGACTCGAGAGCAAGGGGTCTCGAGTCGCAACCATGAGTTCCTGAGTCGAAATCAGATGGTCTCGGGTTGGGCATAATCGAGTCGCAACCTCTAGGGTCTCGAGTCAGGTCTCGAATCGGGATTAGGGGTCTCGAGTCGCAACCAAGCTAGTCTCAACTCTTGGAGCACGTTGTCTGGTCTCGAGTTGTAATTTAATGGTTTTGAGTCGCAACCATAAGGTCTCGACTCGCACCTATGCAGATGCCTCTAGAATCCTCCGAGTGGTACTATCCAATCAAATTTCATTAACATGTTTTATTCTACCGTACACTACCAAATTGGATCAAAACAACATTATTCAAATATTCATGGTATCTTCAAACAGTTCATCATTAGGGTTTCCATATTCAACTAGCATACTCTTCCTAAACGTTATGACCCTATCACTAGTCTATTAATCTCATGAACATTATGTTCCTAGGCTCATCTTCAAACTCCACTCAATAAACTCATTCATGCCAAAACAGTCACCATATGAACAGTTTATACAAACAAGTCACGTCATCATTATAACATCATATATTAGCAAAAGTGCATATACCCTATTTGCAAACATGAATCACCATTTCTAACCATAATGACAGTCAACAAGGTTTTTATTAACAGTCAACTTCTAAACCTTTGAACAAACAAAATGCACTTTATTTTCTTATTCACAAACCACCGAGAGTTTAGGACAATTAGCAATAATCGACCAACAACCTTCATGTATCAATTTGATTTCATGACAAGTTTCCTTCAACACATTTATGCTACTTTAAATTTTCATATACACAAAACGGATTAGCAGCCATAAGAGTTAACATCAGTTTACCTATTCCATTCTTCATAAATGCCAAACATGTTCTAGCCATTCCCAACACCATCGATGTATACCGATCAGTTGACATATATATAAACAAAACTCACAAAGTTCACACTAACATTCACAAACAGGGGGGGGGTATCAACTGACCAAAGGTTCCGAGACAAGGAGAAATGCCTGCTGCCACGGCCACTGCTCAAGAGCCGGAGCTCCAAGGTTCAAACTCGAGTCTGAAGAGGGCCTGTTCCGCCGCCGTACTCGGTGGTATTGTCGCCGGAAATCACGATCGCCACCACGGGACTACTCGTTGGACCGAGTTGCTGAGTCGCCGCATTCCGAGAGCCGGAGCCCTCGGGTCGCCGGAGTTCTCTATTTCTTCGAGTTTTCTTCTATCGCCGCACCACCAAGGAGTGGTGGTCGGCTCCCGCTCCTCAGCAGCTCTCACTCCCTCTCTTTCTCTTGCAATAGTTTGCGTAGAAGAATGGGAAAGGTTGAGTGTTGTCGGCTGATGTGTGTGGGTGAGGTGTTGACAGAAGGATAAGAGGGCGTTCTGATGGGGTGACTGGCCGGAGAAGATAGCCGGAAAAGCTCCGATCGCCGGAGTAACAGAAGAATGAGGGGTGTGGTCTCGAGTGTATACGGCTGCCATAATTTTGTAGGTTTTTTTTTTTTTTAAAATGAGGGGTAGGGGAGGATAAGTAGTTTATATAGTGTAGGGTTTTAGGGGGGGTTTAGGTAAGTGGGCTTGGGCCTAACCCAAGTGTGCGTGGATCCGTTTTTGCACCGTATCTTGTATAAACGGACTAGTCCGATCTTGTTAGCTAATACGTAAATAATAGGGTCCCTCGTCATGGGTTATTATTTTCGAAATAATAATAGTAATAATAAATATAATACTAATTATTATAATGACAATAATAATAGTAATTATTAGGCGCACGTTTTTACCAAAATGCCCTTCTCTTGACAACGAGAGTGCGGGGTGTTACATTCTCCCCATGTTACAGGAATTTCGTCCTCGAAATTTAAGTAAAATTCATACGATTCTCTCTATTTGTATTTGTATACATAGACTCCATTACCATACGTAAATACAAACAGTTTCACAAAAGTCCACGAAACGAACATGCAAGCCACATAGCACATACAGTCAAATAGCACGTAAAATCACATAGCATTAGATTCACAGAGTCCTACGTATCTCAAATAGTACAGATTTTCACAAACTAAAATATAGCATCCAAGAAACGTACAGGAAAACCCGAAGTGTCACATTATCCCCAAGTTTCAGAAATTTCGCCCCGAAATTTAGCGCGCAACCACTGACAAGCTAGTGTGTTTAAATGTTTTCGTAGGGCGTCACATCACCCCCTGTTGATTTGAAATTTCTTCCCGAAATTTAGCGGTAGCTTCAGTGCTGGAAGTAGTTTTTGTAAACAACTGGGGATACATGCGCATCATCTGGTTTTCCCATTACCAGGTAAACTCTAGGCCACGGCGTGAGTTCCATCGAACTCGGACTGTTGGTTACACTACGCTCAAGGGTTTTGATTTATCGATCCTTGATCTCAACTGGTTTCTCAACGGGGCGTAGTTTGTTGCTGATCACGGGTTCCTAAAAAGGAACAACGAATGTTTCATCTGACAGACACTTCTTCAGATTAGGCACGTGAAAGACGTTGTGTACCGCATTCAGTTCTTCAGGCAGGTTTAGTCTGTAAGCAACCTTACCGATCCTTTCGGTAATTTCGAACGGTCCAACATATCGCGGATTAAGTTCGTCCCGTTAGCCAAAACGTACCACACCCTTCCAGGGTGAAACTTTAAGTAGAACCCAGTCTCCCACTAGGAATTCTAGATGTTTCCTACGCTTATCTGTGACACCTCGGATCTTTCCGGATAACCTTTCGATGTAACAAACGTGTACGTAATCGACTAACAGTAAAAATGTATGAAAAACTATTTGTTATTATGTGTTATATGCCGATTTACTTATGTGTATATGTGTATATATATGTGTTATATATATATAAACCGAAACCTCAACCCGACTCGAAACCACGGTAAGCACTTGGGCCGGTTAAGGCCTTGTAGCCAAAAACCCAACCCGGAACCCCCTAAGCCCATTCGGAACATTATATAAACCCAACCCCACCTCCCTTATCCATTTTACACACTCCCTTCTCACACTCTCCTCTCATCTTCTTCACTAAACCCTAAAACCCTAGCACAACACTACAATCCCTCTTCTTCTTCTTCTCGGGTTCAACCAAATCAAGAACATACTCGGCTTTAGCTCGGAACCACCAACCGGAAGCTCATTCATCGAACCCACACACACCTTAAGTCTCTACCGGTTAGTATTTATATGCTCATGGTTGTTGATGTTTGTTATGGTTGAATGCTTATTAATGCTTGATCGTTGATGTTAGTGTTATAAAAGACTTGTTTGATGATAAAGGTGATTTCTCGAAATGATTATGTGTCTTAATGAAAAATAATCCGGTTTGGTGTTAAATGGTTTTGATATTATGCTAGATGCTTGTTTGAATGATTTTGGCCGAATAATATGTATGTTTCGGATATGTACTAATTGCTTGAATGATCATATTAAGGGCTTGATTATGAGGTTTAAGTGCACGGCTTTGGGTTTTAGTAGTATGCCTTTGTTTGAATGATTTTCAGCTTATTGCTTGAATGTTATGTATAATGAGGATGATGAACATGAAGAACAATTTGAATGCCTTTGAAATATTTTTGAAATGTGTATATTTGATCTGTTTTGGCTAATGATCAGACAAACAAACATGTTTTAGTGGAAATGGTACATTTTGGTTTCATGAAAATGCATTCCTATTGGTTCGTACAAAATGGCAGGTTCTAGAAGGTCTTCATGCACACGTAACTACGGTTGCGAGTCGCAACCTTTGGTTGCTACTCGAGACCGCACCAAGATTTGTCGAGACCTCCCGGTTGCGAGTCGTAATCAACGCGTATCGATCCGATTGCGAGTCGTAACCACAGCTGCTTTGTCGGAACCGCCGGTTGCGAGTCGGAATCTCTGATTGCGAGTCGCAACCAAAGCATGACGAACCGAGACCTCGGTTGCGAGTCGCAACCTTGGTTGCGAGTCATCTTTGTCTCGACTGGGCTGTTATTGGGCCAATGTACTTGTTGGATTGTCTGCTAACTGGACTGCTTGTGTATCTGTTACTGTTTTGGGCCCAATAACCCCACTGTTTGTATGTTGGACTCTCTGTTGACTGGGCTGCATGTATACCTGCTACTGTAGTTATTTGCATTTACGATAAGTGTGTCTTATACGTGTCTACTTGTACTCGACTTGACCCATACTTGGTAACCATGCTAGGACGTGGTGACCAACATACTTAACCAAGTAACGTATCATACCGAGCAACCCAAGGTGAGTTCACAACTTAAAAGCATGCGTCCCGGTGGTTTGGGACACGAGACTACAACAACCCTATCCCCTTGTAAAGGGGATACCGTCTACATTCCTTCCCTAGTTATTGGGAACAAACTTACTATATCTTCCCTAGTATTGGGAAACCTTTTTAGTTAATTACTGTTTATACGGAATGCAACTAACGGCACTAAACGCAACTCTATCACTCAAGTCCCTACTACATAATACCGATTAGTCGCCGGTGCCAGGCGAACGGGTTATTAGTTGATAGCGCTATTTAGGTCTTACCAGCCTCACACCGTGCCATGGTATGGGATCGGTCGTGAACTAATGTACTCAGGCATCCGTCAATGATGATAGAACATTGACATCGGGGCATCCTGCGGAAACGCATTCGGTTACCTAGTGTTCGGTATTGGAAAAACAGTTTAGTCGCTAACTTTTGGGGTAGCTCCCCATGGCATGTATAAACGGATAAATTAACTGGTGAAACAAGTTTTTGGTAATTAAAACTGGACAACTGGTGAACTCACTCAGCATTATTGTTGACCCCTTACTGCATGCTTGCAGGTGGCCAGTGACTGGAGCAGCTGCTTGGGATATGTAGTGGTCGTCTGTCCGTGTGTTGGGCATTTATCATGTTTACCTTATGAACAATGTTTAAAACTGTTAATTATGCTTCCGCTACATTTTACTCTGAACCTAAGACTTGAACTCTAAACTTAACGCTTGCTAATTGTATGGTTAGTAAGTACTACTTCGTTATCAATTTAGTTATTCAGTATAATTGGTGGCTGGATCCTGGTCAGTCACGCCCTCGAAGCGGGTGTTACCCGCGGGTGGATTTTGGGGGTGTGACAGATTGGTATCAGAGCCATTGGTTATAGTGAACTTGGTTTTAAAAAGGGAAAATCTTTTTGAGAAAAACCAGACTATAACCCGTGACTCGTGACGACACTACACTCCAAGTACAAGGCTCGACTTATCTGACCTCATAGCTCGGACCCATAGTTACTTGCTTAATTGCATTATGATTTCTGCTTTACTATACGTACTAGTTGCCTGATTAGATAGATACATCTTCTCTCTTCTATCTTATTCTCGCTATGTTGCGACATCACACTCATACTATGTTTTCTGGCTATGAAGACAATGAGTGGACGCGGACGAGGAAACATCAACATGACTCAGGCTCAGTTCACTAGCCTGCTCAACACTGTGGCTGCAGCTTTCGCAGCTCACCCTATAGGTAAACTCGATGCTTTAGGATGTTTAGACCCTACCGCACATCGTCTTTTCGCCTCTAAACCTATTTCGCTTCACTCCTCACAACAGGTCAGCCTGCACCTGTGCAACCACGTGTTTGTACCTTCAAGACCTTCATGGATTGCAAGCCTCTTCCATTCAGTGGCACTGAGGGTGCCCTAGGACTCCTACACTGGATCGAGAAGGTCGAAGCTGTTTTCGCTGTTTGCGAGTGTCCCCCTGCTAATTGGGTGAAGTTCGCTACTGGTACTCTAGAGGGAAGCGCACTTTCATGGTGGAAGGCGCAAATTCAAATGCTTGGTTTGGAGACTGCTAACGCTACTGCGTGGGAAGATTTCAAGGATATGATCAAGGAGGAATACTGTCACAGGGATGACATTCACAAGCTGGAAAATGAGTACTATGAACTCAAGATGGTTGGGTCAGAGATTGAGACCTACACCAAGCTGTCCAACGACTATGCTGCTCTTTGTCCAAACATGTCTCGACCCATGTACCGAAGGATCGAACTGTACATCAAGGGTCTGGCTCCAGAAATCCGAAGCCATGTAACTTCAGCCAACCACACTACCATTCAACCGATCGTTCGACTTGCTCACAAACTCACTGATCAGGCTGTGGAAGAGGGCAGGTTGCCCAAAAGGATCAGTGCTACGGAAGGAAGTTCTAGTGATGGCAAACGAAAGTGGGATGGAAGTCAGGGCAAGGATGCTAACCCTACACAAGCCCCAGCTCAGCAAAGGAAAACTGACAACAACAAAGGCACTCAGCAACAGGGTGGCTACCGGGGAAACTACCCTAAGTGCAACAAGTGTAACAGGCACCACAATGGGGCATGCAACAAGGGTCAGTGTCAGCGATGCCACAAGATGGGACACGAAGCAAAGGATTGTAGAAGTCAGTTCCCGGCAAGGCAGAATCAGCAACAACCCCAACAGCAGCAGCAGCAGGGAAACAACAGAGCATGTTTTAAATGCGGGGCAACAGGGCACATGCGAAAGGATTGCCCTGAACTGAATCAGAATCGCAACAACAATCAGGGGGCAGGGAACAATGAGCAGAACAACAATGCTGGGAATGCAAGGGGAAGAGCTTTCGTGATTGGAGCTGGAGAAGCGAGGAACGATCCCAACGTCGTGGCGGGTAAGTTCCTACTTGATGATCGTTATGTTTCAGTGTTATTTGATTCCGGTGCCGATGCCAGTTATGTATCCCTACGCATTAGTAAGAAACTTAAGCACTCGCCCGCCTTATTAAGTTCTAAGCACACCGTCGAGATAGCTAATGGTAAGAACATCGAGGCCACGCATGTGATCCACGACTGCACCCTAGAATTGTCTGGCCACACATTTAGTATCGATCTTTTCCCTGTTAAACTTGGGAGCTTCGACGTCGTCATTGGGATGGATTGGTTATCCAAACATCGCGCTGAGATCCTCTGTCAAGAGAAAGCAGTTCGTATACCTCGCCGTTCTGGTCAACCCCTCATCGTCCAAGGCAACAAAGGTGGAGAAGTCACAGGCATCATCTCGCTTTTAAAAGCCCAGAAGTGTTTGCAGAAAGGGCACACCGCTATTCTAGCACTCGTCACCAACACCCACGAAAAGGAAAAGAGGATTGAAGATTTTCCTGTGGTACGCGATTATCCCGAGGTATTTCCTGAGGAACTACCTGGACTCCCTCCTCACCGTCAGGTCGAATTCCAAATCGAGCTAGCTCCCGGAGCAGCACCCATAGCTCGTGCACCGTACCGTTTAGCCCCAGCAGAACTGAAGGAACTCTCTACGCAATTACAGGAACTATTGGATAAAGGATTTATCCGTCCTAGTTCATCACCCTGGGGAGCCCCAGTACTCTTTGTCAAGAAGAAGGATGGCACATTCCGAATGTGCATCGACTATCGTGAATTGAACAAAGTTACCATCAAGAATCGTTACCCTCTCCCGCGTATCGACGACCTGTTCGATCAGTTGCAAGGATCGAGCTACTATTCAAAGATTGACCTGCGATCAGGCTATCATCAGCTGAGAGTTCGTAATGAAGACATTTCCAAGACTGCGTTCAGGACTCGTTATGGTCATTACGAGTTCCTCGTCATGCCTTTTGGAATGACCAACGCGCCTGCAGTGTTCATGGATCTTATGAACCGCGTATGTAAGCCTTACCTCGATAAATTCGTGATTGTGTTTATCGACGACATCTTGATTTATTCGAAAAGTCAAGAAGAGCATGAACAGCACCTACGCCTTATTCTCGAACTCCTTCGCAACGAGCAACTGTACGCCAAATTCTCTAAATGTGACTTCTGGCTTCGAGAAGTCCATTTCCTCGGCCATATAGTTAATAAGAACGGAATTCACGTCGACCCCGCTAAGATCGAATCGATAAAGAACTGGCCTACGCCTAAGACTCCCACTGAAGTTCGCCAATTTTTGGGTTTGGCGGGCTACTACCGCAGATTCATTCAGGGATTCTCCAAGATTGCACAACCTCTCACGACTCTTACTCAGAAAGGCGTCGCCTACAAGTGGAATGCAGCACAGGAATCTGCTTTTCAGAGGCTTAAGGATAACCTCTGTAGCGCTCCTATTCTCTCGCTACCTGAAGGTACTGACGACTTTGTGGTTTACTGCGATGCGTCCGTTCATGGGCTCGGTTGCGTGTTAATGCAACGCGAGAAAGTTATTGCCTACGCCTCTCGACAACTCAAGACGCATGAAAAGAACTACACGACGCACGACTTGGAACTGGGAGCAGTGGTTTTTGCCCTTAAGATATGGAGACATTACTTGTACGGTACCAGGTGCACCATTTACACCGATCACAGGAGTCTCGAACATATCTTTAGGCAAAAGGAATTGAACATGAGACAACGTCGATGGGTCGAACTCTTGAACGACTACGAATGCGCCATCAAATACCATCCGGGCAAAGCCAATGTCGTGGCAGACGCCCTCAGCCGAAAGGACACCGTACCAAAGCGCGTGCGAGCACTGCAACTTACCATCCAGTCTAACCTCCCTACTCAGATTCGGAATGCTCAAGTTGAAGCATTGAAGCCGGAAAACATCAGGGCTGAGTCTCTTCGAGGATCGAGACAGCAATTGGAACAGAAAGAAGATGGTGCTTACTATGTAACAGGACGCATTTGGGTTCCTCTCTATGGAGATTTACGTGAACTCGTGATGGATGAAGCCCACAAGTCCCGCTACTCAGTACATCCTGGTTCGGACAAGATGTACCACGACTTGAAGACTACGTATTGGTGGCCTGGTATGAAGGCCCACATAGCAACATACGTCAGCAAATGCTTGACTTGCGCGAGAGTCAAGACAGAATACCAGAAGCCAGCAGGCCTACTCCAACAACCAGAAATCCCGAAATGGAAATGGGAGCAAATTTCCATGGACTTTGTTACAGGGCTACCTAGATCTCAACGCGGAAATGATGCTATTTGGGTAATAGTAGATCGATTGACCAAGTCCGCGCACTTTCTAGCTATTAAGGAAACAGACAAGTTTTCTACCCTGGCGGAGATTTACTTAAAGGAAGTAGTTTCGAGGCACGGGGTGCCAACCTCAATTATTTCCGACCGAGACGCCCGATTTACTTCGGAACTGTGGCAAGCTATGCACAAATGCTTTGGCTCACGTTTGGATATGAGCACTGCTTATCACCCGCAAACGGATGGACAGTCTGAACGCACCATCCAAACTCTCGAAGACATGCTTAGAGCGTGTGTGATCGACTTTGGCAAGAACTGGGAGAAGCATCTACCGTTAGTAGAGTTCTCTTACAACAACAGCTACCACACCAGTATTCAGGCAGCACCTTTTGAGGCATTGTACGGTCGTAAATGCCGGTCACCTCTCTGCTGGGCGGAAATCGGTGATAGTCAAATCACGGGCCCAGAGATGGTGGTAGATACAACGGAAAAGATTGCCCAGATCAGACAACGCATGGCGGCAGCTCGCGACCGTCAGAAGAGCTACGCTGATAAGCGTAGGAAACCATTGGAATTCCAGGTCGGTGACCGGGTTCTACTAAAAGTCTCACCCTGGAAGGGTGTGGTTCGCTTTGGTAAACGGGGCAAGCTTAATCCGCGATATATCGGACCATTCGAAATTACCGAGAAGATCGGTAAGGTTGCTTATAGATTGAACCTGCCTGAAGAACTGAGTGCGGTACACAACGTTTTTCACGTATCCAACCTGAAGAAGTGTTTGTCGGATGAAACACTTGTGATTCCTTTTAAGGAACTATCGATTGACGAACAGCTACACTTTACTGAGGAACCGATTGAAATCACAGATCGAGAGATCAAAATCCTCAAACGTAGCCAGATACCTCTTGTACGAGTTCGTTGGAACTCGCGACGTGGCCCAGAGTATACCTGGGAGCGGGAAGACCAGATGAAGCACAAGTATCCCCAGTTGTTCCCAAACGAAAACCCCAGCACTGAAGCTACGAACGAATTTCGGGACGAAATTCCAAACTAACGGGGGGATGATGTGACACCCCGTTGAAACGCTTTCACTTACACTAGCTTGACAGTGGCTGCCTTAACTTTCGGGACGAAAGTTCCTAAAACGTGGGGATAATGTGACACCTCGGATCTTTCCGGATAACCTTTCGATGTAACAAACGTGTACGTAATCGACTAACAGTAAAAATGTATGAAAAACTATTTGTTATTATGTGTTATATGCCGATTTACTTATGTGTATATGTGTATATATATGTGTTATATATATATAAACCGAAACCTCAACCCGACTCGAAACCACGGTAAGCACTTGGGCCGGTTAAGGCCTTGTAGCCAAAAACCCAACCCGGAACCCCCTAAGCCCATTCGGAACATTATATAAACCCAACCCCACCTCCCTTATCCATTTTACACACTCCCTTCTCACACTCTCCTCTCATCTTCTTCACTAAACCCTAAAACCCTAGCACAACACTACAATCCCTCTTCTTCTTCTTCTCGGGTTCAACCAAATCAAGAACATACTCGGCTTTAGCTCGGAACCACCAACCGGAAGCTCATTCATCGAACCCACACACACCTTAAGTCTCTACCGGTTAGTATTTATATGCTCATGGTTGTTGATGTTTGTTATGGTTGAATGCTTATTAATGCTTGATCGTTGATGTTAGTGTTATAAAAGACTTGTTTGATGATAAAGGTGATTTCTCGAAATGATTATGTGTCTTAATGAAAAATAATCCGGTTTGGTGTTAAATGGTTTTGATATTATGCTAGATGCTTGTTTGAATGATTTTGGCCGAATAATATGTATGTTTCGGATATGTACTAATTGCTTGAATGATCATATTAAGGGCTTGATTATGAGGTTTAAGTGCACGGCTTTGGGTTTTAGTAGTATGCCTTTGTTTGAATGATTTTCAGCTTATTGCTTGAATGTTATGTATAATGAGGATGATGAACATGAAGAACAATTTGAATGCCTTTGAAATATTTTTGAAATGTGTATATTTGATCTGTTTTGGCTAATGATCAGACAAACAAACATGTTTTAGTGGAAATGGTACATTTTGGTTTCATGAAAATGCATTCCTATTGGTTCGTACAAAATGGCAGGTTCTAGAAGGTCTTCATGCACACGTAACTACGGTTGCGAGTCGCAACCTTTGGTTGCTACTCGAGACCGCACCAAGATTTGTCGAGACCTCCCGGTTGCGAGTCGTAATCAACGCGTATCGATCCGATTGCGAGTCGTAACCACAGCTGCTTTGTCGGAACCGCCGGTTGCGAGTCGGAATCTCTGATTGCGAGTCGCAACCAAAGCATGACGAACCGAGACCTCGGTTGCGAGTCGCAACCTTGGTTGCGAGTCATCTTTGTCTCGACTGGGCTGTTATTGGGCCAATGTACTTGTTGGATTGTCTGCTAACTGGACTGCTTGTGTATCTGTTACTGTTTTGGGCCCAATAACCCCACTGTTTGTATGTTGGACTCTCTGTTGACTGGGCTGCATGTATACCTGCTACTGTAGTTATTTGCATTTACGATAAGTGTGTCTTATACGTGTCTACTTGTACCCGACTTGACCCATACTTGGTAACCATGCTAGGACGTGGTGACCAACATACTTAACCAAGTAACGTATCATACCGAGCAACCCAAGGTGAGTTCACAACTTAAAAGCATGCGTCCCGGTGGTTTGGGACACGAGACTACAACAACCCTATCCCCTTGTAAAGGGGATACCGTCTACATTCCTTCCCTAGTTATTGGGAACAAACTTACTATATCTTCCCTAGTATTGGGAAACCTTTTTAGTTAATTACTGTTTATACGGAATGCAACTAACGGCACTAAACGCAACTCTATCACTCAAGTCCCTACTACATAATACCGATTAGTCGCCGGTGCCAGGCGAACGGGTTATTAGTTGATAGCGCTATTTAGGTCTTACCAGCCTCACACCGTGCCATGGTATGGGATCGGTCGTGAACTAATGTACTCAGGCATCCGTCAATGATGATAGAACATTGACATCGGGGCATCCTGCGGAAACGCATTCGGTTACCTAGTGTTCGGTATTGGAAAAACAGTTTAGTCGCTAACTTTTGGGGTAGCTCCCCATGGCATGTATAAACGGATAAATTAACTGGTGAAACAAGTTTTTGGTAATTAAAACTGGACAACTGGTGAACTCACTCAGCATTATTGTTGACCCCTTACTGCATGCTTGCAGGTGGCCAGTGACTGGAGCAGCTGCTTGGGATATGTAGTGGTCGTCTGTCCGTGTGTTGGGCATTTATCATGTTTACCTTATGAACAATGTTTAAAACTGTTAATTATGCTTCCGCTACATTTTACTCTGAACCTAAGACTTGAACTCTAAACTTAACGCTTGCTAATTGTATGGTTAGTAAGTACTACTTCGTTATCAATTTAGTTATTCAGTATAATTGGTGGCTGGATCCTGGTCAGTCACGCCCTCGAAGCGGGTGTTACCCGCGGGTGGATTTTGGGGGTGTGACATTATCCGCGTAGCCTTTCTGACGGCCTGGAGCTGCCGCCATGCGTGGTCTATTCTGGGCAATCCTACCCATTGTGTCAAGTGCAAGATATGGGCCGGTAAATTGACTTCCGCCCAACACAGAGGCGACCGGTATCCGCGTCCGTGCAATGCCTCAAATGGTGCTGCCTGAATGTTAGTGCGGTAGCAGTTGTTGGAAGAGAATTCTACAAAAGGGAAGTGTCACTCGTATCCAAGGTTGATAACACCTGTTCTCAACATGCCTTTGGGTGTCTCGATGGTGCATTTGGCCTGACCATCAGTTTGCGGGCGATAAGCAATGCTCATGCCTAACTGTGAGCCGAAGGTTTTTTTTTGTGCACAGCCTACGGCGAATCAGATGCAAAACGTGTGCTTCGATCAAAAGTGATAGAAGTTGGCTCTTCGTGCCCAGCATCTACTTCCATCAAGTGGACGGTTGTACGTTCGAAATCTTGTTGGTTCCTTTGGTCGTGTGCCATTACTAGCAGACATTTCAGCAATGCCTTAGACAGGATAGAATATGATAGAAGCGCCACATAGATTATCTTCCAATTGCTGGAGTTGCGGATCACTGAGCATCTCTGTAGTGACAGGTGATACTCTTTCGTGTCTAAACCGTGAGGGGTTGCGTATGCTATCGAGAAAAGCGGGCCTTCGCGCGTTGGAAACTTAACGCAGGCGGTTTTTTGTAGTAGAAATACCAGAGTGGAGCGTAGGAGTCGTCCTGATTCCCACTGGTTTTCGGAATAGGTTTGGACATCGTCGACAGAAACAAGTGTCGAATTTTGACAGGATGGAATAAATTCGAGTGTCGTAACTAGGTGTTGATCGTATCAAGTTTGAAGAACAATGCTTGCGATACCCGTTACCCCCAGGGTATCCTTGGCTCGTTGCTCCAACGAGTAACATTCGTAGGAAGTAATTCGTCCAAACGGAGATTTGTGCAGAGTAGTGTAGGATAAGGATCATGGAGTCCGTGAAACATAGCGCAAGTAGCGAGAACTTGCAAGAAGGATAGTCAAAATTGATGCGTTCAACCTGAGACAATACACAAAAGGCTTTAAGGTCGGCAATAAGGATCTATCCGGCGTCGATGAGGTAGCGGGGCGTACAAAAGCCGTGGCGGTTAGAATAAAGAATGTCGCTGGCCGATAGGGGATATTACGTCGACGGGGTTAGCACAAAAAGTAGTTAGAGGGGGATGGTCGTCGTGCGGGTCTGTAGGCTTCAAGGTCTACTGAGACGTCTGGCAGGATGTGATTTCTCAAATTGGTAGGGAATCAAGTTCGAGTGGATTGGTCTGAGTCGTGCGAATGAGTTTGAAGTAGCGCTTGCATCGTCGGGGTGGGGGAGGGGCTTTGATGTGAAACTGCTGAAACAGGCTTTCGAAAAAGCATGATCGAGGTAAATGTTGCCAGATTTCAGGGTTTATGAAATTTGTTGACTAAAAGCTGATCTTGCTGAATTCACAAAACTAGAGAGATATCTGGTCAAGGTTTCTATATGAAGACATGTGGACGTCGTGATAAAGAAAAGATAGAAGCGGGGATACCATCTGAGCAACAAACACGAATTCATACGAAAGCTAGCGAGAGGATTCATGGAATCAGAAAAGTCGTCAAAGTATAACGGTTCTGAAGGATAAGGTAAGCATTTAGGTCATCATACTCAACGGTGGGTTGACGGGTTCGTATCTTCGTCTTACCACGCCTTTAAATACGCCGGTTTGTAAGAAAGATATCACTTTGCTGGGTTTGGAGGCGTGCTAAGGTATAAGGTGGAACTTGAATAAGGATTAATCGTGTAACAAGGAATTAGGGGAAATAACTTCGTGGTCGAGGGAAAGGTGATACGATTGCTGGCACTGCAATGAAAAGCATCACCACGCATGCTTTTCGTGTTCGAGACGTGCGGACAAAAACCCGAAAAGTGTAGACTTACTAGAGTGCCTCAAGAATCCGAGTGATCAGCCGGGTGAGGGAACAAGTCTCGCCGCTTAAGTCGGGAAAAGAAATATACGAGTAAAAAGAATGCGAATGGTGTCGTCGCTCCTTCTAATATCCCATGATATAGGGGTGGCTCCCCCTTGTCGATTCGTTCTCGTAACTTCCCTGTGTAGTCCGTAGCAGGCCTTTCCTGAGCGGGTCTGTCGAGTGAACGTCCTTCGCGTCGATTCGAAATCCATGGATGATATCAGGAAATACGTGGACAAAGGCTTGGAATAACTGGTTCCTTGCCCTTAGTGTATAGTGGTTTCGAATCAGATTTAGGAGGACTCGTTTCTGTTTAACGAGTAACATGCTAGCCTAGTCTTCGTATGATCCACTGTGTTAATTACTAAATACACGCACACGTACTAACATATACATATGCTAATGACACACATACACTGTCACACCCCCAAAAAATCCACATGCGGAGTACCACCACTTGGGAGCGTGACTGACCAGGATCAAGCCACCAATCATACAGAACAATATAAATAGCAAAAGTAAATGTAATTAACCAAACCAATCCATATGAAAGGTGTTCAAAACATAAGTATAAATTCAATGTTTAGCGGAAGCATATGAGTAAAAGCCCAACATAAACAATGTATATAATGTCATAATGTTTAATCAAAGCAATCACGATCCTTGTCCACAACGACCGCGCCTCCCAGTGCAAGCTCCAAGCATACCTAACGACCTGCAAGGCATGTAACAGAGAGTCAACAACTAGTTGAGCGAGTTCACAGTAAGTAAGTTTGTAATAGTAAGTTCTTTTCGTAACGTGTGGCTCTACTGGGCCGATAGTATGCTCTATTGGTGGGGGCTTCCCATAATTGCATATACACTAGACTAATTGTAACCATAAGTGTTCTTCTTAACCCGAGAACAGTATTACGTACAAGGTTTACGTAGGTTTTAAGTAAGTGTCCTTTACAAACCGAGGACAGGGGTACGCGGGGGTTTACGTAGGTTTTACGTAAGTTCCTGACACAACCCGAGGCAGTAGTGAGTATAAGTTTACGTAGGTTTTACGTAAGTGTCCTTCGTAACCTAAGGACAGTGATGTGTACAAGTATACGTAGGTTTTACGTATGTATCCTGCGCATCCGAGGACGATGGTAGATAGTCTAGTAACATTGTAAGTACAAATCTATCCCTTCAATCCCATTCCCAACCCCGGGAATCCATGCCTTGGTAAGAGTGTGAACTCACCTTGGTTTGCTCGGTTTGTTAGTGCTTCTAGTGTAAATAAATGATTAGGTCTGTTACACACGACCTAGGGTACATTGCACATAACTTGATGTAAGTGTCTACGTTCAATTAGGGTTTTCAATTCCTTAATGTCCAAACATATCAGCATGGCATAGATTGCATATACATACAATAACATGCGGTGACATGCATACAGTGGCATATAATGATATATACAGTAACACACTTAACAACAGAACAACAACCTTGGACCCCTTTAATGATTGAAAACTCAGACAGTACATTATTCATGAAATTCGGACCTCATGGCATTCCATAATACTCAGACATGTTGTGCATAAATGAAACTCAGACCATGCAAGCATCACAAAGCTCGGACATACATTACATACGAAATTCGGACAAGGCATCAAAGTATGAAACTCGGACCGTGTGTGTGCTTCATTAAAAGTCGGACCAACCCCTTAATCCAAAACTCGGATCTCATACATATTCACAAAAGTCGGATCCAAGCAAACATCACAAAAGTCGGACTAGCATCAATTCTATCAAAAGTTCGGGCTACACATCCACAATGAAACTTCGGACTTCTCATGCCATCAAAAGTCGGACCTTAACACTCTTATAAAAGTTCGGACTTCATGTTCAATATAGAAACTCAGACCATACATACAAGAAACTCGGAATATGCATATTACATAAAAATTCGGACCATCATGCCCCTAAAACTCGGACTCCTTGTTGTTTATACAAAACTCGGACCTCATGTATACTAACCAAGAATTCGGACTACACATATACAATAAAAATTCGAACCATACAACTCTCCAGAAACTCGGACCAAGCACATTATCACAAAACCATTCATGACATATGGAATTCGGACCATTTCTCACATAAAGTTCGGACATTACATATCGTTGCAAAAGGTCGGACCCTACTTAACATTACAATATTCGGACCTTGCATAATCATCACAAAGAGTTCGGACCTTTATATTCATTCAACAGTCGGGCCAACCATCAATCATGCGACATTCATATGCAATGTAACAGTTACGTTTTACGATTAAGAACCCTAATTTCATACATTCGCAGTGCAGTAATCAAATCCACAATCAAACATTTCTATCATAACAGGCATCTTAGTGTCAGGCAAATGATTACACAACTAATCATAACCATTTCACAATAATCAGAATCAATCAATAAACACAGAACTATTATATGTAGAACTAGGGTTTTGCATGAATCACATAATCAAGGATTAACAACAAGAAATCATTAAACGTTTACCTTAGATTGATTCTAGATGGAGAGGGAGATCAAAAGTGATGAAGAGCTTGTCCCAAGAAGATGATTGTAGAGAGAATTGTAGAGGAATGTTGAAGTACGTATGATGATTGTGAGAATGATTAGGGTTAAGGGTTTTGTTTTATTTTCACTATTAACACTAAACACCCTTAAGTATACCTTGTGGTGTAGAAATAATATGATGGATTAAGTTTGCTAGAGGAATGTTGAAGTACGTACGGATTAAGTTTGCTAGCTTCTAAATTGGGTATCCCGAAGAGACTTGACTCATATACCGCTGATATGTGTGTAGAGAATTGGGGTAGGAGCAGCTATGCTCGGGCAATGATCGAGGTCAATGCGGAAGAGGAGCTTAAGGACCATATTACAATAGCTATTCCTAAGATGGATGAGGAGGGATACATTATGGAACAAGTTAAAGTTGAGTATGAGTGGAAACCATTGCGTTGTCCCACTTGTTGTTTGTTCGGACATGACCATTCTTCGTGTAGCAAAGTTATCAAGGACAAGGCAAAGCAGGTTGTAGTAGATGAGGAAGGGTTTGTAACTGACCGAAGACGAATGGCTAAACAAGGATTTCCGCAAAAAAAGCCAAAGCCTAAGTTTATCTATAAACCAAAGGTTAACAAGGATGCCCCAAGTACATCCGGAACAAAAACGGATGGCTGCTCCAAGTCCGGACAACCAACTGTTAAGCTGTCTAATCCGTTTGAGGCTCTAAGTAGCGATAAGGATGATCAAGGTGGTAGTAATGAATCGGCTGATAAGGATGGGGGCATAGATAAAGGAAATACGGTTCAGGATGAGGTGCTTGAATCCGTTCCTACTGAAATGTCTAAATATATGGGAAGTAATCTTGATGGAAGTAATTCTGAGGGGGCAAGCACTCCCGGTTCTATGGGTTTTAATGGGTAGTATTGCTGCTTGGAATATAAGGGGTTTGAATCGTCCCCTGAAACAAAACGAAGTTCGTGTTCTTATTGCTGAGTGTCGTTTGAGTATTTGTGCTATATTAGAGACGCATGTTAATGTTAATAATCTTCTTAAAGTTTGCAAGAATGTGTTTCGTAGGTGGAATTGGACTTCTAATGGGAACTTATGTCAGCGTGGCACTAGGATTATCTTGGGGTGGAACCCAGACGATGTAGATCTTATGGTGTTAAACCAGTCTGATCAGGTTGTTCATACTCAAGTCCGATTAAAAGCTGAATCCAAGGAGTTCTTTTGTTCCTTTGTTTACGCTGAAAATAGGTATCAAGAGCGTCGTGCTTTATGGGAGGACTTATGTAGTCATAGTATTGTGGCTAAGGAGCATCCTTGGGTGGTTCTAGGGGATTTTAACTCGGCCCTTAACATGGAAGATTGCTTCTATGGTCCCTCCAGTCATACGATAGGAATGCGAGAGTTCTATGACTGTATTCAAGTAGCGGAAATTACAGATATTAATCATCACGGGTGCCATTTTACATGGAACCAGAAGCCGAAAGAAGGTATTGGTGTTTTTAAGAAGCTTGATCGTGTTATGGGTAATATCAAATTCATCGACCTTTTTCCGAATGCGTATGCAAATTTCCAGCCTGCTCGTGTTTCTGATCATTCGCCGTGTATACTTAAGTTGCCGAATATCAACCACGCTAAACCAAAGCCTTTTAAATTCGCAAACTTCCTTACTTCTAAGGCTGAATTCAAGCAGCTTGTTGCGGCTGAATGGGCTAAGGAAATCAATGGTTTTGCTATGTTTTCAGTGGTAAAGAAAATGAGGAACCTTAAGCCTTGCTTTCGTAAGCTTTTACACCAGCAAGGTAACCTTCATGATAAAGTGGCGAGACTTCGTAATGAATTGGATTTGATCCAGAAGCAGGTTGATGCAAATCCCACCGATTCAGGAACTCGTGATGCAGCAGCAAAATGTCTTCGTGAGTTCCAAGAGGCGGCCTATGATGAAGAATGTTTTCTGAAGCAAAAATCGAAGGTTGAGTGGCTTTGTGCGGGAGACTCGAATACCGCTTTTTTCATAATTCTGTAAAAAGCCGGAATGCTAGAAATAAGATCTTGTGCATTAATGATGTTCATGGTAATGCTTTTGAGGGTAACGAGGTTCCAGTCGTTCTTGTGGACCATTACACTAATTTCTTGGGTAACGACCAGCCCGTGCAACCTATAAATGATGATGATCTGTTCATTAACACGCTGAGTCATGATGTGGCGTCCCATATGGTTAGACAGGTGACTAGAGAAGAAGTTAAAAAAGCCATTTTCAGTATTGGAGAGAATAAGGCGCCTGGGCCAGATGGTTATACGTCTGCGTTCTTTAAGAATGCTTGGGATATTATTGGGGACGAGGTGACAAAAGCGGTGCTCGATTTTTTTGATAATGGTAAGCTCCTTAAACAACTTAATCACACAATTATTGCTTTAATCCCCAAGAAGGACACTCCTAACTCCGTTTTAGACTATCGCCCCATTTCTTGTTGTAATGTTCTATTTAAGTGCGTTAGCAAGATTATAACGGATAGACTTAAAGGAAGTTTGAATAAGTTGGTCAGTGTTAACCAATCGGCCTTTATTCCGGGCAGAAAAATAGCGGACAACATTCTTCTTACCCAGGAACTCATGCACAATTATCATCTCAATAGAGGGCCTCCAAGATGTGCGTTCAAAATTGATATTCAAAAGGCTTACGATACCGTCAGTTGGCAATTTCTTGAGTCCATTCTGCATGGGTTTGGGTTTCATCTTAAAATGGTTAATTGGATAATGACATGTGTTTCAACGGTGTCTTATTCGTTAAGCATTAATGGTGAGATACATGGTTATTTTGCGGGTAAGCGTGGTCTTAGGCAAGGGGATCCTATGTCCCCTTACTTATTTACGCTCGTAATGGAGGTCCTAACCCTGTTGTTACGTCAACATTCTTCACATGGGTCGTTTAAATTTCATGCTAAATGCTCTAAACAGAAGATCATTAGTCTCTCGTTTGCTGATGATTTATTTCTATTTGCTCATGGTGATGGTAGCTCGGTTAAATTCCTTAGGGAAGCTCTTGATAAATTTTCGCTAGCATCCGGTTTGCATCCGAATCTGACTAAGAGTACTGTCTTCTGTTGTAATATCCCACGTGCCATCAAAGATCAGATTTTGCATATTATGCCCTTTCAAGAGGGCTCATTTCCGGTTCGTTATCTTGGGGTCCCTTTGATTTCCACGAGATTGGCTGCCAAGGATTGCAAAATCCTTTTGGATCGTATGGATAGGAGAATCGATAATTGGATGACAAAATCCCTTTCATTTGCTGGGAGACTCCAACTTATTAATTCGGTTCTTGTGGCCTTATACTCTTATTGGGCGTCAGTTATGATGCTTCCATCTAGTATCTTAAAGGAGCTGGAGAAACGTCTTCGTAGATTCCTATGGAATGGGGGTGGTCTGGGCTCGGTTCGAGCTAAAGTAGCTTGGAGGGATGTTTGTATGCCAAAAGATGAGGGCGGTTTAGGTATTCGGAGTGTTGTGGATGTTAATAAGGCTCTGTTAACATCTCACATTTGGAGCATAGTCACTAATCGGTCTTCTCTTTGGGTCCAATGGATTCACGCTTACAAACTGAAAGGTAAAAGTTTTTGGGAAGTACAAAGTAGTAACAATGTTAGTTGGGGTTGGCGGAAACTGTTAACCATCCGTTCGAGTGTTCGGTCATTTTTTTGGTCGTCCATTCGAAGTGGACGCCAAACGAACGTATGGAGTGATAACTGGTGCATGGTGAGTCCGATTAGATCTTTTATAACCCCTAGAGCTATAGCGAATGCGGGCTTCTCGTTAAATGCTACGGTGGCTGATGTTGTAGCCGACGATGGCCAATGGTTATGGCCTCAAGCTTGGTATGATCTTTTTCCTGTTCTTATTAACATTAGTCCTATCCAACTTGCTCCTGATATGAATGACCGGTTTTGCTGGAAAGATTTGGAAGGTAACCTCCAAGGCTTTAACTCTTGGGAAGTTTGGAATTGTTTACGGGATAGATGTCAAAAGGTAACATGGGCTTCCTCGGTTTGGTTTAGTCAATGTATTCCCCGACATTCTTTTCATTTGTGGTTGGTTGTAAAGAATAAGTTGAAAACTCAAGACAGGATGGCCGTTTGGGAAGCGGGTAGCGTTACGAATCTGCGGCTTATGTGCTGCCCGTTGTGCAAGTATGACCGTGATTCAAGGGACCATCTTTTCTTTCAATGTGCATATGCTTCACAGGTTTGGATGCTGGTCAAGCGTTATGTTGACATGGAAACTGTAACGGATACTTGGGACTCGATCATGCAATGGATGGAGCTTAATGCTAATTCTAGAACTATGGAGAATGTTATTTGCAGAATTCTGATAGCGGCCTCAACGTACTTTGTTTGGCAGGAAAGGAATAACAGATTATTTTCTCAGAATCAGCGAAGTGCTAGCGTGCTTGCAAAAGCTGTCGTGGAGACTGTTCGGCTAAAAATTATGGGATTCCGATTTGGTAGAGACCCGAAACAAAAGAAGATTTTGGACAGGTGGCTGATCTCGAAGAACAACATGGAGGTGGATCCCGGCTAGAGCGTCCTGTCTAGTGGTTGGCGTGTTTGTCTTATTGGGCTGTGTTTATGTCTTTTGTTTTTTAGTTGTATTGGTTGTGACTTTTGTCGGGTTTGGTTTGTATTTGTTTCCTAGTCTTGGCCTGTCAAGACTAGTAGTGTGTATCGGTGTCTCGATGCACCCTGTTTTTATTTGTTGGTTGATATAAAATTTCACCGGGGTAACCCTTTACCCAAAAAAAATAAACACCCTTAAGTATTATCTATTACATAATACATGCACAAGACATACAATTTACAGTTTCATCACCAAGTTCATGAATTTGACAAATCATTTGTAAAACTTTATCAATTCAAAACGTATACAGTTACAAAGCAAACAAATTGTATAAGTAAGCAACTAAACAAACAGTTAACGTGCAATAAATGCGAAAGTGGAATCTCGGAAACTCGAGTTGTCACATTTTTTTTGGGTAAAGGGTTTACCTCGGTGATTTTATAAAATACCAAAAGAAACAAGTAGGGAGCTGAAATACACCCGAGTTGTCACATTATCCCCAACTTGAAAGAAATTTCGTCCCGAAATTTAGCACGCGGTTACTGAGGAAGCTAGGTAAGTTGCATCGTTTACTGGTTTTCCTAGGGTGTCACAACATCCCCCCGTTGATTTGGAATTTCGTCCCGAAATTCTGTAGTAGCTTCAGCCTCAGTAGTGGTTGCACGGTTTCCGAATAACTGGGGATACTTGAGTTCCATTTGGTCTTCTCGTTCCCAGGTATACTCTGGGCCACGACGGGAGTTCCAACGAACTCGTACAAGAGGTATTCTAGTGTTCTTGAGGACCTTAACATCCCGGTCCGTGATTTCAACAGGTTCCTCGACGAAATGCAACTGTCCGTCGATAGTGAGTTCCTTCAAAGGAACTATGAGGTCTCATCTGACAGACACTTCTTCAGATTCGACACGTTGAAAACGTTATGAACTGCACCGAGTTCAGCTTGTAGGTTTAGTTTGTAGGCCACTTTGCCTATTCTTTCAATGATCTCGAACGGTCCAACATACCGCGGATTGAGCTTGCCCCGTTTACCAAAACGAACTACACCCTTCCAGGGTGAGACTTTGAGTAGCACTCGATCCCCAACTTGGAACTCGAGCGGTTTTCTGCGTTTATCAGCGTAGCTTTTCTGACGGTCACGAGCTGCCGCCATGCGTTGTCGTATCTGTGCTATTCGTTCAGTAGCATCAACTACCATTTCTGGACCTGTGATTTGACTATCCCCCACCTCTGCCCAACAGAGAAGTGACCGGCATTTACGTCCGTACAATGCCTCGAATGGTGCGGCTTGAATGCTGGTGTGGTAACTGTTATTGTACGAAAACTCCACTAATGGAAGATGTTTTTCCCAGCTGTTGCCGAAATCGATAACACACGCCCGAAGCATGTCTTCTAGAGTCTGGATAGTGCGCTCAGACTGCCCATCTGTCTGAGGGTGGTAAGCTATGCTCATGTCTAACCGAGAGCCAAAAGATTTGTGCATTGCTTGCCATAATTCTGAAGTGAATCGTGCATCCCGATCCGAAATAATAGAAGTTGGCACTCCGTGCCTCGAAACAACTTCTTTCAAGTAGACGTCTGCTAAGGTAGAGAACTTATCCGTTTCTTTGATAGCCAAGAAATGAGCAGACTTTGTGAGTCGATCTACGATCACCCAAATAGTATCATTCCCACGCTGGGATCTAGGCAGGCCAGTAACAAAATCCATGGAAATTTCTTCCCATTTCCACTGTGGTATCTTGGGTTGCTGAAGTAGGCCTGATGGTTTCTGGTATTCCGTTTTGACCCTCGCACAGGTCAAACACTTGCTGACGTAAGTTGCTATGTGGGCCTTCATGCTAGGCCACCAATATGTAGTTCTAAGATCGTGGTACATTTTATCCGAACCTGGATGTACCGAGTAGCGAGACTTGTGAGCTTCATCCATTACCAGCTCGCGTAAGTTGCCATAATGTGGAACCCAAATGCGTCCTGTTACATAGTAGGCGCCGTCTTCCCTTTGTTCTAATCGTTGCCTTGAGCCGCGTAGGGCTTCAGCCCTGACGTTTTCTGGTTTCAATGCTTCTACCTGAGCATCTCGTATCTGTGCAGGAAGACCAGACTGAATAGTAAGCTATAGTGCTCGTACGCGTCTAAGTACAGTATCCTTTCGACTGAGAGCGTCAGCCACAACATTGGCTTTGCCTGGATGGTACTTGATGGCACATTCATAATCGTTCAGTAGTTCAACCCATCGACATTGCCGCATGTTCAATTCCTTCTGCTTGAAAATATGCTCGAGACTCCTGTGATCGGTGTAGATAGTGCACTTGGTACCGTACAGGTAGTGTCGCCATATCTTAAGCGCGAAGACAACAGCTCCCAGCTCTAAATTATGCGTCGTGTAGTTCCGTTCATGAACTTTAAACTGTCGCGAAGCATAGGCAATGACTTTATCCCTTTGCATCAATACACAACCAAGACCCTGAATCGACGCGTCGCAATAGACCACAAAATCGTCTGTGCCCTCTGGCAATGAGAGAATAGGTGCGCTGCAGAGCCTATCCTTTAGGTTTTGAAAAGCCGTTTCTTGTGTATTACCCCAACGATAGGTAACCCCTTTCTGCGTCAGCAATGTAAGCGGCTGTGCGATCTTGGAGAAGTCTTTGATGAACCGTCTGTAATAACCCGCCAAACCCAAGAATTGGCATATTTCCGTTGGTGTACGTGGTGCAGGCCAGTTTCTGATCGAATCTACCTTGGATGGATCAACAAGAATCCCATCCTTATTTACCACATGGCCTAGAAAGTGAACTTCACGAAGCGAGAAGTCGCATTTTGAAAACTTGGCGTACAGTTGTTCCTTTCGAAGAAGTTCCAAGATAAGTCGTAGATGCTGCTCGTGTTCCTCCTGACTCTTGGAATAGATCAGGATGTCGTCGATGAAAACAATCACGAACTTGTCTAGGTAGGGTTTGCACACCCTATTCATAAGGTCCATGAAGACTGCAGGCGCGTTCGTTAGCCCGAATGGCATGACTAGAAACTCGTAGTGGCCGTAGCGAGTTCTGAATGTTGTCTTAGAGACGTCCTCATCCCGGACTCTCAGCTGATGGTAACCTGACCTTAGATCAATCTTGGAGTAGTAGCTCGACCCTTGTAACTGGTCGAATAAGTCGTCAATACGTGGAAGAGGATAGCGGTTCTTCACTGTCACCTTGTTCAGTTCGCGGTAGTCTATGCACATCCTGAAAGTTCCATCTTTCTTCTTCACAAACAGTACTGGAGCTCCCCAAGGCGAAGAGCTAGGACGAATAAAGCCCTTATCCAAGAGCTCTTGCAATTGCTTAGACAGTTCTTCCAATTCAGTTGGAGCTAATCGATACGGTGCGCGAGCTATAGGTGCTGCTCCTGGAGCTAGCTCGACTTGAAACTCGACCTGGCGATGAGGCGGTAGACCAGGTAAATCTTCAGGAAACACTTGAGGAAATTCGCGTACAACTGGGATATCCTCTACTCTTTTCTCTTTCGTTGATGCATCAGTAACTAGTGCCAAAATGGCAGTGTGACCCTTTCGTAAACATTTCTGAGCCTTCAGGAAGGAGATGATGCCAACCACTGCACCACTCTTGTCGCCTTGAACTTCGAGAGGTTCTTTACCAGAATGGGGAATACGAATGATCTTCTCTTTACATAGGATCTCTGCTTGCTGCTTGGATAACCAATCCATACCAATGACGATGTCGAAACTACCCAGAACTATAGGAATGAGGTCGATGGAGAAAGTCTGACCAGCGAGGATAAGATTACAACCCTGAACTATGTGTGTGGCCTCTAGACTTTTACCGTTAGCTAACTCTACGACATGTTTGGTGTTTAGGGGAGTTGGTGCACGTTTTAACATTTGGCTAACTTTCAAAGACACATAACTTGTATCCGCACCCGAATCAAACAATACAGTAACATAAAAGTCGTCAAGAAGAAACTTACCCATAACTACGTTGGGATGACATCGTCAGTATTAACCAATCGGCTTTTGTTCCGGGTCGAAAAATCTCGGATAACATTCTGCTTACTCAAGAATTGATGCATAATTATCATCGTAATGTCGGGCCTCCTAAATGTGCTTTCAAAGTTGATATTCAAAAGGCATATGATACGGTCGACTGGAAGTTTCTCGAACACAGTTTGATTGGTTTTGGGTTTCACCACACTATGGTTCATTGGATTATGCTTTGTGTTTCCACTACCACCTTTTCTATTTGTGTTAACGGGGAGGTCCATGGGTATTTTAAGGGCAGACGAGGGTTAAGACAAGGAGATCCGGTCTCTCCTTACTTATTCACTCTTGTTATGGAGGTTCTAACGGCCATCTTACATCATGCGGTAAGGATTGATTCATCCTTCAAATTCCATAACAAGTGTGAGAGGCAACAAATTATCAATCTGTGTTTTGCGGATGACCTATTTATTTTCTCGAAAGGGGAGATTGCATCGGCTAGGTGCATTATGCAGTCGCTTGACTCGTTTTCTAAAATGTCCGGTTTGTTTCCTAGTGTTCAAAAAAGTACAGTCTATTTTTCTAACGTGCCATCATATGTAAAGACTGCCATTTTAAACCTTATGCCTTTTAAGGAAGGATCTTTACCGGTTAGATATTTGGGTGTGCCTCTCATATCATCGCGGCTTCTGTACAATGATTGTCAAATTTTGGTAGAGAAATTGGATAAACGGATCATGCATTGGAGGAACAAGTTACTCTCTTTTGCGGGGAGGCTGCAGCTTATCATATCGGTCTTGTCTTCTCTCCATATTTACTGGTCTTCTGTTTTTTTGTTGCCTAACCGGGTTATTATTAGCTTGGAGGCCAAGATGCGCAATTTTTTATGGTCCCAAGATAGTTCGTTCCAGAAAGGTCGTGCTAAAGTCTCTTGGAAGTCGGTGTGTGTTCCTAAGAATGAGGGCGGGTTGGGTATTCGTCGCATAGCTGATGTTAATACTGCTCTTATGACTTCGCATATTTGGAGCATCCTTATAAACCGTCGATCCTTGTGGGTAGAATGGGTTCATGCGTACAGGTTAAGAGGCAAAAGCTTTTGGGCTTGCAAGGCTCCTTCTTCTTGTTGTTGGTCTTGGAGGAAATTGCTTCAGCTTCGTTCTGTTGTGAGAAATTTTATTTGGTCCGAGATTGGTAATGGTGTTACAACTTCTGCTTGGTTCGATACTTGGAGCGAGTTAGGCCCTCTCGGGCAGTTTATTTCTCCTCGGCTCATTTCTAATGCGGGGTTTGATTTGTCGTCTAACGTCTCGGATGTCTATGCTAATAATCTTTGGAGATGGCCAGATGCGTGGAGGGATTTATTTCCGGTGTTAAATCAGCTAGATCATTTGGTGTTAAATCCGAATAAATCTGATAAATTTAAGTGGCGAATTGGTGACCAGATTCATGATTTTTCTTTGTTTCGTGCTTGGGATTCGGTGAGGCACAAAGAAGAGCAGGTTAATTGGTCTAACATAGTGTGGTTCTCGCAGTGCATTCCTCGTCATGCGTTTCTTATGTGGCTTATAATGAAACGGAAGTTGCTTACTCAAGACAAAATTTTGAGCTGGGATTTAGCGCGACGAAAGAACATGAACATGCTATGTTGTCTGTTATGTTATGCGAACCATGACTCTCATGAGCATCTGTTCTTTGAATGTGAGTTTTCCTCTCAAGTTTGGTTTATGGTTCGAAGTAAAGTGGGTATGGATATGATTTCGGCTAAGTGGAATGATATTGTGGTGTGCTTGCGTGATCGGGCAAAATCGAAATCGGTTAGTGACTATGTTACAAGACTGTTAGTGGCGGCTAGTGCTTATTTCATTTGGCAGGAGCGTAACGCTAGATTGTTCAAGAATCAGATGCGTCCTCCGGAAGCTGTTCGTGATATTATTATTCAACAAGTGAGATATAAACTTATGGGGGCAAAGTTGAAGGACTGTGCTAACGTTCGAAGGGTTCTCGGTGATTGGGATATAAAGGATGCTGATATGCGCTTTGATGGCGGCTGAGTAGTGTTTTGGCTTTTGGTTTTCTAGTCATTGGTTGTCTAGGGGTGTTTTGTTGGTCGTTTGTTTTTGGTTTTGTTTTGTTTGTCTGGTTTTTGCCGTCTTAGGGCATGTCCTTAGACGGAACTAGTGTAGGCTTTCTACACTACTTGTGCTTTTTTGGTTGTGAATATATAAATCACCGGGGTAACCCTTTACCCAAAAAAAAAACTACGTTGGGATCGTTCCTGGCATCACCCTGCTCCAGCACAAATGCACGACCCCTTGCGCCGTTGTTCCCATCATTGTTGTTTCCCCCATTGTTGTTTCTGTTGCCTTGGTTATTGTTGTTGTTTTTGTTGTTCTGGTTTCGGTTTAACTGAGGGCAGTGTCTTTTGAAGTGACCTTCAGCACCACAATTGAAACATCCCTTGTTGCCCTGTTGTTGATTCTGGGGTGTTTGCTGCTGTTGCTGATTCTGATTCGCAGGCTGCGGGCTCCTACACCTCTGACAGCGACCCTTATTGCACTGGCCACTGTGGTGTCTGTTACAGTTGTTACACCTTGGGAGGTTCCCTCGATAACCACCCTGCCTGCGACTGCCCGAAGATTGCTGACTAGGGCTCTGATAGCTGTCAGTCTTCCGCTGCTGCACCTAAGACTGAACTAAAGCTGAACCTTTGCTGGAATCCCCCTCCCATTTTCTCTTGTTGTCACTGGGGGTAGCAGGAGTAGTAGAAGTGGTAATGGTAGCAGTAGCGCTGATGCGCTTAGGCAGCCTGTCTTGTTCCACGGCCTGATCCGTGAGGCGATGAGCAAGGCGTTGAATAGCCTGGATATTGTCAAGATTAGCCGATGTCACATGGCTCTGAATTTCTGGTGCCAACCCTTTGAGATACAACTCAATACATCTAATAGGAGGGTCCACAATAGTTGGACACAGAACGGCCAGCTCATTTGACCTTTTAGTATAAGCTTCGATTTCCGACCCAGTCATCTTCAAATGAAAGAACTCCACTTCTAACTTGTGGATGTCGTCGCGTGTGCAGTATTCCCGTTTAATCAGCTCCTTGAAATCATTCCAGGGAGTAGCGTTAGCAGCTGCCAATCCCAAAAGTTGAACTTGCGCATTCCACCAAGTCAGCGCAATTCCTTCCAGTGTGCCAGTGGCGTACTTCACCCTGCGAGCCTTAGGGCATTCACACATTTCAAACACAGACTCGAGCTTTTCAAACCAATGGAGGAGTCCCACTACTCCCTCCGTGCCACTGAACGTGCTTGGACGACAGTCCATGAAGTTCTTGAAAGTGCAAACAGGTGGCTGAGCGTGTTGACCTGTTGTGTATATAAGAACAGGACAAGGTTAAACACAAGAGTTGGTTTAGGAATGTAGGATCTAAAGATCCTAGTGTGAGTTACGACTGCAGGGTATACCTCCTGCTTGTGCGGCTGCAAGTGCCGCAGCAACTTGTTCGTTGATAAGAGCCGTCATGTCACACCCCCAAAATATCACCTAGGAAGTGTCCCTGTTAGGCGTGTGACATACCAATAACGAGCCACCAATTACATTGAATCCATACAAGTTATAAATAAAATCCCCATTATTATTAAAAACATCTTCAACAAGTTTTAAACGAAAATTAATAAGTTCAGCGGAAGCAAATAAAAGAAAACATAATTAACTGTTTCAGTTTAAATGTGTGAAATCAATAAACCCATCATTCGTATCCAATCAGCACGACCCATGACCACTCCAGCTACTTCAGACAGCAAGTTCCAAATCCATATAACCTAACAACCTGCGAGCATGCAACAAGTGTATCAGACAACGCTGGTGAGTTCATAGTTTTACGAAAACGTTGTTTACCAAGTATGTAGTTAATCCATTGAAGTTAATTCCGAAAGTAATGTGGAAACAATGTTGATAATACCCCAATACAAGACGGCTTCTGATTATTTTGCCCTTTCTCCAATGCTCCTATCAAAGCATTGGTCATGACTAGGTCATTAGTTCAACACCCGTTCTCCCAGATACGGGGTGAGGTTGCCAAACCTAAGTAGCGCTACTAACTAACACCATGTTACCTTCCTGGTAACCAAACAACACGGAGGGACTTTAAAGGTGATAGGAAGAGTATATTATCCAACGTTCCCAGATTTTCCCAAAACCAATCCCCCTCAGGGATACCCCAAAGACTGTCCCAACCACCGGGACGCATGCTCAAGACAGATGAACTCACCTTTGGTTTGCTCGGTAAGACTAATTACTTGTTTATCAGTTGATCAAACACGTCCTATCATGGTTATCGATAACGATTAGTTTTGTGTGCACATAAACTACATATTTCATGTACAAGTAATTCGCGTATTCCTTGTTCACATAACACACAATTATTGTACATGTAACACACACATATAGTCCATACCATAAGAGTCAATCTATCAATTTAATATCAACAAGTAGTCGCCTAGCATGTATTCGGTTCATAAGCAGGTTCACCTCGTGATCTCATGTTCACACACATATAACACTTTATTCTTCAACACCAGCACACGCAAAGTAACCAAGTTAATAACTCATTTGGGCTTGGTACGGCCTGTGATAATTTTATACACGTTATGTTCAACTTGTGGCCCATTCCCCTAATACCCAAACCAACCATGTCTAACTAATATTACCAGTTAGTACTTCATACAATTACTTCCCGTATACAACAGATTGCAAAATCATAGAATCATCACCTAATGCACAATATTCATTTGGTTACAAGGATTTCGTATCGAAATTTTATAATACCAGTCATTACCTGGCAGCCCAGTCCGGCATTTAATGCATGGTACGACCCAGTTGGGTTCAGGCCCAACCAGATCATGCACCCGGCTACGTGGCCCAACATCAGCAAGAGATGTGCGGCCCCAATCAATATCTCAATATTAAATGGAAAATGGAATTCTGACCATTATAGTTCATGCAATATAATTGACATTCTTGTTTGTGGGTTGTGGCCGTACAAAAGAAAGCATGTGGGGGCCCCTATACATGTGCGCCGCCCATTAATTGTAATCTCCATTGTCATCTTCAGTTATGCATTAATTGACTAAATCCAAAACACACAATACATTAAGACATGCACATAGATCAATCAGTTCATCATGACAACCCTCGATCTCACACAATCATTATCATTATGTCCCTCTAGTTAATTAACACACTCTACCAAGTCAATCGATATCAAGCAGAGCATTATTTTGTATACACGTCAACACAAATCAGATCAATTATCATCACAGTTAACATGAACCGCCATCAGCATGCCCACCTAGTTCTGTTTACGTAATATTCGAGCAAGAATGCAAATTGTTTTATTCAAAATAATCATCAGTTCTAACATGCACATCATCCCTAAGTCATGAATAATATCCAGCATGTTCTAATTTTTTCCACAATGATTTAATATAGTTTCATCAGTCATTCATATCAATCATATAATAATTAAATACAAATAGCAACATGATAATCACAACACGGAGAAACTTGATTATGAGGATGGTTACTAACCGTAAGAGGTCGTGTGCGAGGGAGGGCCAAGCTGCGAGGAGAAGGGCTGTGAGTTGGGGAGGTTTGCCGTCGAAGGGGAGGTTTAGGGTTTGCTGCCTAAAGTGCTTTTCAATATAATGGGGACATGAATGCATAATCGTGAATCAAATTAGAGATATGCGGGTTCAGATTGGGCTTCGGGTAGCATGGGCCGAGAATGCAAAGGGGGTCTGCAAGCCAAGAGAAGTGCGAGGCCTCAAACCCAAGTGTGAGGCTCGATCATGTAACAAAGACACTTAACAACTTCTAAGCATTCATTCTAAGCATTTAATCATACAAACACCCTTAATGAATACACATAACGATCACATGTTAACAACGCATAACGGAACAAGAACAGGAATATAAATGACACGTACACAAAGAACCTTGAGATTTAGGGTTGTCACATCATCCCCAACTTGAAAGAAATTTCGTCCCGAAATTTGACAAGTAAGAACTGAGGAGTGAAGTGAGGAAATTAGGATTATTGCGGATTTTGCTCGGGTGTCACATCCTCCCCATGTTACAGAAATTTTGTCCTCGAAATTTAGGCTATATTATACCCTAGGCTCCAATTATGAGTTTGCCGATAATTCACTAAACACGTAGTTAAATACGGTTTCACGAAAGTTCACTAAATAATATATAAGTCATATAGCATATAAAGTCAGATAACATATAAATTCACATAAGTTATATTTCTTTATTTGTTCAGGAATAGTGTTCTAATTGTTCATCAACGTTCGAGTACAACCCATGTGTAATTCCGTAATTCCCCGAATTACCGTTATGTGAGTGTTATGCATGAATGAGTGTTTGAGGTAATAGAGTTTGTGTTAATTGTGTTAAACTAAAAATGTCTTGCTCTTAAGTAGAAACACAAGTTGAGTTAATAGGAGCTTGATAATGAAGAATGTTGTGACAAGTTATGCTAAGCTCAAGAGATGCTCACAAAACTTGAAATACGAGTGTGTCATACATCTGTATGGTATTGCCTGATGCATTTAACATGTGCGACCGGGGGGGGGGGTTGTTGCACTAAATATAACTTGGGTGAGCTATACGCCTTCGAATTTGGGGACTTGCAAAAAGGCAGTGTTTAGTTATCATGGATGTTGTATATTAAGTAGCCAACACTTCACGAAGCAAGTGTATCTAATGTATATCTAGAGCTTACCAGAATTGAGGCGAATGTCGTACATCATAAACGAAGGGTCGACGAGATAAACCGAACTGGAAATGTGTTAAGGTAGTTTGTTACAGGCTAAAATGCTCAACCCTCAAATCACGTGTGTCGGGTGCACCACCAAGATTTTCTCGAAGCAAAATATGTGAATGTGATAAAGTGAGTGTGAGAGATATATGTTTACATATGGTATTGCTACCGGCGATCAGAACTGGTGCAGTCACCCCTATCGAAGATCAAAGGTGATGCCATCGTAGGTAAGAATTCGAGAAAGAAAATATAATTTCTTGGAACAGGTGATTCAAGCAATTCAATCAATCGATTGAATGAAAACTCAAGTTAGGCATTAATCCCTATTTCAGACTGGTATCATCTTGACTCGTTCGTTCAGAGGGAAAAGAGATTTTCAGTTGATATTGATCGTGATATTTTGGTTGCAGTTGGTTGTAGTAGATGACCAGCCTTCGGTCAAAGAGAGATAAGCATGGAACAAAGAGGTCGATGAAGCTATACATGAGTATGGTGCTTGCACACAAGAGGGAATTTTGACCTTGGCATACCTTACGTAAGTAAAAATTTTATTTTTATGTTCTTGCACTTGATGATCTTAAGTATGACTCATTCCTCGAGTGATGTTCGTAGAGAGTGATTTAGCCAAACGAGGATTAGCGTATAACAGGGCTATGCAAGAACTATGGTATTCATTTTAGCACAACAAGATAAGACGCGAAGAATATACAAAAACGCGGTTATCATCAATTTGTTCCATCTAATTGTTTTAGAATCATGAGTAAAGTAGCAAATCCGATGATGAGGATGTAGCTGGTCGCAAACAAGAAGTATAAATGGAATTAAAGTGATGTACCAGTCGATGGAAGCGTTACTTTGAGGGTGTTGGCGCAAGAAGAATTATCTATGAAGGTGATAGTTGGCTAAGTCTGTAGCATCTCGGTTAAATCAGAGCGTTCTCTACAGTCGTCGAGCTGCTCGTATGCGAATAAGAATAGATTCACTAAGATCCATGAAAGTAATTGAGTATGCAATTAGTCGAACATGTATGCAACCAGGTTTGAAGGTTTGAACTAAGACGGGTGTACTGGGGACATAACATACGTCGCCAAGAGGTTTCATTACAAAGGCGTGTAAAGGCGTTCAAAATGGTATGGTGATGATAACAATACATCACCATTTTCAGAGTTCAATATTGAAATGATGGAACTGTTCTTATGGAAATCCGTTTGCAGAGTTAGATATGTTAGGATGAAAACCAGGTTAGACTAACGATAAGTCACAAGGCAGTATAATGGGGCCAAAGGGAATTTTATAGTTAAGTGCAAGGGGTAAAGTATTAGTGTACGAGGGATTCTTCATACTACGTTGATATGCTGATGTCGAAGAGCTTACACTAAGAGTCTTGTAGGGTTTAGATCGAGATAACAGGTTCTGATGAGAATCTTAGTTCCACCAAGTTTCTTACATGAGTAAAAGAAAAATAATGAGGGATTCCCGTGATGATAGCTCATTGTGTTCGAGAACATCTTCGGTCTAATAGTTGCGCCTATCAACTACCGCATGGGTTTAACTGTTCCAGTTAGTCGTTGAGTGGTTTATGAGAACTTCTACTAGCGCTACGGAAGTTATAAGCAAATAAAAAAAATAATATCACAGGTTACACAAAGATTCACATGCATCCACAAGAATGGTGGAAAGAATAAGGATCAAGATTGAATAGAAGTCAATCATCGCCATAACCCCAACAGATTGTTGAATCCCCAGTTATGTCGATTAGTGAGTCAGAATCCCTTTCACACTTGCTAAGCCTCACTGGGACTCACATGCACCCCACATTATTATTATGTGTGCACCCATAATGATAATGTAATTTGCATGTTTATCTCAGTTCCTCTTAGCTTGTGTCAAAAGGTTCCTTAGATTCGAGTAGCAAAATGAACGTTGTCAAGATAGTAAAGATCACAAAAGTCTAGAGGTTATGCCATACTAACAATGCATCATAAGGTAGACAAATAATTACATGTAATTAATCATACTATAGTGCTGAGTGCGTAGCCATATGCAATGTCATAAGTAGGTGTACGCTAGGCATGTAATGCATAAGGTAAATGAAAAAACAAACCTTGCAATCTGAAGCTGAGTGTCATGGTCGATTTCAGAACTGTTCGGTTATAGTCTGGTTTTATGAAAACGTTTTAAAACCAAGTTCACTATAACCAGTGGCTCTGATACCAAACTGTCACACCCCCAAAATATCACCTAGGAAGTGTCCCTGTTAGGCGTGTGACATACCAATAACGAGCCACCAATTACATTGAATCCATACAAGTTATAAATAAAATCCCCATTATTATTAAAAACATCTTCAACAAGTTTTAAACGAAAATCAATAAGTTCAGCGGAAGCAAATAAAAGAAAACATAATTAACTGTTTCAGTTTAAATGTGTGAAATCAATAAACCCATCATTCGTATCCAATCAGCACGACCCATGACCACTCCAGCTACTTCAGACAGCAAGTTCCAAATCCATATAACCTAACAACCTGCGAGCATGCAACAAGTGTATCAGACAACGCTGGTGAGTTCATAGTTTTACGAAAACGTTGTTTACCAAGTATGTAGTTAATCCATTGAAGTTAATTCCGAAAGTAATGTGGAAACAATGTTGATAATACCCCAATACAAGACGGCTTCTGATTATTTTGCCCTTTCTCCAATGCTCCTATCAAAGCATTGGTCATGACTAGGTCATTAGTTCAACACCCGTTTTCCCAGATACGGGGTGAGGTTGCCAAACCTAAGTAGCGCTACTAACTAACACCATGTTACCTTCCTGGTAACCAAACAACACGGAGGGACTTTAAAGGTGATAGGAAGAGTATATTATCCAACGTTCCCAGATTTTCCCAAAACCAATCCCCCTCAGGGATACCCCAAAGACTGTCCCAACCACCGGGACGCATGCTCAAGACAGATGAACTCACCTTTGGTTTGCTCGGTAAGACTAATTACTTGTTTATCAGTTGATCAAACACGTCCTATCATGGTTATCGATAACGATTAGTTTTGTGTGCACATAAACTACATATTTCATGTACAAGTAATTCGCGTATTCCTTGTTCACATAACACACAATTATTGTACATGTAACACACACATATAGTCCATACCATAAGAGTCAATCTATCAATTTAATATCAACAAGTAGTCGCCTAGCATGTATTCGGTTCATAAGCAGGTTCACCTCGTGATCTCATGTTCACACACATATAACACTTTATTCTTCAACACCAGCACACGCAAAGTAACCAAGTTAATAACTCATTTGGGCTTGGTACGGCCTGTGATAATTTTATACACGTTATGTTCAACTTGTGGCCCATTCCCCTAATACCCAAACCAACCATGTCTAACTAATATTACCAGTTAGTACTTCATACAATTACTTCCCGTATACAACAGATTGCAAAATCATAGAATCATCACCTAATGCACAATATTCATTTGGTTACAAGGATTTCGTATCGAAATTTTATAATACCAGTCATTACCTGGCAGCCCAGTCCGGCATTTAATGCATGGTACGACCCAGTTGGGTTCAGGCCCAACCAGATCATGCACCCGGCTACGTGGCCCAACATCAGCAAGAGATGTGCGGCCCCAATCAATATCTCAATATTAAATGGAAAATGGAATTCTGACCATTATAGTTCATGCAATATAATTGACATTCTTGTTTGTGGGTTGTGGCCGTACAAAAGAAAGCATGTGGGGGCCCCTATACATGTGCGCCGCCCATTAATTGTAATCTCCATTGTCATCTTCAGTTATGCATTAATTGACTAAATCCAAAACACACAATACATTAAGACATGCACATAGATCAATCAGTTCATCATGACAACCCTCGATCTCACACAATCATTATCATTATGTCCCTCTAGTTAATTAACACACTCTACCAAGTCAATCGATATCAAGCAGAGCATTATTTTGTATACACGTCAACACAAATCAGATCAATTATCATCACAGTTAACATGAACCGCCATCAGCATGCCCACCTAGTTCTGTTTACGTAATATTCGAGCAAGAATGCAAATTGTTTTATTCAAAATAATCATCAGTTCTAACATGCACATCATCCCTAAGTCATGAATAATATCCAGCATGTTCTAATTTTTTCCACAATGATTTAATATAGTTTCATCAGTCATTCATATCAATCATATAATAATTAAATACAAATAGCAACATGATAATCACAACACGGAGAAACTTGATTATGAGGATGGTTACTAACCGTAAGAGGTCGTGTGCGAGGGAGGGCCAAGCTGCGAGGAGAAGGGCTGTGAGTTGGGGAGGTTTGCCGTCGAAGGGGAGGTTTAGGGTTTGCTGCCTAAAGTGCTTTTCAATATAATGGGGACATGAATGCATAATCGTGAATCAAATTAGAGATATGCGGGTTCAGATTGGGCTTCGGGTAGCATGGGCCGAGAATGCAAAGGGGGTCTGCAAGCCAAGAGAAGTGCGAGGCCTCAAACCCAAGTGTGAGGCTCGATCATGTAACAAAGACACTTAACAACTTCTAAGCATTCATTCTAAGCATTTAATCATACAAACACCCTTAATGAATACACATAACGATCACATGTTAACAACGCATAACGGAACAAGAACAGGAATATAAATGACACGTACACAAAGAACCTTGAGATTTAGGGTTGTCACACGTCAACTGGGCTTGTGTCAAGTTAATACATCCAGCCATGATCTTCATAGCAAATGTAACATAAGTGAGAGAGGTTCGCGAATAGTGCGATGACAGAAGAGAGTAAGCACACTAGTGTTCTCAAGCAATAACGAATAGTAGGCAATGTAATCTAAGCATACCACGAGCAAAGTTCTATGTAATTCTAGCATGTAGGCAATAAATATAAACCTTATTACCTAGGATGTTGAGTCTTGCACGTGGACCGAGGCATCGTTGCGGATCGTTGAGCACTGTACTGGTTATAGTCTGGTTTTAATAAAGACGTTTTCCCTTTATTAAAACCAAGTTCTCTATAACCAATGGCTCTGATACCAATCTGTCACACCCCCAAAAAATCCACATGCGGAGTACCACTGCTTGGGAGCGTGACTGACCAGGATCAAGCCACCAATCATACAGAACAATGTAAATAGTAAAAGTAAATGTAATTAACCAAACCAATCCATATGAAAGGTGTTCAAAACATAAGTATAAATTCAACGTTTAGCGGAAGCATATGAGTAAAAGCCCAAGATAAACAAAGTATATAATGTCATAATGTTTAATCAAAGCAATCACGATCCTTGTCCACAACGACCGCGCCTCCCAGTGCAAGCTCCAAGCATACCTAACGACCTGCAAGGCATGTAACAGAGAGTCAACACCTAGTTGAGCGAGTTCACAGTAAGTAAGTTTGTAATAGTAAGTTCCTTTCGTAACGTGTGGCTCTACTGGGCCGATAGTATGTTCTATTGGTGGGGGCTTCCCATAATTGCATATACACTAGACTAATTGTAACCATAAGTGTTCTTCTTAACCCGAGAACAGTATTACGTACAAGGTTTACGTAGGTTTTACGTAAGTGTCGTTCATAAACCGAGGACAGGGGTACGCGGGGGTTTACGTAGGTTTTACGTAAGTGCCTGACACAACCAGAGGCAGTAGTGAGTATAAGTTTACGTAGGTTTTACGTAAGTGTCCTTCGTAACCTGAGGACAGTGATGTGTACAAGTATACGTAGGTTTTACGTATGTATCCTGCGCATCCGAGGACGATGGTAGATAGTCTAGTAATATTGTAAATACAAATCTATCCCTTCAATCCCATTCCCAACCCTGGGAATCCCATGCCTTGGTAAGAGTGTGAACTCACCTTGGTTTGCTCGGTTTGTTAGTGCTTCTAGTGTAAATAAATGATTAGGTCCGTTACACAGGACCTAGGGTACATTGTACATAACTCGATGTAAGTGTCTACGTTCAATTAGGGTTTTCAATTCCTTAATGTCCAAACAGATCAGCATGGCATAGATTGCATATACATACAATAACATGCAGTGACATGCATACAGTGGCATATAATGATATATACAGTAACACACTTAACAACAGAACAACAACCTTGGACCCCTTTAATGATTGAAAACTCAGACAGTACATTATTCATGAAATTCGGACCTTATGGCATTCCATAATACTCAGACATGTTGTGCATAAATGAAACTCAGACCATGCAAGCATCACAAAGCTCGGACATACATTACATACGAAATTCGGACAAGGCATCAAAGTATGAAACTCGGACCGTGTGTGTGCTTCACAAAAAGTCGGACCAACCCCTTAATCCAAAACTCGGATCTCATACATATTCACAAAAGTCGGATCCAAGCAAACATCACAAAAGTCGGACTAGCATCAATTCTATCAAAAGTTCGGACTACACATCCACAATGAAACTTCGGACTTCTCATGCCATCAAAAGTCGGACCTTAACACTCTTATAAAAGTTCGGACTTCATGTTCAATATAGAAACTCAGACCATACATACAAGAAACTCGGACTAGGCATATTACATAAAAATTCGGACCGTCATGCCCCTAAAACTCGGACTCCTTGTTGTTTATACAAAACTCGGACCTCATGTATACTAACCAAGAATTCGGACTACACATATACAATAAAAATTCGAACCATACAACTCTCCAGAAACTCGGACCAAGCACATTATCACAAAACCATTCATGACATATGGAATTCGGACCATTTCTCACATAAAGTTCGGACATTACATATCATTGCAAAAGGTCGGACCCTACTTAACATTACAATATTCGGACCTTGCATAATCATCACAAAGAGTTCGGACCTTTATATTCATTCAACAGTCGGGCCAACCATCAATCATGCGACATTCATATGCAATGTAACAGTTACGTTTTACGATTAAGAACCCTAATTTCATACATTCGCAGTGCAGTAATCAAATCCACAATCAAACATTTCTATCATAACAGGCATCTTAGTGTCAGGCAAATGATTACACAACTAATCATAACCATTTCACAATAATCAGAATCAATCAATAAACACAGAACTATTATATGTAGAACTAGGGTTTTGCATGAATCACATAATCAAGGATTAACAACAAGAAATCATTAAACGTTTACCTTAGATTGATTCTAGATGGAGAGGGAGATCAAAAGTGATGAAGAGCTTGTCCCAAGAAGATGATTGTAGAGAGAATTGTAGAGGAATGTTGAAGTACGCATGATGATTGTGAGAATGATTAGGGTTAAGGGTTTTGTTTTATTTTCACTATTAACACTAAACACCCTTAAGTATTATCTATTACATAATACATGCACAAGACATACGATTTACAGTTTCATCACCAAGTTCATGTATTTGACAAATCATTCGTAAAACTTTATCAATTCAAAACGTATACAGTTACAAAGCAAACAAATTGTATAAGTAAGCAACTAAACAAACAGTTAACGTGCAATAAATGCGAAAGTGGAATCTCGGAAACTCGAGTTGTCACATACACACATGTGGGTTTACACACATAAGTTATGCACAAGTAAATGCCGTTAGCCTACCATTACCAGGTGAGCATCTGAGGTTGACGAACCTTGCAATCTGGAGTGTGGTGTCGTTGTGGTTTTCTTAAAGAACGGTTATAGTCTGGTTTTCATATAAAAATATTTTATTTTCCAAACCAAAAATATTTTATATTTAAAACCTAGTTCGCTATAACCAATGGCTCTGATACCAATTTGTCACACCCTCAAAATCAACACGCGGAGTATTACCGCAAGGCGTGTGACGACCAGGATCTTAGCCACTAATTATATTGAACGGATTAGATTGTGTTCATAAACATTAGCATAATTAGTGACCTAACTTAAATTTTTCAAAACATAGTTTTAAGTTCACAGCGGAAAGGGCAAGAAAACGCATCATAATTGAAACCACAAGTTTATTAACATGTTACTTACGAACCACGCACTCCATCCGATTGCAACGTCTGTCCAAAGCTGTATCGAGCAACCTGCAAAGCATGCAGTAGAGTGTCAACATAACGTTGGCGAGTTCACGTGTTTGCAATTTTCCAGTTTTAATTCCAAAAAACTTGTTTTAACCAGTTAATTTATCCGTTTATACATGCCATGGGGAGCTACCCCATAAGTAAGCGACTAAACTGTTTTTCCAATACCGAATACTAATTAACCCCACGTTTCCGTAGTGCCCCGTTTGTCAATGTTCTATCATCATTGACGGTTGCCAGAGTCTATTAGTTCACGCCTGTTCCCAGTAACAAGGGTCGGTGTGAGGCTGGTCGAACCTAAATAGCGCTATCAACTAATAACCCGTTCGCCTGGCCCCGGCGACTAGTCGGTATTAAGTAGTAGGGACTTGAGTGATAGAGTTTCGTTTAGTGTTGCTCGTTGCATTTCCGTATAAACAGTAATTAACTAAGAGTCCCGCACAAGGGGAGAAAAGTAGGTTTGTATCCCTCACAGGGGATAGTGTTGTTACCTGTATCCCACACAAGGAGATAGAAATACCGCATCCCGCACAAGGAGATAGTAAGCAATTCCAAACCAGGAAAAGTTGTTTCATTCCGTTTCCCAACCACTGGGAACGCATGCTTTAAGTAAAAAGTAGTGAACTCACCTTTGCTTTGCTCGGTAGTCAATTTACTTGTGTTACGTTGGTCAACCATACCCTATTATGGTTATTAAATATTTATTAGATTCGTATGCAAGTAGTGTCACGTAGTCACGTATAGTCCTACACGTATCTAACACGTAGCGCGTAAATCCACATTTCACATAATACACACACGTTGCATAATGTGCAGAAATGGTAACGGTAACACGTATCATACGAGCATACATGTTATTGGGCCTATCCTAGCATATAACAGATAATCAGTAACAGTTAAACATTAACCGTAACACACGGTCCAACATCAGTTTGTGCGGCCCACTAACTAAGCAAGGCGGTCCAGTCGAAACCGTGTGGTCTCGACTCGAGAGCAAGGGGTCTCTAGTCGCAACCATGAGTTCCTGAGTCGAAATCAGATGGTCTCGGGTTGGGCATAATCGAGTCGCAACCTCTAGGGTCTCGAGTCAGGTCTCGAGTCGGGATTAGGGGTCTCGAGTCGCAACCAAGCTAGTCTCGACTCTTGGAGCACGTTGTCTGGTATCGAGTTGTAATTTAATGGTTTCGAGTCGCAACCATAAGGTCTCGACTCGCACCTATGCAGATGCCTCTAGAATCCTCCGAGTGGTACTATCCAATCAAATTTCATTAACATGTTTTATTCTATCGTACACTACCAAATTGGATCAAAACAGCATTATTCAAATATTCATGGTATCTTCAAATAGTTCATCATTAGGGTTTTCATATTCAACTAGCATACTCTTCCTAGACATTATGACCCTATCACTAGTCTATCAATCTCATGAACATTATGTTCTTAGGCTCATCTTCAAACTCCACTCAATAAACTCATTCATGCCAAAACAGTCACCATATGAACAGTTTATACAAACAAGTCATGTCATCATTATAACATCATATATTAGCAAAAGTGCATATACCCTATTTGCAAACATGAATCACCATTTCTAACCATAATGACAGTCAACAAGGTTTTTATTAACAGTCAACTTCTAAACCTTTGAACAAACAAAATGCACTTTATTTTCTTATTCACAAACCACCGAGAGTTTAGGACAATTAGCAATAATCGACCAACAACCTTCATGTATCATGTCACACCCCGACCACGTAGGACAACAAACCGTGGCGGAAACGTCGGGGAGTGTTGCAACAGAAGCTATTGTTTCACAACCATGGATACACAAAGAGTTTCGTTTTATTGATAAAATTAATCATTTCATTGTCTTAACACATAGAACAAGCTAGTTTTATATCGTCTATCATAGTTGTTATGTCACCAAGGCCTTGTCCAGATCCTATGTGACGCATGCATCCTAGAAATCAATCAAGCATCAACACCTGAAACATATGTAAAAACTTAGTCAGCAAAGAAATGCTGGCGAGTACATAGGTTTTATAAGAGTATCAGAATCATGGCTCGTTTATATGTTGCAGTACTTTATTAGACTACAAGAGTCAAAATACAAACCTTGTTTTGAAAAGTGTATTGCAACATAGTTAACCAACTCAAATCAAGTAGGTTATAGTTTGTAAAATCCCATAGCCATGCTTCTTAACCCAAAAACATTTGTTTTAGAAAACCAACTTGTAAAACATCTTGTAAAAATTCGTTAAAAACTCGTATGGTTTATAACCTTTAGAAAACATCGTTTGTGTGACATCGTTTCAAAATCGTTTACCTAAGTGAACTAAATAACGCCACGGTATGTAATATATTGAAAACACTTATATATAAGAAGTACCAGCGGCGTATCTACCATGCTTTCACCATATTACACCCGTCCCGTTATCTATACACTAACCAAAAACCAATCGTTTATCCAATTCGTATAACTTGTTCAAATCGTTGTACAAGCAAACCAGAAGGTCGTTGATGTTCAGCCTTGACTTTAAGACAAGTTAGGCATTTTGATACATACATGGCAACATCCTTTTTCATACCAGGCCACTAGCACTGAGTACGAAGATCCTTGTACACTTTATCAGCACCAGGATGGATAGAATATCGAGACTTGCGAGATTCGTCCATTACCAAGGTGCGAAGGTCGTCTTGTTTTGGAATCCACAAGCGATCCTTGAAATAGAGCAACCCAATCGTCCTTCGTTTGAGATTCCACTTTCGCATTTATTGCACGTTCACTGTTTGTTTAGTTGTTTACTTGCACAATTGGTTTGCTTTGTAACTGTATACGTTTTGGTTCAATAAAGTGTATTGTGATTGTGCATGGTTATGTGTTAAGTGTTGACAAATACATGAACTTGGTGATGAAACTGTAAATTATATTGTGATGGGTGTTTATGTAAAAGATGATACTTAGGGGTGAGTAGAGTAGTTAGTGAAACATTAATCACTCTTAACCCTAATCTCCTTCACTAATCATCACACAAAATCAACATACGTACTTTCACATCCTCCAATCCTCTCCTACAATCATTTTCTTCATCATTGGCACAAGCTCTCAATCATCAATCTCGATCTTTCAATCCATCTAGAATCAATCCAAGGTAATTGTTCAATGATTTCTTGTTGTTAATCTTTGATTATGTGATTCATGCAAAACCCTAGTTCTACATGTAATGGTTCTGTGTTTATTGATTCTGAGTATTGTGAAATGGTTATGAATAGTTGTGAAATCACTTGCTGAATGTTAAGATGTCTGTTATGATAGAATGTTTGATTGTGGATTTGATCACTGCACTGCGAATATGAAAACTAGGGTTTCTTGATCATGGAAAACGTAACTGTTACAATGAAGTTGAATATTACATGATTTATGTTAGTCCGACCTTGGTGATGTTAGGAAGTTTGTCCGAGTTTTAAGATGGATGGATGTCCGAATTTTGTAAGCATGTTAGTCAGAATTTTATGTCATGATCACTTGTCCGAACGTTATGAGGATGCTTGCATAGTCCGAATTTTAAAGGGTAAAGGGTTGTCCGAGTTTGTTATAAGGACTCAAGGTCCGAATTTTAAAGGGTAATGGGTTGTCTGAGTTTTGCTTGTAATAGTGTTGTTCGAGTTTTGTTTAAGGGGAAGTTTGTCCGAGTTTTAAGTGGTGGGGGATGTTTGTCCGAATTTTTAAAGGCAAAGGGGGGGGGGGGTCCAACTTTTGTGAAGCACAACATGGTCCGAGTTTCATGATTTGTTGCCTTGTCCGACTTTTGGTTATGATCTCTTGTTCGAACTTTAGATAACACACAAGGTCCGAGTTTTGTGATGTTGTGTAGTCCGATATTCACATGTATATATAACTGTCTGAGTTAGTTATTGTTTGAACTGAGTTTACGTATAATGCTGAATTCAAAACCCTGAATGAAGAACACATTGCATGTTACTGTATATGTTACGGTATATCACTGTATATCACTGTATATAACTGTACGCTACTGTATGTATGAACATTCTATCTGATGTCATTCTGTACACAACCATCACACGAATCTCAGTTGTTTGGATACCAAAGACTTGTAAACCCTAATTGAATATAAACACTTACATCGAGTTATGTGCAATGTATTTAGGTCGTGTGTAAAGGACCTAACTATTAATTAACACTAGAAGCAATAACATACCGAGCAAAACAAGGTGAGTTCACACTCTTACCAAGGCATGGGATTCCCGGGTTTTGGGAATGGGATTGAAGGAATAGATTTGTACTTACACTGTTACTAGACTATCTACCATCGTCCTCGGAAGCGCAGGATACATACGTAAAACCTACGTATACTTGTACACATCACTGTCCTCAGGTTGCGAAGGACACTTACGTACAACCTACGTAAACTTATACTCACTACTGCCTCGGTTGTGTCAGGCACTTACGTAAAACCTACGTAAACCCCCGCGTACCCCTGTCCTCGGTTGTGAAGGACACTTACGTAAAACCTACGTAAACTTTGTACGTACTACTGTTCTCAGGTTAAGGAGAACACTTATGGTTACAAATAGTCTAGTGTATATACAACTATGGGAAACCCCCACCAATAGAACATACTATCGGCCCAGTAGCGCCACACGTTACGAAAGGAACCTAATATAACAAACTTGCTTACTGTGAACTCGCTCAACTAGTTGTTGACTCTCTGTTACATGCCTTGCAGGTCGTTAGGTATACATGGAGCTTGCATGGGGAGGCGCGGTCGTTGTGGACAAGGATCGTGAATGCTTGATTTAAACATTATGACATTACATACTTTATTTATGAATGGGCTTTTACTCATACGCTTCCGCTAAACTTTGTTATTATACTTATGTTTTGGAACACCTTTCATATGGATTGGTTTGGTTAATTTACCTTTACATTTTTTTTTTTTTTGGGTAAAGGGTTACCCCGGTTAATTTTCATTCAACAACCAAATAAAACAAGTGGAGGATAAAGTATCACCCCAGTTCTCTAGCATGACATGCCATTGCTAGAGTAAACAAGACAAACAAGCAAATACAGCAAACACGATAAAAAACGAAAAACTCGACAACCAAGCCATCACACAAGGCTAAGAAAACACAAGAAGACGCCACTCAGCCACCGTCATCATTGTTTAAAAGCAGCTCACGAGGAAGGCTCCACTCGCTAAGAACTTGATTCACGCTAATCGTTCTTCGAAACTTCATTGTGTGTAGTTTCATTCTAACAGTCATAAGTATCACCTCAATCAGTTGCTCCACATTCCTTTTGTTAGCCGAGAATAATCTGCTTTTGCGTTCTTGCCAAACAAAGTAAGCCGTAGCTGCCACCACAAGTTTGCCAATAATGTGAGGTGCCTGTTTTGAAGCCGCATGATGCCTAAGATACTCCATGATCTCGTTCCACCGCTCCCCGATCATTTGCATTCCTGCCTTATCACGAACACCATACCAAACTTGAACCGCATAGGCACATTCAAAAAATAAATGGTCATGAGAATCTGGCCCCGAAGTACATAAGGAGCAACACAATAAGTTATAATTTGCGTTACCCGACGCCCGCCATTTGCACATGATATCCTGAGTTTTAAGTTTCTTGCACACTATAAGCCACATAAGAAATGAGTGCCGCGGTATAGCTTGGGGAAACCAAACTATTCGATGCCAGTTAACCTGATCTTGTACTTCACGAATATCATTCCACACCCCAAAAGTGCTATACTCCATATCTTCACCATTTCTAGACCTCCAAATAGTTGTATCTTGTACTTGAGGAAGCAAGATGACATTCTCCAGTTGTTGCAAAAGCGGAACACGAGACATCCAAGAACTCGGCCAGATCCATCCTTCATCACGAACCATATCCGCAACCGTAGCCTCCATATCAAAACCTGCATTAGTTATCATTCGTGGAGTGATAAACCGGTTCAAAGGACAAATGGCATCCCATATATCAAACCAAACTCGCGTATTAGCGCCATTTCCCACTTTGACCCAAACGTGTTGGCGAATGATCGATCTTAATTGAAGCATCTTACGCCAACCCCATGTGATATTGTTTCGGACAGGCACATCCCAGAAACTTCGTCCCCTTATACGATACGAGTGAACCCATTTAACCCATAAAGATTCCCTATGAGTCAAAAGGCTCCAAATATGCGATACCATAAGAGCGTTATTCATGTCGTAAATTCTTCGAATGCCTAAGCCACCTTCTTTTTTAGGCAAACATACACGGCTCCATTTAACTTTAGCTTTACCTTTGATATTGTTTCCTTGAGCCCAGAGGAATCTTCGCATCCTATCTTCAAGATCGTGGATAATTCTCTTTGGTAAGATCAGAACCGACGACCAATATACATGCATAGATGCTAAAACTGACCGAATAAGTTGAAGCCGACCAGCAAAGGACAAGCTTTTTGCTTTCCAATCAGTAATTCTCAATTCCAGATTTTCAACAAGCTTTTTACAATCCGAGTAGTTTAACCGAGACGATATAAGCGGGACACCAAGATACCGAACCGGAAGAACACCCTCGTCAAACTGCATGATGGCTTGAATTTGGACTTTAATGTGATTCGGAACTCCACCAAAAAAAGCTGTACTCTTAGTTATGCTCGGGACTAAGCCCGACATATTTTTAAATGTATTCAACGATTCATGAATGACAGCCACTGACTGAGGATCACCACGAGCAAACAAGAAAAGATCATCTGCAAAACATAAGTTAATGATTCTTTGCTCTTCACATTTATGATGGAATCGAAATCCTGTAGACTCATCAACTTGCTTTTTCAGGATTAATGTAAGCACTTCCATTACCAATGTAAATAGGTATGGCGACATAGGATCTCCTTGTCGTAAACCCCGTTTGCCCTTAAAATAACCATGCAGATTACCGTTTATCGCCAGAGAAAATGTAGTCGAAGTGACACATGCCATGACCCATTTGATCATCTGTCGGTGAAAACCAAACCCGTGAAGAATCTTTTCCAAGAACCCCCAGTCAACCGTATCATACGCCTTCTGAATATCAACTTTAAAAGCACACCTCGGGGGACCATGATTCTGATGATAGTTATGCATTAACTCCTGAGTTAGGAGAATGTTATCTGATATCTTTCTACCCGGAATGAACGCGGACTGATTAATATTAACTATATCTCCGAGGCCCTCTTTTATACGAGTAGTGATGATCTTGCTAATACACTTATAAAGAGTATTACAGCAAGAAATAGGCCTATAGTCCGTTACCGTCTGAGGAGTCTTGACCTTCGGAATTAGAGAAATTACCGTGTGGTTTAGTTGACTAAGAAGCTTGCCATTCGAAAAGAAATCCTGAATCGCTAGGCAGACATTGTTCTATATGATTGGTGGCTTGATCCTAGTCAGTAACGCTCCCAAGCGGTGATACGCTGCGTGTGGATTTTGGGGGTGTGACAGATTGGTATCAGAGCCATTGGTTATAGAGAACTCGGTTTTAATAAGGGAAAAACGTTTTTATTAAAACCAGACTATAACCAGTACAGTGCTCAACGATCCACAACGACGCCTCGCTCCACGTGCAAGACTCAACATCCTAGGTAATAAGGTTTATGTTTATTGCCTACATGCTAGAATTACGTAGAACTTTGCTTGTGGTATGCTTAGATTACGTTGCCTACTATTCGTTATTGCTTGAGAACACTTGTGTGCTTACTCTCTTCTGTCATCGCACTATTCGCGAACCTCTCTCACTTATGTTACATTTGCTATGAAGATCATGGCTGGACGTATTAACTTGACTCAAGCCCAGTTGACGGCTCTCATCAACGAACAAGTTGCTGCGGCACTTGCAGCCGCACAAGCAGGAGGTATACCCTGCAGTCATAACTCACACTAGGATCTTTAGATCCTACATTCCTAAATCAACTCTTGTATTTAACCTTGTTCTGTTCTTACACATTAGGTCAACCCGCTCAGCAACCTGTTTGCACTTTCAAGAACTTCATGGACTGTCGTCCAAGCACGTTCAGTGACACGGAGGGAGCGGTTGGACTCCTCCATTGGTTTGAAAAGCTCGAGTCAGTGTTTGAAATGTGTGAATGCCCTGAGGCTCGCAGGGTCAAGTACGCCATTGGCACTTTGGAAGGAATCGCGCTAGCCTGGTGGAATGCGCAAGTTCAGCTTTTAGGGTTGGCAGCTGCTAACGCCACCCCTTGGAACGACTTCAAGGAGTTGATTAAACGAGAGTACTGCTCACGAGACGACATCCACAAGTTAGAGGTGGAGTTCTTCAATTTGAAAATGACAGGGTCGGAGATCGAGGCATATACCAAACGGTCAAACGAGCTGGCCGTCCTGTGTCCAACTATGGTGGACCCACCTATCAGGCGTATCGAATTGTATCTTAAAGGGCTGGCACCGGAAATTCAAAGCCACGTAACATCGGCCAACCTTGCTAACATCCAGGATATTCAGCGCCTTGCTCATCGCCTCACGGATCAGGCAGTGGAACAAGACAGGCTGCCTAAGCGCATCAGCGCTACTGCTACCGTTACCACTTCTGCTACTCCTGCTACCCCCAGTGACAACAAGAGAAAATGGGAGGGGGATTCCAACAAAGGTTCAGCTTCAGTTCAGTCTCAGGTGCAGCAGCGAAAGACTGACAACTATCAGAGCCCTAGTCAGCAATCTTCGGGCAGTCATAGGCAGGGTGGTTATCAAGGGAACTTCCCAAGGTGTAACAACTGTAACAGGCATCACAGTGGCCAGTGCAACAAGGGTCGCTGTCAGAGGTGCCTCAAGATGGGTCATGAGGCCAAGGATTGTAGAAGCCCGCGGCTTGCGAATCAGAATCAGCAGCAGCACCAACCACCGCAGAATCAGCAACAGGGCAACAAGGGATGTTTTAATTGTGGCGCTGAAGGTCACTTCAAAAGACACTGCCCTCAGTTAAACCGAAACCAGAATAACAACAACAACAATAACCAAGGCAACAGAAACAACAATAGGGGAACAACAATGATGGGAACAACGGCGCTTGGGGTCGTGCATTTGTGTTGGGGCAGGGTGATGCCAGAAATGATCCCAACGTAGTTATGGGTAAGTTTCTTCTTGACGACTTTTATGTTACTGTATTGTTTGATTCGGGTGCGAATACAAGCTATGTGTCTTTGAAAGTTAGCCAAATGTTAAAACGTGCACCAACTCCCTTAAACACCAAACATGTCGTAGAGTTAGCTAATGGCAAGAGTCTAGAGGCCACACACATAGTTCAGGGTTGTAATCTTATCCTCGCTGGTCAGACTTTCTCCATCGACCTCATTCCTATAGTTCTGGGTAGTTTTGACATCGTCGTTGGTATGGATTGGTTATCCAAGCAGCAAGCAGAGATCCTATGTAAAGAGAAGATCATTCGTATTCCCCGTCCTGGTCAAGAACCTCTCGAAGTTCAAGGCGACAAGAGTGGTGCTGTGGTTGGCATCATCTCCTTCCTGAAGGCTCAGAAATGTTTACGAAAGGGTCACACTGCCATTTTGGCACTAGTTACTGATGCATCAACGAAAGAGAAAAGAATAGAGGAGAAAAAACTTATATGGCTTCTCTCTGGTTTCTTGGGCGACATAGGCGATTTCTCTAGGAACCCTAATACTTGATTTTTATCCTTAATTTTGATTGATTAGGGTTAGGTACTGGGGTGTTGTCGATCCTTCTGAGTAAGGTTTCTAGACTTCTACCCTGGTTTCTAATCTTTTGAAGTTGGAATAAGGATTTTCGTTTCTTTTTCGTTTTTTGCCGCCTAGGGTTTTTTTTTTTTTGGTTTTTGCTGTTTTGTTTCGCTTTGCATGCTTTGCCGTCTTGCTGTGTTTCAACGTTGTTTTATGCATGGCAAATAACTGTGATCCAAGTTTGGAGGAATTAGGGTTTCAGTCTTTCTCGGAGCGGATGCATGAAGATGTTCTCATTACTTCCAAGGGTCAAGTAAATTTTCCGGATCTGAGCAATAAACCATCCTTGTTTAGTAAGCCGATTAATATTGATGGAAACCCTCTGCTGCCTCGTCGGGGTGTTGTGCAAAAAGATCATAAGGTTATTAATGTTATTGACGAGTTGGTGAAGATTACGGTTCCAATTCAGCCGGTTCAGCCAGTTGTTGATGATTTGGAGAAGGTTAACTATCCTGTTCAATCTGATTTGGATAGTGATCGCTTGGAAAAGACAAACCAATCTGCGGAGCCAGTTTCATATTCTGAAAAGTTGAAGAATAGCATAAGGCCTAAGACCGAAGTGAACTTTAGGAAGCTGGAGTCTATGGAAACACACCAAGAGGCGGATGTTGTGATTCCAAAGGAGGTTGTTAAGAAGGTACAAGATAGGTTTGATAATGTTCTTTTTGGTTACTTCCTAGGGAATAGATTGCCGTTTCCGGTTGTCGAGTACTACGTTAAAAATGTTTGGGCAAAGTTTGGATTTTCTAAGATCATGATGAACCCGGAAGGCTTCTTTTTCTTTAAGTTTGATTCTAAAGAAGGTATGCATAAAGCGTTGGAGGGAGGGTCGTGGTTAATTCGTAAAGTTCCGTTATTTCTTAACATATGGTCTCCATCCATCAGTTTAAAAAAAGAGGGTATCAAATTTGTTCCTATATGGGTTAAGCTCCATAATGTTCCGATTGCAATCTATACTGATGACGGATTAAGTTTGCTGGCGTCCAAGATTGGAGTTCCAAAGAGATTGGATAGTTATACAGCTGATATGTGTGCTCATAGTTGGGGTAGGAGTAGTTATGCTCGAGCCTTGATAGAAGTTAATGCGGATAATGAGCTCAAAGACCATATAGTTGTTGCGATCCCGAAACTTGATGAGGATGGGTTTACTATGGAAAAAATCAAGGTTGAATATGAGTGGAAGCCACAACGATGCGCGGTATGTAGTATTTTCGGCCACAGTGACCAAAATTGCCTGAAAAATCAGAATGTTATTCCCAAACAAGTTGTAGTTGATGCTGATGGCTTTATTACAGATAAAAGAAAGGTTGCAAAGATTGGAATGATGAATAAGAAACCGAAAGCAAAATTTGTTTATAGGCAAAAAGTGAACAAGTCGGGAGCTAGTACTTTGGGTACGAAGAAGGATTCTGGTACACACGTGAATGAGACTAACATAAAAACATCCAATGCTTTTGAGGCCTTAGATGCTGATTATGGTGATGGGTATGAGGATACTGGTTTTAATAATGATGGTATGAATGGGAAGCCGCATAAAATGACACAGGTAGCTGACGAAATTCTGGAAGTAACTCCGACTGAAATGGCGAATTTTATGTCTAATGAACGGCATATTGATAATTCTGAGGGGGCAAGCACTCCCGGTTCCAAGGTTGTCAATGGATAGTATTATGTGTTAGAATGTTAGGGGCTTGAACCATCCCCTGAAACAAGCTGAGGTTCGTAATCTTATGTCAGCCAATAATGTTGAATTGTGTGCTATTCTCGAATCACATGTCGATGTTAGCAAGCTGGATAAAGTTTGTAAGTATGTTTTTCGTAAGTGGAGTTGGACTTCAAATGGTGGGGTTTGTAGTCGGGGAACTAGAATTATTTTGGGTTGGAATGCAGACAACCTTGATGTTATGGTTCTCTTTCAAACGGACCAAATTATTCACACTCAAATCTTCTTTAAAGCCAGCAAGAAAGTTCTCTTTTGTTCGTTTGTCTATGCTGAAAATAAGTATCAAAATAGGAGAATGCTTTGGAATGATTTATGCAAACATAAACTGTTTTGTCATGATAAGTCGTGGGTGGTAATGGGCGATTTTAATTCTGGTCTCAATCTCGAAGACTCGTTATATGGGTCCTCTAAGCAATCTATTGGCATGCGGGAATTTGATGATTGTGTTCATCAAGCTGATTTGATTGATATAAGTGCTCATGGGCTTCAGTATACTTGGAATCAAAAGCCGAAGAGTGGAGCAGGTTTGTTGAAGAAAATAGATAGAATTATGGGCAATGTCACGTTTTTAGACCATTATCCCTCAGCCTATGCTATGTTTCATCCGTTTCGTGTGTCGGACCATACTCCGTGTTTTCTTAAAATGCTGAGCAACAATGGTTATCGACCAAGGCCTTTCAAGTTCCCAAACTTTATTGTCACGAAACCTGAATTTAAGGAGAGTGTCAAATCTGAATGGGAGAAGAATATTGAGGGTGTTACTATGCTTTCGGTAGTGAAGAAGCTGAGGAATTTAAAGCCAAAGTTAAGAAAAATATTGTTCGACCAAGGGAACTTGCATGTAAAGGTGAATGATTTGAGGAAAAAGCTAGATGATAATCATGTTCAAGTGGATCAGAACCCCTTGGATTCTCGGTTGAGGCAATTGGAGGCTCAATGCCTTAAGGATTTTCAATCAGCAGCATATGATGAGGAATGTTTTTTAAAAAAGAAATCTAAGGTCGAGTGGCTTTGTGCGGGAGATTCAAATACAAAGTTTTTTCACAATACGGTTAAAGTTAAAAATGCTAGAACCAAAATCTATAGTGTAATGGATTCCTTGGGAAATAGATATGAAGATGATGATGTGGCTGATGCTATGGTGTCGCATTACATGAATTTTTTGGGTGTTGAGAGTCCGGTTCAAGTGCCTAATTTGGAAAATCTGTTTACTAATGTGCTTAGCAGTGAAGTTGCGGACCACATGATTCGCCAAGTTACTCGGGAGGAGGTCAAGCAAGCCATGTTTAGTATTGGTGAGGATAAGGCCCCGGGTCCGGATGGGTACACGTCGGCTTTTTTCAAGCATTCTTGGGATATTGTTGGTAATGAGGTGACTAATGCTGTCTTACAGTTTTTTGAAAACGGTAAGCTTCTTAATCAAAGTTAATCACACGATTCTTGCTTTAATTCCAAAAAAAGAGGTTCCGGATTCGGTTGTGGATTATAGACCCATCTCTTGTTGCAATGTTTTGTATAAATGCATTAGCAAGATTCTTACGGATCGGTTGAAAACATGCTTGGGGGCTCTTGTTAGTATTAATCAGTCTGCCTTTGTGCCGGGTAGGAAGATTTCAGATAATATCCTCCTCACGCAGGAATTGATGCATAATTATCACCTGAACAGAGGCCCGGCTAGATGTGCTTTTAAAATCGACATTCAGAAAGCTTATGATACAGTTAACTGGGATTTTTTGGAGTTAATTCTAACGTGTTTTTGTCTTCATCAGAAAATGGTAAAGTGGATCATGACGTGTGTTACCTCAGTGTCGTACTCATTGAGTATCAATGGCAATCTTCATGGGTATTTTAGGGGGAAACGTGGGCTTAGGCAGGGAGATCCAATGTCGCCTTACCTCTTCACGCTAATTATGGAGGTCTTATCCCTTTTGTTGCGACATGCGGCCAACAACTCTTTTAAATATCATGCCCTATGCGCAAAGGAGAAAATTATTAATGTATCGTTTGCGGATGACTTATTCATTTTTGTTCATGGAGATGTGGTTTCGGTGAGAAAAATAAAGAAGGCGCTGGAAACTTTTACTAATATCTCAGGGTTAGCCCCTAGTCCAGCCAAGAGCACAGTTTTTTTCTGTAATGTTCCCCCTATGATCAGGCAGGAAATTCTTGACATTATGCCGTTTCAGGAGGGTTTACTTCCGGTCAGGTATCTTGGGGTTCCCCTTATCTCTTCGAGATTGTTATACAAAGATTGTGAAGTCCTAATTCAGCGTATGGAGAAAAAGATTGTTAATTGGGTGACAAAGTCACTATCTTTTGCGGGCCGGTTGCAGCTTATCAATTCGGTTCTTTCTTCTATGCACATCTATTGGGCGTCTGTTTTTGTCATCCCAGTTAGGGTCATTAATGAGCTTGAAAAAAGAATTTGCCGTTTTCTGTGGAATGCGGGTTCGGATGGCAGGATTCGTGCTAAGGTTGCTTGGAAAGATGTGTGTTTGCCTAAAGATGAAGGTGGTTTGGGTATTCGAAATATTTCGGATGTTAATAAATCCCTTATGGCAAACCATATTTGGAGTATTATTACTAACCGTGAGTCTATTTGGGTGAGATGGATTCATACGTACAAGCTTAAAGGTAGGAATTTTTGGGAGGTTCCTTGTAGGGGGAGTATGAGCTGGGGATGGAGGAAAATTTTGTCTATCCGGAGTATCATTCGTCCTCACATCTGGTCTTCCTTAAAGAGTGGGTTACAAACTAATGTGTGGAGTGATATGTGGTGTACGGTGAGCCCGCTTAGTTCGTTTATAACTCCAAGGTACATTACTAATGCTGGATTTAACCTTCAGGCTTCGGTTGCGGAGGTTATTGATCAGAATGGGAATTGGAAATGGCATCAAGCGTGGCTTGATTTGTTTCCGGTTTTAATCACTATTACGGTTCCAAATTTAGATCCTAATGCAGTGGACCGGCTCGTTTGGAAAGACTTGGATGGAAAGACAGGTGAGTTTAAATCGGCTCATGTTTGGAACACCATTCGAAGTAGAGAGCATCAAGCCTTATGGGCAAACATGGTTTGGTTTTCTCAATGTATTCCAAGGCATGCGTTTCATATGTGGCTGGCTTTTAAAAATAAGTTAAAGACACAGGATAGGATGGCAGTTTGGGAAGCAGGTAGTCAAACAAATCTAAACCTTATGTGTTGTCCGCTATGCAATTTTGACCGGGATAGTCGTGATCATTTATTTTTCCAATGTAACTTCTCGGCTCAAGTGTGGAGAAAAGTGAAGATGATGGTAAACTTGGCGAATGTGGATATTACTTGGTTGTCAATTCTAACGTGGGTGGAACAACACTCAAGATCGAAGAATGTTGATCATATTGTGTGTAAGTTTGTGATAGCAGCCGCCTCATATTTCATTTGGCAAGAAAGGAATAACAGGTTGTTCAACAATAACAAGAGGACGGTCGACCAACTTGCTGAGAAGATTAAAGGCGTGGTTCGTTTGAGGCTGATGGGTTTCAGATTTCGTGTGAGTTCGGCTAGGGAACGGATTTTCAAGGCTTGGCAGATTGAAGATAGTAACTACGACATAGTGGATCCGGGCTAGTAGGTCTTCGGGTCTTGTTGTAGAGTCGGCTTTTGTGCTTTGAGTTGGCTGTCTTTTGTTTTTGGTTGTGTTGTTAGTGTGTTTTGGTTTTGGATTGTTTTGTGTGGTGTCCTAGGCTTGGCATGTCAAGTCTAGTTGGTGTGTTGTTTTTTTTTTGGGTAAAGGGTTACCCCGGTGATTTTATAAATTCACAACCAAATAAGAACAAGTAGTGTAGAAAGCCTACACTAGTTCAATCATAGGACATACCCTATGAAAGTACAACCAAAACAAAACAAGAACAACCAAAAAACAACCACAAAATAAACGGCCACTAGCCTACACAACTAGAACCAAACACTCGAAACCCTTAACCAGCAGCCATCTCACGTAAACCTGAACCATCGATACCCCAATCCTCTAGAAGCCTTCGGACATTGACACAATTCTTCAGCTTCGCTCCCATTAACTTGTAACGCACTTGTTGAAGAACAATTTCACTTATAGTCTCCGGAGGCCGCAGTTGGTTCTTGAATAACCTCGAATTACGCTCTTGCCAAATACAGTAAGCAGTCGCCGCCACTACCAATCTAGCTGTGAACCCAGCAACCGTTTTCGGTTTAGAGTGCTCAAGCAACCAGTTAGAAACGTCATTCCATATAGGTTGAACCGAAACCATACCAACTTTAAGTCTAACCTTTAGCCACACTTCGGTGGAGAAACTGCATTCAAAGAAGAGATGATTATGCGAGTCGTGGTTGGCATAACAAAGCAAGCAGCACATCATATTCATATTCTTCCTACGCGAAAAATCCCAAGACAGGATTTTATCTTGAGTAAGCAACTTTCGCCTCATGATAAGCCACATTAAAAAAGCATGACGGGGGATGCATTGAGGGAACCAAACAATTCGACTCCAATCTACCTCCTCAGCTTGATGGCGAACCGATTCCCAAGCACGCGAGGAAGAAAATTCAAAAAAGTTATCACCATGCCTCCATATAAGTTTATCCGTTTTATTCGGCCAATTCAAAGCATTAGAAGAATAAAGATCCGAAACTTTAGAGGCCATATCAAACCCCGCGTTAGCAATGACCCTAGGGGAAATAATATTTTCCAATGGCCCTAATTCACTCCACGAATCAAACCAAGCTGAAGTATTCACCCCATTGCCAATCTTGGACCAAATAAACTTACGAACAGAAGGCCGAATCTGAAGCAACTTTCTCCAAGACCAGCAGCAAGAAGACGGAACTCTGCACGCCCAAAAACTCTTGCCTTTTAATCTGTAAGAGTGAACCCATTCAACCCACAGGGATCTACGATTCGTAAGAATACTCCAAATATGAGAAGTCATAAGAGCCAAGTTAACATCCCCAATCCGACGAATACCTAAGCCACCTTCATACTTAGGAACACAAACTGAATTCCATGACACTTTAGTCCGCCCTTTCTGAAACGCACTGTCTTGAGACCATAAAAAATTCCGCATCAAAGCCTCCAACTGACAGATAACCCGAGACGGTAACATGAAAACAGACGACCAATAAATGTGCATAGAAGACAACACAGAAACAATCAGTTGTAACCTGCTTGCAAATGAGAGCAATTTATTTCTCCAATGCGAAATCCGCTTTTCCAATTTCTCCACCAGCACATAACAATCCTTATGGAGCAACCTTGAAGAGATAAGAGGCACCCCAAGATATTTCACAGGAAGAGAACCCTCCTTAAAAGGCATAATATTCAAGATAGCATTTTTCACATACGACGGCACGTTTGAGAAAAACACTGTACTTTTATGCACATTAGGCGACAAACCAGACATTTGCGTAAACGAATCAAGGGATTTCATAATGCATCTGGCCGAAGCGATCTCGCCTTTCGCGAAAATAAACAAATCATCCGCGAAACAAAGATTTATAATACGCTGACGCTCACACTTATTGTGGAATTTGAAAGAGGAGTCAATCCTAACAGCATGTTGAAGGATCGCTGTGAGAACCTCCATAACCAACGTGAACAAATAGGGAGAAACCGGATCACCTTGCCTTAGACCCCGATTACCCTTAAAATAACCATGAATATCCCCATTAACACATACCGAATATGTAGTAGTGGAAACACAAAGCATGATCCAATGAACCATATTTGGGTGAAAACCGAAACCAAGCAACACATTCTTGAGAAACTTCCAATCAACCGTGTCATAAGCCTTCTGAATATCCACTTTAAAAGCACATTTAGGAGGCCCGATATTACGATGATAATTATGCATCAGCTCCTGCGTTAACAAAATGTTATCGAAAATTTTTCTACCTGGAACAAAAGCTGATTGGTTGATGCTAACGATATCGTCCAAACCCACTTTAACACGATCAGCGACAATCTTGCTGATGCATTTATACAACACATTGCAACAAGCAATCGGACGATAGTCCGTAACCATAACCGGAGAAGGGGACTTAGGAAGAAGAACAATAAGCGTATGGTTTAATTCCCGAAGAAGTTTTCCCGACTTAAAAAAATCGATAACTGCCTCCGCCACTTCACTACCCACAATGTGCCATGCCCCTTTAAAAAATCCAGCAGTAAAACCATCTGGCCCCGGAGCTTTGTCTGAACCAATGGAAAACATCGCCTGCTTAACCTCTTCAGCTGTAACCGGTCTAACCATATGGGCCGCAACATGGACATCCAATGTTCTAGAAAATAAATCAGGGGACGGACACAGAGACGTGTCTCCCGGGCAGCCCAAAAAATTCTGATAATGTTTAATGAACGCTTCCTGAACCACATCACCTTCGTACACCTTCCCGCAAGTATCCTGAATAACATCAATATGATTATAATGAATCTTGTTTTTGAGAACCGAATGATAATAAGCTGAATTCGAATCCCCGGCCGCCAACCAGTCCACTTTGGACTTTTGTTTCAAAAATCTCTCCTCGTCTAGGAGTGCTTCTTGATATGCTCGACGGGTGCTAGCCTCTTCCTCTTGCAATAACAAAGAAGTCGGATCAATATCCATGTTTCGCTGAATCTCATCTAGCTTAGCCCTCATCTCTTGAACTTTCTTATGCAGATTACCTTGCTGAAATAGTAAAACTCTAAGTGGAGATTTCAGCAACCGAAGCTTCTTAACCACCGAAAATTGCGGCACCCCTTTAATACTCGTATCCCAAGTTCGCTTTACAATGACAGAGAAATCAGGCTTGTGAATAAGGAAATTAGCAAACTTGAACGATCTATGTTTAACTTTCCCCTCTACTGGAACCTTGAGAACACACGGGCAATGGTCTGACAAACGAGCCGGGTAAAACACAGCCACGGAATTAGGAAACTGATCAATAAACTGCGAATTCCCCATAACCCTATCAATTTTTTTCAACAAACCTATCCCCTTTTTCGGCTTCTGACTCCAAGTGAAGTGAATTCCCGAGCGATTTAAATCAATCATCTCAACATCATCAACACAAGATTGAAATTCTCGCATGCTAGCCGATATCGAGGAACTCCCCATAGACTTATCTTCCAGATTAAGAGCCGAGTTAAAATCTTCCAGTTGGTGTGTTGTTTTGACACACCCTTGTGCTTTTTTTGTTTTCATCTATAAAATTCATCGGGTATCCCTTTACCCAAAAAAAAAGAGAAAAGAATAGAGGATATCCCAGTTGTACGCGAATTTCCTCAAGTGTTTCCTGAAGATTTACCGGGTCTACCGCCTCATCGCCAGGTCGAGTTTCAAGTCGAGCTAGCTCCAGGAGCAGCACCTATAGCTCGCGCGCCGTATCGTTTAGCTCCAACTGAACTGGAAGAACTGTTAAAGCAACTACAAGAGCTCTTGGATAAGGGTTTTATTCGTCCTAGCTCTTCGCCTTGGGGAGCTCCAGTATTATTTGTGAAGAAGAAAGACGGTACATTCAGAATGTGCATCGATTACCGCGAACTGCACAAGGTCACCGTGAAGAACCGCTATCCTCTTCCACGTATTGATGACTTATTCGATCAGTTGCAAGGGTCGAGCTACTATTCCAAGATTGATCTAAGGTCAGGTTACCATCAGCTGAGAGTCCGGGATGAGGACGTCTCCAAGACAGCTTTCAGAACTCACTACGGCCACTATGAGTTTCTAGTAATGCCGTTCGGGCTAACGAACGCGCCTGCAGTTTTCATGGATCTTATGAACAGAGTGTGCAAGCCTTACTTAGACAAGTTTGTGATTGTTTTCATCGACGACATCCTGATCTACTCCAAGAGTCAGGAGGAACACGGGCAGCACTTACGACTTATCTTGGAACTTCTTCGAAAGGAACAACTGTACGCCAAGTTTTCAAAATGCGACTTCTGGCTTCGCGAAGTTCACTTTTTGGGCCATGTGGTTAACAAGGATGGGATTCATGTCGATCCATCCAAGGTAGATTCGATCAGGAACTGGCCTGCACCGCGTACACCAACGGAAATACGCCAATTCTTGGGTTTGGCTGGTTATTACAGACAGTTCATTAAGGACTTCTCCAAGATCGCACAACCGCTTACTTTGTTGACACAGAAAGGTGTTACCTATCGTTGGGGTAATACACAAGAAACGGCTTTTCAGTACCTAAAGGATAGACTCTGCAGCGCGCCTATTCTCTCATTGCCAGAGGGCACGGACGATTTTGTGGTCTATTGCGATGAGTCGATTCAAGGTCTTGGTTGTGTATTGATGCAAAGGGATAAAGTCATTGCCTACGCTTCGCGGCAACTTAAAATTCATGAACGGAACTACACGACGCACGATTTAGAGCTGGGAGATGTTGTTTTCGCGCTTAAGATATGGCGACACTACCTGTACGGTACCAAGTGCACTATCTACACCAATCACAGGAGTCTCGAGCATATCTTCAAGCAGAAGGAATTGAACATGCATCAACGACGATGGGTCGAGCTGCTGAATGATTATGAATGTGCCATCAAGTACCATCCAGGCAAAGCCAACGTTGTGGCTGACGCTCTCAGTCGAAAGGACACTTTACCTAGACGCGTGCGAGCATTACAGCTTACTATTCAGTCTAGTCTTCCTGCACAGATACGAGATGCTCAGGTAGAAGCATTGAAACCAGAGAACGTAAGGGCTGAAGCCTTACGTAGCTCAAGGCAACGATTAGAACAAAGGGAAGACGGCGCCTACTATGTAACAGGACGCATTTGGGTCCCACTATATGGCGGTTTACGAGAACTTGTTATGGACGAAGCACATAAGTCTCGCTACTCGGTACATCCAGGTTCGGATAAAATGTACCACGATCTCAGAACTACATATTGGTGGCCTAACATGAAGGCTCACATAGCAACTTACGTCGGCAAATGTTTGACCTGTGCGAGGGTCAAGACGGAGTACCAGAAACCCTCAGGCCTACTTCAGCAACCCAAGATACCACAGTGGAAATGGGAAGAAATTTCCATGGATTTTGTTACTGGCCTGCCTAGATCCCAGCGTGGGAATGATACTATTTGGGTGATCGTTGATCGACTCACAAAGTCTGCTCATTTCTTGGCTATCAAAGAAACGGATAAGTTCTCCACCTTAGCAGACGTCTACTTGAAGGAAGTTGTTTCGAGGCACGGAGTGCCAACCTCTATTATTTCGGATCGGGATGCACGATTCACTTCAGAACTATGGCAGGCAATGCACAAATCTTTTGGCTCTCGATTAGACATGAGCACGGCTTATCACCCTCAGACGGATGGGCAGTCTGAGCGCACGATCCAAACCCTGGAAGACATGCTTCGGGCGTGTGTTATCGATTTCGGCAACAGCTGGGAAAAACATCTCCCTTTAGTGGAGTTTTCATACAACAACAGTTACCACACCAGCATACAAGCCGCTCCATTCGAGGCATTGTACGGACGTAAATGCCGGTCACCTCTCTGTTGGGCAGAAGTGGGGGATAGTCAAATCGCAGGTCTAGAAATGGTAGTTGATGCTACTGAACGAATAGCACAGATACGACAACGCATGGCGGCAGCTCGTGACCGTCAGAAAAGTTACACTGATAAGCGCAGGAAACCGATCGAGTTCCGAGTTGGGGATCGAGTGCTACTCAACGTCTAACCCTGGAAAGGTGTGGTTTGTTTTGGTAAACGAGGCAAGCTCAATCCGCGGTACGTTGGACCGTTCGAGATCATTGAAAGAATTGGCAAAGTAGCCTATAGACTAAACCTACTAGCTGAACTCGGTGCAGTTCACAACGTATTTCACGTGTCGAATCTGAAGAAGTGTCTGTCAGATGGGACCCTCATAGTTCCTTTGAAGGAAGTCACTATCGACGAACAGTTGCATTTCGTCGAGGAACCTGTTGAAATCACGGACCGGGATGTCAAGGTCCTCAAGAACACTAGAATACCTCTTGTACGAGTTCGTTGGAACTCCCGTCGTGGCCCAGAGTTCACCTGGGAACGAGAAGACCAAATGAAACTCAAGTATCCCCAGTTATTCGAAAACCGTGCAACCACTACTGAGGCTGAAGCTACTACAGGGGGATGATGTGACACCCCAGGAAAACCAGTAAACGATACAACTTGCCTAGCTTCCTCAGTAACCGCATGCTAAATTTCGGGACGAAATTTCTTTCAAGTTGGGGATAATGTGACAACTCGAGTTTCCGAGATTCCACTTTCGCATTTATTGCACGTTCAGTGTTTGTTTAGTTGTTTACTTGCACAATTGGTTTGCTTTGTAACTGTATACGTTTTGTTTCAATAAAGTGTATTGTGATTGTGCATGGTTATGTGTTAAGTGTTGATAAATACATGAACTTGGTGATGAAACTGTAAATTATATTGTGATGGGTGTTTTATGTAAAAGATGATACTTAGGGGTGAGTAGAGTAGTTAGTGAAACTTTAATCACTCTTAACCCTAATCTCCTTCACTAATCATCACACAAAATCAACATACGTACTTTCACATCCTCCAATCCTCTCCTACAATCATTTTCTTCATCATTGGCACAAGCTCTCAATCATCAATCTCGATCTTTCAATCCATCTAGAATCAATCCAAGGTAGTTGTTCAATGATTGTCACACCCCGACCACGTGGAACAACAAAACGTGGCGGAAACGTCGGGGAGTGTTGTAACAGAATCATTGTTTCATAACACATGGAAATTTAAATATTGTTTTATTGATTAAATGAACTCATTGTTCTATTACAATCACATAAGTACAACTATGATCTTCCAAATTTTAAAGTTGCTAAGGCACGAGTCCATCCTAAATGTAGCATGTATCAACAATCATCTCAAGACAGAACCTGAAACATGTGTAAAAATAGGTACGTCAGCATAAAAATGCCTGTGAGATACATAGGTTTTGTGAAAATGGGATTCATGACTTGAGTTTAAAGAAAACGTTTAATAACAGTCAGTCATGAACCTTGTAATTTGTTTTGTCTTGTAAATCATTTGAAAAATGGTAAAATCAGATGATATGTAAAAATAAGAGAACACTGTGTGGTTAAATGGATAACCATGTAAAATGAGTTTGTATAAGATAAGTCGTTTGTAAATCATTGTCTTGTGAAAGGTGTGTTATTCGTATAAAATGTTATATGACCTAAATTGAAATGATTCAAATAACGCTACGATATGTAATACCATACAAACACTTATATATAGGAAGTACCAGCGGCGTATCCACCATGCTTGTATCATATTACACACGCCTCGTTACTTAAGTCACTTACGCAAACCAAACCACCAATATAGAATGTTCATGTTTAAACCAATAGTCCAAGGTTATTGTATAACTCAAGTTAAATGTAAACCATGAAATGTATAAACAAAAGTTATGTATGGTAAGTGAAATGAGATTTCTTAAACCACAAGTAAAAATGTACAAAACAAGGTGTTTGAATAAATCAAAAGTTATGCTTTGTAAAAAAAAGGTTAATCGAATAACCTTATAGCAGCATATTAACAGTATACTTTCGATTTGTAAATAACATATTAAAAATATGTTTTGGTTTGTTGATAAAATGCTTATGTTGGTTCTGTACAATACCACACATGAGAGTATATCAAACTATACTTTTTGGGAGTATATCAAAATATACTTTAAAGGTGCGATTTAAGAATTCATTCAGACCTAGTGCATCAAACTACACCTTTGAGACTATAAGGATACCACAAAGGAAATCCCTATTTGGATGGAGAAACAAATTGGTTTCAGACATTCCATGACAACAGGAATGGGGTGTCTAGTCCTATAGCGCTATATCATATTACCAATCGGTCTGGTGAACAAAATAAGTACTATTCCAACAATTACTTTTGTAATCTTTGAGAAATCAGTGTTTAAACCATAGATAGTCATTTAGTTTGTCAAAAGATAAATACTAACATGCATAATCAATTATACTTTGAAATCATGAAAATAACAGATAGGTACACATGCTTCACTCCAAAACAGTTGAAAACAGTAAAAGAGGGGAACTATGTACTCACCTGAGATTGCTTAGTAGTCCTTGAATAACAACCAAACAATGCTAGAGATCACGAATATCAAACGGCACCTAATAGGTAGCTATATTAATATACCTGACCAAAATCGGAAGGATCGGATAGTATGCGGGTTCGTAAACCAAACGAGTATGGAGACTCGTGTAATATGGTTTAACAAAGCCTACATACTAAAATGAAACCTAACCTAAGTGCTTACGGCCCATCACGACCCGTTTACGTAGCTTATGCTACCATAACGCGTCGTTCGCGTAGAACGCGTTTGTCACTTTAAGCTGGAACACTCTGCCTCGAGCACCATTTCCCCCATTATTGCCGTTGTTGTTGTTGTTGTTGTTTCCAGCGTTGTTATTATTCGGGCGGTTGTTGTCGTTGGCGTTCTGGTTTAACTGTGGGCAATCCCGCTTAAAGTGACCCTCATCACCACACTGATAGCACCCCCTCCTGAAACCCTGGTTCTGCTGCGGTGGTTGCCCTTGTTGTCTCTGGTTTTGCTGGTTCTGTTGCTGCTGGTGTTTGGGTTGTGAGGTCCTACAATCCCTGGCCTCATGGCCCGGCTTACCACACTTGTTACACGTCCGACCACACGGCCCAAAATGATGATAGCCACACCTGTTACACCGTGGCTTTCTCCCTGCATACAAACCCTGGCTGTGGCCACTTCCCTGGGCTTGATTGACAGAAGACGACTGGTTGATGCTGCGGTTGTTGTTGTTATCTGGCCTTTTCTGAGTCTGACCAGCACTGGGTGCTTTGTCGTAGTCGCTCCACTTCCGTTTGTTATCATTAGCAGATGTAGTAGCAGTGGGTGCCGCAGCAGCAGTGGCTGAAATGCGCGGGGGTAACGAATTGCTCTCGACCTCCTGGTCCACAATCTTGTGAGTCAGACGAACAATCTGTGTTAAATCATTGAGATGGGCTGCAGTGACCAAACTCTTCACACGCGGAGGCAACCCTTTGATGAATAACTCAATCCTCTAGGAGCCGGGACAAGTTCGGGCACATGTCGGCCAGTTCATACGATCGCTTCACATACGCTTCGATTTCAGATCCAACCATCTTCAAGACGTAGTATTCGTTTTCCAACTTCTGGACCTCATCCCGAGGACAGTACTCCTCCCTGATCAGTTCTTTAAAGTCTTCCCAAGTTGTGGCATTCGCTGCCTCGATGCCCAACAACTGTACCTGGGCGTTCCACCATGTTAGGGCACCATCTGCCAAGGTACCCGCAGCATATTTCACCCTGTCCCCAGCGGGACAGTTACAGATAGCAAACATAGACTCTGCTTTCTCGAACCATCTCAGAAGTCCCACAGCCCCTTCCGTCCCGGTGAAGGTCTGTGGCTTACAGTCCATAAACATTTTGAACGTACACGCAGGCTGGTTAGGTTGAGGTTGCGCTTGCTGACCTAAATGACGGAAGGAAACACATTATAGGAATGAAAAGACGTGTACGTGGCATAAGAGTAAAAGAGTACTTGGTACAATCCGTACCAGCTTGATAGGCTGCTAAGGCCTCAGCCACACGGGTATTGATTAAGTCAGTCAACTCAGCCTGAGTCATGTTGATGTTGCCACGTCCGTGTCCTCGTCCACTCATGATTCTATAGTTGGGAATGAATCGATTTAGAAATTCGAAACGAGATGAAAGTCAAGTATCATACTGATATTTACGTACTACCAAGTTCGCACATAGTAAGGCAGAACCCTTCTCACGCTCGATAAGCCTCACTGGGACTTGCATGCACCCCGCGTTATTATTAAGTGTGCACCCATAATAATAAGGCGATTTGCATGCTTATCTCAGTGCCTCTTAGCTTGCGCTCGAAGTTTCCCCCGTTCAAACAACACAACAGATGGTATCACAGGTCTATGGTTCGCATGAGTCGAAGAGTAGTGTCACACTATCAAGTCACTATGGTGTTAAATGTTTCATTTCATATATGTTGTGAGTGTGTGACTGCTAAGCAAATAATGTATAAAGTGAGAGAGACGAACCTTGCAATCTGGAGCTGAGTGTCATGATCGATTCTCGAAGGTGTTCGGTTATAGTCTGGTTTTACAAAACGTTTTAAAACCTAGTTCACTATAACCAGTGGCTCTGATACCAAACTGTAACACCCTCAAAATACCACCTGCGGAAACCCCGCGAGGCGTGTTACGCATCAGAGTTCGAGCCACCAATCACATTGAACCAATGATAGATACTTAGATAAAACATGTTATTAATTTCCAATAAAAATGTCAAACATGATAATAATTCCCAAAAGTTGTGTAGCGGAAGCATATAATAAGGTATTTAGCAAATGTTTCGGATGTGAAAATGAAAAACGCCTTAACAAACAAAAGATGGAGCTCTGGGCGATTTTGGTGACTTGGTGAAACCCTACGATCCTACTAATCTCTGATCTCGACTGATCTTAATCTGAGGATCGATTTCAATTCGGTTCTTTGATTCTATTCACGTGAAGTCAGATTAGGGTTCGAATTCAAGGGTTCGTTTCTTTCAGAATAGGTTTGTTTGCTGCCGTCTTTCGTTTTTACGATTCTGGTGTCTTTCATCGTTAGTTTAGTTCGGGTGACGGCTGCCGATTTCGGGATTAGGGTTTAATCCAAATCTGGTCGTCTCACATCAGATTAGGGTTTAAGTTCTACAAATCGGGTTCATTCAGTAGATAATCATCACGGCTACTAGGGTTTCCAGTTGGCGGCTGCTAGGGTTGTGAAGATTAGAGTATGGATGTTTCAAAAGGAAATCTACAGGCTAGTGGGAAGCCGTCATTATCTTTTGAAGCAATTGCCGCAAGGTTTCTTGATGCTGATGGGAAGCCAAAGAGTGGTGTAACAAGCACAGCACAAAGTGAACAGAAGAATTCGGCTCCTATCCGAACAGGAAATCTGGATGCGAATTTTTGGGATTCCCCGGGTATGGGATACACGCCATGGTCAGGTTTGGAGAAACTAAAGTCGTTGGTCGATCAAGGTGTGGAAAAATCGTCAGGTAATGCAGATCCTACGTCCTTTTCTAGCAGCTATGTATCGGATAATGTGAAGGTTGGTCAGGAGGTTCAGGTTAACCGAAATGATGATGAAAGCTCAATTCCGAAGTCTTATGCAGATTCGGTTGTGGCAGCCAATCCTGTCAAGGTAAATTTTAGAACTCTTGCTAGTTCTGATGTGCATGAAGGCTGTGATGTGGTCCTTCCTCGAGACTCTATTAGGGCTGTTCAGGATAAGTTGGCATATACTCTTTACGGGTATTTCTTGGGGGATCGAGTTGCTTACCCAGTTGTGGATTATTATGTACGGAATAACTGGAAAAAGTTTGGATTGCAAAAATCCATGATGAATGCCAATGGGTTTTTCTTTTTCAAGTTCTCTGATGAAGCGGGGATGATGAATGTGCTTAAGGAGGGCCCTTGGATTATCCGAGCTCAGCCTATTTTTCTGAATATCTGGTCTGCAACTTCAAAACTTGAAAAGAAGGAGGTAAAGAAATTGCAAGTGTGGGTCAAAATACATGATGTTCCGATTGTTGCTTACACGGAGGATGGTTTAAGTATGATTGCTACGGCCATTGGCGAGCCGAAATTGCTGGACACTTACACTTCATCAATGTGTATGGATTCGTGGGGAAGGAGTAGTTATGCTCGTGCTCTGTTAGAAATCTCAGCTGATAATGACTTTAAGGATGAGATAGTTGTTGCGATTCCAAATCTGGAGGGTGATGGGTTTTGTAAACAGAAACTTTCTGTGGAGTATGAATGGAGTCCTCATAGATGCTCTCACTGTAAAGTCTTTGGCCATTCTGATGATTCTTGCCCGAGGCAGACTAGGAGGGCTCCTAAAGAGCCTATGAAGATCCAGAAACAGCAGGTTGTGAACAATACTCGTAAGCAAGAGAAATCGCCTGTTGTAGACAAGGATGGTTTCATGGATGTGGATCGCAAGAAAGTGGCGAGAAAAACGGGATTTCCTGTTAATAAGCAGAAGCAGCAGTTTGAATATAGGCCGGTTGGTCTGAAGCCGAGTGGGGGGGCTTCATCTTCGGTCCCTCCATCAAAGGTTAAAATTCAAAATAGGTTCGGTGTGTTACAGGATGACGATCCGGTTCGGGGTTGTAAAAATGGTGCAGCTCAGCATGACCAGCAGGATTCGGATGAGGAGGAGGTTGAAGAAGTCTACAATGAAACTAGTGCTTTTATGACATCGGGCACTCATCCTTTCTCCTCGACAGCAGGGGCAAGCACCTCTTCTACCAAGTCCTCGAATGGATAGGCTAGCTGTTTTTCGTCTGAAGGGGCTGCTGTTTTGTGGCTTCTTTATATTTGATGATGGTGGTTGAGGTTTTTGTTTGTGTTTTTTGCATTGTTTGTCTACTAGATGTCGTGTCATGATGTATAGTAGACTAGGATATGGGGTGGTATTGGTCTTTGGTTTGTTTGTTTTACATATATGGGGCATGTCCTGTATATGAACTACTGTGGAACATATCCTCACTACTTGTACTTAATTGCGGTTGCATTTTTAATAGAATCACCGGGGTAACCCTTTACCCAAAAAAAAAGCAAATGTTTCGTAATAACACTTAAACCAATGTATCAATATAAGATAATACGAAAGCCTCGATCCATGACCACTCCAGCACTCCCAGATAGCAAGTCCATGTTCCAAAGTTAACGACCTACAAGCATGCAAACAAGTGTGTCAGACTACGCTGGTGAGTTCAAAGTTTTGTTAACGTGTTGAGTTACCAGACATATGTTAATGCGTTTCAATGTTGCGTTACGATGTTGCTCACGTTAGTTACCCTAGGGAGTACGCCCTTACGTAACCGAGGAGTGTGCCTCTTAGCAACCCACTATGTTGTTCACGCTAGTTACCCTAGGGAAAACGCCCTTACGTAACCGAGGAGTGTGCCTCTTAACAACCATAGTGAAACCCAGATAATTAGTTCACCCCCGTCCTTACGGCCCGGTGTGAGGTTTCCCACCTAATAGCGCTATCAACTAATTACCCCCATTGCCCTCCAGGCAATAACCAAAACCGATTAAGTTGTTTACCCAATGTTTCCCTTCCAAATGTTTACCAGTTGTCCCAAACCACCGGGACACATGCTTGAGAAAATGCAATGAACTCACCTGGGATTGCTCGGCAGGTTATACCAAAGTTACTTGAATTAAGAATGGTCAATCACGTCCTAACAGGATTACCATACGAGTCAGGTTTGGTTCAAGCAAAGCACGTATGGTTACACAGAGTTAACATGTTACAAACACGAATGGATCATGGCAACATTTAGTAGTCAAGCAACGCATTCAACTTATGCAATTTATATGTCTAATGGTGATCGGCCCAAATAGATAAACGGTCCAAACATATACGGCCCAACAACAAATAACAATCTTGTGCGATCTAATCATCATGTACGACCAGGTTGACTTGTGCGACCCGGACGGATTGTGGGATCAGGTTTCGGCTTGAAGGCCCAACGGCTTAACAAACCATTCAACTTGTGCGATACATCAGTAGGCTCGGTCCATTAGTGATCTTGTGCGACAGAATTGGGTTGTACGATCCGGGTAGTTGTGTGATTGGGATTGGGCTTAAGGCCCATCAGCGAAATAATTTAAGTGGTCCGTGTGTGGCCCAAGATCTTGTGCGAATGTGTTGTAGGAACAGGGCGATCTTGCAACCCTAATCGTTTTCAATCATCCCTTGGTCTCGATTGATCCTGGTTATTGTCTACGGATTCAATACTTGTTTCTTTAGGCTCTAATCGTTTGAAATCAGATTAAGTTCGTGCATTAGGGTTCTGTTTTTCTCTCATTCGGTTCTGTGTGAATTGGGGTGCCGGCGGTATCATTCTAATCTGACTTTGGATTAGGGTTTGCGGCGGCTAAGGCAATCTAATTCATTTGTTACGATTGGATTCTGGTTGGTTTTTGATCAATTCTAACCTTGACGGCGGCTAGGGTTTTGATCGATTGCTTGTTGGTTCCGGCTAGGGTTTATCAACGCTGATTTGTTTCAGCCGGATTTCCTTGTTTGCTGAATACTTGTGGACGGCAACTAGGGTTTTCGATTCGCCAGTCCATTGTTCATTGTTCAACAGTAATTCAGGTTTGTCTATTTTTCTTTGACGGCTGCTAGGGTTTGTCGAATCTGGGATGGATGATTTAAACGGCTCTGGTGGATATGTTAGTAGTTCTGGTGGAAAGCAACAGGATCTTCGTGCGACACCGAGGGCAACGTTTGAAGAAATTGCAGCAAGGTTTAACATCATTGACGATCTCTCGGCTCAAACTGAACCCCGTAACGTTAACATAATTGATGAATTGATAAAGAATTCAGTTCCAATTGAAGCTGAAAACTTGCGGTCAGCAACTAGGGTTTCTGATTGGGAAGGGATTAAGCAAGCTACCAAGAGATATGCGCAAAAATTAGAATCCAATGTTGCTGCATTGACAGGTCTGGGGGGAGTGAATCCATTGGCTGCACAACGTTCACCACAGAATTCGGGGGCTGCAAACCCGGTCTCATTCGCTAGCGTTGTGAACACCGAAAAGGAGAAAGTAAAGGTTAATTTTCGGATGATGGAATCTAGCGAGTCGGTTGATGGTGCTGATGTGGTTATTCCATTGTCTTCGGTCAAGCAAGTCTCAGACAGGTATGCTAACACGTTGTATGGTTATTTTCTGGGCAAACGGCTGGCTTTTCCTGTGGTGGATTATTTTTCAAAGAACAACTGGGTTAAATATGGTCTCTCTAGACTAATGATGAATGCAAACGGGTTCTTTTTCTTTAAATTCAAAACAAAGGAAGGGATGGATAAATTGGTGGAGGATGGGCCTTGGTTGATTAGAAATGTTCCGATAATCTTGAAGGAGTGGTCGGCCTCTGTCAAGTTGGAAAAAGAAGACATAAAGGCTATCCCTGTTTGGGTTAAGATGCATGAAGTGCCGTTAGCAGCTTATACTGAGGACGGTCTTAGTTTGCTTGCTTCTAAGATAGGGGTGCCTAAGATGCTAGATTCATACACTGCTACAATGTGTGCTGAGTCATGGGGAAGAAGCAGTTATGCTAGAGCTCTCATTGAAATTCAAGCCGGGGCTAAATTAAAGAGGAGTGTTACAGTTGCAATCCCATAATGGTCACTCAATGGTGGAGGTGAAAATCGAATATGATTGGGAGCCTTTGAGGTGCTCTTCTTGTTGCGTGTTTGGTCATGAGGACAACTCGTGTCCGAAGAGGCCTCATGTCGTTTCGAGTGGGGAGTCAAGTAAGAAAATTGATGATTTTCAGGTTGTGGGTGCAAAGAAGAAGAAATCTACTAACCAAGGGCTTCACATGAAAAATCAGAAGCCTAAGGTAGTGTACAGACCAGTTGTAAACCCTAAACCAATCTCGTCCTTGAAGAAGCCGGTGAACAATCAGGTATCAACGTCAAACCCCTTTGATGCACTTAAGGATGATGATGGTGGGCAGGGAGGTAGTACTGTGGGTCGTATAGAGAAGAAGGAGAAAAAGTCGAGTGACAGGCAGGACTCAGAAGAAGAGGAGGTCGAAGAAGTCTACAATGAAACTAGTGCTTTTATGACAGCGGGTACTCATCCGTTCTCTTCGAAAGCAGGGGCAAGCACCTCTTCCACAAAATTCTCAAATGGATAGGCTTTTGGTTCGTTTGAAGGGGTTGCCGGTTTGTGGCAACTTTATTTTTGATGATGGCGGTTGAGGATTTTGTTATTTGTTTTTTCCATTGTTTTGTCTACTAGATCATGATGTATAGTAGGCTAGGTAACGGGGTGTCATAGTTGTTTTGTTTTGCTGGGTCATACATATATGGGGCATGTCCTATATATGAACTAGTGTGGAACACATCCTCACTACTTGTACTTATTTGCGGTTGCATTTTAATAGAATCACCGGGGTAACCCTTTACCCAAAAAAAAGATCTTGTGCGATCGGCACTGTCTTGTGCGATCCACAAGATCTTGTACGATCTTGCAATGAGACGTAGTACACTGTGCTTATCCAATTGTACCTAACTTGTGCGACTGGGGACCTCTTGTGCGGTCAGCTAGCTTATGCGATTTGGCTCTTATGAAATCGAGGCCCCCCCTTGTGCGATTGGTTAAATATATCCCGGATTTTATGCATTCGGTTACAATCATACCAAAGTTTCCATGTTTCAATCAATTAACAGTTTCCTTACTATCAAAACAACCTACCATCGATCAAACAAAGTTGTTATATCCAAATCACATGAACCCTAATTGAACAAGACATGAACACCAATCAAACATTCGATTCTTAGAACAATAATGTGAAACCCGATTTATCATGGATATTCTATAATACACATAAGCCGATTTCATGAGTACTACAATCAACTCTACTGATTCATATCAAACACGTATATGGCCGATTACTTTCATACATTCTTAATCACATAGTATTCAAACATGACAATCATCATCAATTATATCGAGCACACAATCTTAAGGGGTCGTGTTCTCTCTTGTCCTTAGGCGATTTTGGCGATTTCAGCTTCTTCTTGTTCACAATTTCCCTTGTTTTTTCTTGTGATCTTATGCATAACAGTCTGTGATTGGATCTTGTTCTTGCAAGAATCTATAACGAACTCGTTAGCATTAGGGATCAATTAAGAACTAGGGTTTTTTCCTTTGTTTTCTTCACAAATCGCCGCCCTAGTAATATATTCTAAAACCCTAATCTATTAATCTGGTTGCCATTGATTGCGGTTAACTGAGTTTAATTTAGCTAGATTGATGACACTTGATTAATCGACCAAGGGTTGAGGTTTTGTTCTAGGGTTTAAGGATTACGGGTTCTTTTTCATTGTTGATTGCGGATTCTTATTGTTTTCGTGAAAGATTTCCTATTGTCGGCCGGCTAGGGTTTCTTGTGCGAAACTTGTTTCTTGTCGGCTGTATAGGGTTTTTGGTGCATGCATGGAGGGGAAAAGTGATGGGGAGAATCCTTTGGATCTTCGTTCTCTAGGGACTGAAAATAATACACCACCGGTTCGTGGGATTGGGTTACGAGTAACAAACATTGAAGGAAACCCTTTGTTACCTAGACGTGGCATGTATTCTACCAGTAATACTTCGGTGTTGGATGGGTTGTTCGAGATTTCGAAGCCTGTGGAATTGGATACTACATGGGGTTATGGAGGTGTATTTACGGCTGCCAATATGGAGTCCCATGCAAACCCTAGTTCGAGTAACGTGGTGAAGGACGTGCCCAGCTTTTCTTATGCGGATAAGGTTAAAACACAAACCTCGCTGAAAAGAGAGGTTAATTTCCGTAAGTTGGATGCTACAGAGACAGTCCAGGATGCCGATGTGCTTATTCCTCGTGAGGTAATTAAAAAGGTCCAAGATAAGTTTGAGAATGTATTGTATGGCTACTTTTTGGGCAACCGATTACCGTTTCCTGTTGTGGAATATTATGCGAAAAATGTGTGGGCTAAGTATGGTTTCTCCAAAATTATGATGAATAAGGATGGGTTCTTCTTTTTTAAGTTTGATACAAAAGAGGGCATGGCTAAAGTCTTGGAAGGGTTAGTGGGCGATTTTGGCGACTTCTGTGCTTCTCGTGAAACCCTATCAGATTCGTGATCATCTTGCTATCGATTGATCTTGATTATCTTCTTTGGGTTCCTCCAGCCGATCCTTGGACGAAAATCAGGTGAAATCAGTTTACGTTTTCTTGTTAGGGTTTTGATTTTCGATTGTTTCTCTGATTGTCAAAGTATTGAGCGGCTGTTCGGCGTCACATCCTCAACCACAATCAGATCAGGGTTACGGCAGATTAGGGTTTCGAATTCAATCTGGGTTTCGAATCCAATTCTGATTAGAGTTCTAATCAGATTAGGGTTCCGCATTTCTTCGTTGCTGAATTCAGCCGATTAGGGTTTATCCGGTTCAGCCGTCACACGGATTTTCTTGTTCAGATTAGGGTTCGATTAAGGCTGTTCGACAGTTTCTGTTCAGCTTAGGGTTTGTTCAAGTTACATCTGTGGCCGGTACCGTATGGAAGAAAAGAAATCAGATGGGGTTTTTCCGCAAGACCGTGGCAAACAATCAGGTTCGTTTGAAGATTTAGCTAAACGGTTCATTGATATTGAGGGTAATACTTGGTTACCCCGAAGAGGGTCGCTTCAGAACCCTATTGAATCTGCAACTTTCAGTTCAATGGAAAAACTTGTGAAATTGGCTGGTCCATTGTCTTCGGATTGTGAAGGGGCTGGTTACTCAAACATGGGATTCCCAGGTTCCCAGGTTCGTTCTGATTTGGGTAGTGCAATAAAGCCGAGGTCTTATGCTGATTCTGTCGTGGCAGCCAACAACAAACAGGTTAATTTCAGAACTCTGGTAAGTCCGGTGGTGCAGGATGGTTGTGATGTGGTGCTGTCTCGGGAATCGGTTAAACTGGTTCAAGATCGATTAGCTAATACTCTGTATGGGTATTTTTTGGGGGATCGTGTGGCTTATCCGGTGGTTGAGTATTTTGTGAAAAACAATTGGAAGAAGTTTGGTTTGCAAAAGTCTATGATGAATGCAAACGGGTTTTTCTTTTTTAAATTTGCGAACAAAGAAGGTATGTTGAATGTTCTTAAAGAGGGACCCTGGATTATTCGTTCTCAACCTCTCTTCCTTAGTGTGTGGTCGCCTACTGCAAAACTAGAGAAGAAGGAAGTTGAAAAGATTCTAGTTTGGGTTAAAATTCATGATGTTCCCATAGTTGCCTATACAGAAGATGGTTTGAGTATGATTGCTACAACTATTGGTGAACCAAAATTGTTGGATTCGTATACTACCTCAATGTGCACGGATGCGTGGGGTAGGAGCAGCTATGCGAGAGCCTTGATAGAGATCTCAGCTGAAAATGCTTTTAAAGAGGAAGTTGTTATTGCGGTGCCTGAGCCAGAAGGTGAAGGATTTAGTAAAGTGGTTTTGTCGGTTGAATATGAATGGAGTCCTCCTAGGTGTGCTCATTGTAAGGTGTTTGGTCATTCTGATGATTCCTGCCCGAGTCAGCCTAGGAGGGCTCCTAAGGGGCCGATCACTGGTCAGCACAAACAAGAGGGAAGCAATTCCCGGAAGCAAGTGAAACAGCCGGCTGTAGACAAAGAGGGATTTACGGATGTGGAGCGAAAAAAAGCGGCTAGGAAATCAGGGTTTCCTGTTAATAAGCAGAAGCAGAAATTCGAATATCGGCCGATTGGATCCAAGCCGCAGGGTGGGGCTACTAGCACAGGTCCGCCACCTAGTATCAAAACGCACAATCCGTTTGAAGTTCTTTCGGATACGGGTAAGAATGTGGGTAAAAATGGTGAAGCTCAGCATGACCAGCAGGAATCGGATGAGGAGGAGGTTGAAGAAGTCTACAATGAAACTAGTGCATTTATGACATCGGGCACTCATCCCTTCTCCTCGAAAGCAGGGGCAAGCACCTCTTCTACCAAGTCCTCGAATGGATAGGCTTGCTGTATTTCGTCTGAAGGGGCTGCTGTTTTGTGGCTACTTTATATTTGATGATGGTGGTTGAGGATTTGTTTTTGTGTTTTTGCATTGTTTGTCTACTAGATGTCGTGTCATGATGTATAGTAGACTAGGATATGGGGTGTTATTGGTCTTTGGTTTTTTTGTTTTACATATATGGGGCATGTCCTGTATATGAACTAGTGTGGAACATATCCTCACTACTTGTACTTAATTGCGGTTGCATTTTAATAGAATCACCGGGGTAACCCTTTACCCAAAAAAAAAAAAAAAAGTCTTGGAAGGAGGTCCATGGTTGATCAGGAAAGTGCCGTTGTTTTTGAATATCTGGTCTCCGGATGTTAGTTTAAGGAAAGAGGGTATTAAGTCGATTCCTGTATGGGTTAAGATGTATAATGTTCCAATTGCTATTTATACGGATGATGGCTTGAGTTTGTTGGCTTCTAAGATAGGAACACCGAAGAGATTAGATGGGTATACAGCGGATATGTGTGCGGATAACTGGGGAAGGAGCAGTTTTGCAAGGGCTCTAATTGAAATAGACGCGGAGAATGAGCTAAAAGATCATATCATTGTTGCTATTCCGAAACTGGAAGGAGAGGGATACATCACGGAGAAGGTGAAAGTGGAGTATGAATGGCAGCCACAGAGGTGCTCTTTGTGTTGCATTTTTGGCCACAATGATCAGACATGCGCCAAGAATGTTAATAATAAAGCTAAACAAGTGGTTGTGGATGACGAGGGGTTTACAGTTGATAAGCGGAAGGTGGCAAGGATGGGTACGATGCAAAAGAGACAAAAGCAGAAATTTATCTATAAACCTAAGCTGAATAAGTCAGGAGCAAGTACCTCGGGCACTAAGGAGGATACTTCGGATAATAGAAAAAATGCTAATGTGAAAACTGGTAATGCGTTTGAAGCTTTGGCTAGTGACGATTTGGAAGAACATATAGCCGTAAGCGGGTTGAATAAGGAGCTGAAGCAGAACTCAAAGTTTGGGAATGGGAAGCCTAATCGACTCGAGAATGAAGTAGAGGAAGTCGTTCAGACGGAGATGGCGTCATTCATGAAAGCTGGTCAGAGTCATGTTTCTGAGGGGGCAAGCACTCCCGGACAAGAAGGTATTTGTCACACCCCCAAATTCCACCTGCGGAGTAACATCCGCTTGAGGGCGTGACTGACCAGGATCCAGCCACCAATTATACTAAGCATTGGTTAATAGTAAAGTAATTGCTATCTAAAGTAGTTAGCAACATCGTAGTTTGAGTTCGATAGTAAGTTTAAACAAAACAGCGGAAGCATAAACCAAATAGTTTTAAAAGATAGTTCATGGTTCAAGATAAGTAAAACCCAACACACGGGTTTTGACGAACACTACACATCCCCAAGCAGCAGCTCCTCAGTCACTGGTTACATGCAAAGCATGCAGTAAGGTGTCAACAATAATGCTGAGTGAGTTCACTAGTTGTCCAGTTTTAATTACCAAAAACTTGTTTCACCAGTTAATTTACTCGTTTATACATGCCATGGGGAGCTACCCCAAAAGTTAGCGACTAAACTGTTTTTCCAATACCGAACACTAGGTAACCGTTTGCGTTTCCGCAGGATGCCCCGATGTCAATGTTCTATCATCATTGACGGATGCCTGAGTACATTAGTTAACGACCGATCCCAAACCATGGCACGGTGTGAGGTTGGTAAAACCTAAATAGCGCTATCAACTAAACGAAACTCTATCACTCAAGTCCCTACTACATAATACCGATTAGTCGCCGGGGCCAGGCGACCGGGTTATTAGTTGATAGCGCTATTTAGGTTTTACCAACCTCACACCGTGCCATGGTTTGGGATCGGTCGTGAACTAATGTACTCAGGCATCCGTCAATGATGATAGAACATTGACATCGGGGCATCCTGCGGAAACGCAAACGGTTACCTAGTGTTCGGTATTGGAAAAACAGTTTAGTCGCTAACTTTTGGGGTAGCTCCCCATGGCATGTATAAACGAGTAAATTAACTGGTGAAACAAGTTTTTGGTAATTAAAACTGGACAACTAGTGAACTCACTCAGCATTATTGTTGACACCTTACTGCATGCTTTGCAGGTAACCAGTGATTGAGGAGCTGCTGCTTGGGGATGTGTAGTGTTCGTCAAAACCCGTGTGTTGGGTTTTACTTATCTTGAACCATGAACTATCTTTTAAAACTATTTGGTTTATGCTTCCGCTGTTTTGTTTAAACTTACTATCGAACTCAAACTACGATGTTGCTAACTACTTTAGATAGCAATTACTTTACTATTAACCAATGCTTAGTATAATTGGTGGCTGGATCCTGGTCAGTCACGCCCTCAAGCGGATGTTACTCCGCAGGTGGAATTTGGGGGTGTGACAGATTGGTATCAGAGCCATTGGTTATAGTGAACTTGGTTTTAAAAAGGGGGAAAATCTTTTTGAGAAAAACCAGACTATAACCCGTGACTCGTGACGACACTACACTCCAAGTGCAAGGCTCGACTTATCTGACCTCATAGCTCGGACCCATATTTACTTGTTTGTTTGTCTTATGCTTTCTGCTTTACTATACGTACTAGTTTGCTTGATTAGATAGATACGCCTCCCCTCTTCTATCTCATTATGTTACGACATCACACTCATACTATGTTTTCTGGTTATGAAGACAATGAGTGGACGCGGACGAGGAAACGTCAACATGACTCAGGCTCAGTTCACTAACCTGATCAACACGGTGGCTGCAGCTTTCGCAGCTCACCCAGGAGGTAAGCTCTTGTTCTAGGATGATTAGATCCTACCGCCACATCGTCTTTTCACCTCTAAACCTATTCGTATCGCTCCCACAACAGGTCAGCATGCGCCTGTGCAACCACGTGTCTGTACCTTCAAGACCTTCATGGATTGCAAGCCTCTTCCATTCAATGGCACTGAGGGTGCCATAGGTCTTCTGCACTGGATCGAGAAGGTCGAAGCTGTCTTCGCTGTCTGTGAGTGTCCCCCTGCTAATTGGGTGAAGTTTGCTACTGGTACCCTTGAGGGAAGCGCGCTTTCGTGGTGGAAGGCGCAAATTCAAATGCTTGGTTTGGAGACTGCTAACGCTACTGCATGGGAAGATTTCAAGGATATGATCAAGGAAGAGTACTGTCACAGGGATGGCATCCACAAACTCGAGGACGAGTATTATGAACTCAAGATGGTTGGGTCAGAGATTGAGACCTACACCAAGCTATCCAACGACTATGCTGCTCTTTGCCCAAACATGTCCCGACCCATGTACCGAAGGATCGAATTGTACATCAAAGGCTTAGTCCCAGAAATCAGGAGCCATGTAACCTCGGCCAACCTCACTACCATACAGCCTGTGGTTCGTCTTGCCCACAAACTCACCAACCAGGCTGTGGAAGAGGGCAGGTTGCCCAATAGGATCAGTGTTGCGGAAGGAACTTCTAATGATGGCAAACGAAAGTGGGATGGAAATCAGGGCAAAGATGCTAACTCTACTCAGGCCCCAGCTCAGCAAAGAAAAACTGACAACAACAAGGGCACTCAGCAACAGGGTGGCTACCGGGGAAGCTACCCTAAGTGCAACAAGTGTAACAGGCACCACAATGGGGCATGTAATAAGGGTCAATGTCAGCGATGCAACAAGATGGGGCATGAAGCCAAGGATTGTAGAAGTCAGTTCCCAGCAAGGCAGAATCAGCAACAACCCCAACAGCAAAAGCAGCAGGGAAACAACCGCGGATGTTTTAAATGCGGGGCAACAGGGCACATGCGAAAGGATTGCCCTGAACTGAATCAGAATCGCAACAACAATCAGGGAGCCGGGAACAATGAGCAAAACAACAATGCTGGGAATGGTGCAAGGGGAAGAGCTTTTGTGATTGGAGCTGGAGAAGCAAGGAACGACCCCAACGTCGTGGCGGGTAAGTTCCTACTTGATGACCGTTATGTTTCTGTGTTATTTGATTCCGGTGCCGATGCCAGTTATGTATCCCTTCGCATTAGTAAGAAACTTAAGCACCCGCCTGCATTATTAAGTTCTAAGCACATCGTCGAGATAGCTAATGGTAAGAACATCGAGGCCACGCACGTGATCCACGACTGCACACTAGAATTGTCTGGTCACACGTTTAGTATCGATCTTTTCCCCGTCAAACTTGGAAGCTTCGACGTCGTCATCGGTATGGATTGGTTATCCAAACATCGCGCTGAGATCCTCTGTCAAGAGAAAGCGGTTCGTATTCCTCGCCGTTCTGGCCAACCCCTCATCGTTCAAGGCAACAAAGGTGGAGAAGTCACAGGCATTATCTCGCTTCTGAAAGCCCAGAAGTGCTTACAGAAAGGGCACACCGCTATCCTAGCACTTGTCACCAACACCCACGAAAAGGAAAAGAGGATTGAAGATTTTCCTGTAGTGCGTGACTATCCCGAGGTATTTCCTGAGGAACTACCTGGACTCCCTCCCCACCGTCAGGTTGAATTCCAAATCGAGCTAGCTCCCGGAGCAGCACCCATAGCTCGTGCACCTTACCGTCTAGCCCCTGCAGAACTGAAGGAACTCTCTACGCAACTACAGGAACTATTGGATAAAGGATATATCCGTCCCAGTTCATCACCCTGGGGAGCACCAGTACTCTTTGTTAAGAAGAAGGATGGCACGTTCCGAATGTGCATCGACTATCGTGAGCTGAACAAGGTTACCATCAAGAATCGTTACCCTCTCCCGCGCATCGACGACCTATTCGATCAGTTGCAAGGATCGAGCTACTATTCTAAGATTGACCTGCGATCAGGCTATCATCAGCTGAGAGTTCGTAATGAAGACATCTCTAAGACTGCGTTCAGGACTCGTTATGGTCATTACGAGTTCCTCGTTATGCCTTTTGGAATGACTAACACACCTGCGGTTTTCATGGATCTCATGAACCGAGTGTGCAAGCCTTACCTCGACAAATTCGTGATTGTGTTTATCGACGACATCCTGATCTACTCGAAAAGTCAGGAAGAGCATGAACGACACCTACGCCTTATCCTCGAACTCTTACGCAATGAGCAATTGTACGCAAAATTCTCGAAGTGTGACTTCTGGCTCCGAGAAGTCCATTTCCTTGGACACGTGGTCAACAAGGACGGCATTCACGTCGACCCCGCTAAGATCGACTCGATAAAGAATTGGCCTACGCCCAAGACCCCAACCGAAGTTCGCCAATTCTTGGGATTGGCAGGATACTACCGCAGATTCATCAAGGGATTCTCAAAGATTGCACAACCTCTCACGACTCTTACTCAGAAAGGCATTGTTTACAAGTGGAATGAAGCTCAGGAGTCGGCCTTTCGAAGGCTAAAGGATAACCTCTGTAGCGCTCCTATTCTCTCGCTGCCTGAAGGCACTGACGACTTTGTGGTTTACTGCGATGCGTCTATCCATGGACTCGGTTGCGTGTTAATGCAACGCGAGAAAGTTATTGCCTACGCCTCTCGACAACTTAAGACGCATGAAAGAAACTACACTACGCATGATTTGGAACTGGGAGCAGTGATCTTTGCTCTTAAGATATGGAGACATTACCTGTACGGTACCAAGTGCACTATCTACACCGATCACAGGAGTCTCGAGCATATCTTTAGGCAAAAGGAATTAAACATGCGACAACGTCGATGGGTCGAACTCTTGAATGACTACGAATGCGCCATCAAGTATCATCCGGGCAAAGCCAATGTCGTGGCAGACGCCCTCAGCCGAAAGGACACTATACCAAAGCGCGTGCGAGCATTGCAACTTACCATCCAGTCTAACCTCCCTACCCAGATCCGAAATGCCCAAGTTGAAGCATTGAAACCGGAAAACATCAGGGCTGAGTCTCTGCGAGGATCGAGACAGCGATTAGAACAGAAAGAAGATGGCGCTTACTATTTAACAGGGCGCATTTGGGTTCCACTCTATGGAGATTTACGTGAACTCGTGATGGACGAAGCCCACAAGTCCCGCTACTCAGTACATCCTGGCTCGGATAAGATGTACCACGACTTGAGGACTACATACTGGTGGCCTGGCATGAAGGCCCACATAGCAACATATGTCAGCAAATGTTTGACTTGCGCAATGTCACACCCCCAAAATCCACCTGCGGAGTATCACCGCTTGGGAGCGTGACTGACCAGGATCAAGCCACCAATCATATTGAACATGTAATTAATATTAAGTAAAATAAATGTAAACCATCCATCCAATACGATAGGTGTTCAAAAACATAACCATAGTTTCAAAGTGTAGCGGAAGCATAGTAAATAATCCAACAATAGTTAATAGTTTTAAATGTCATAATAGTTCAACGTAGAAACCACGATCCTTGTCCACAACGACCCGCTTCTCCAGAGCAAGCTCCAAGTACCTAACGATCTGCAAGGCATGTAACAGAATGATCAACAAACTAGTTGAGCGAGTTCACAGTAAGTAAGTGCGTAACAGTAAGTAACGGGTGGCTCTAATGGGCCAATAGTAAGTTATACAGGTGGGGGCTTCCCATGTTATGTGACCACTAGACTATTCGTATCCACTACTCGTATCATCCCTGTTCTTCGTCCGAGAACAGTAGCGCGTATGGGGTGTGCGTAGGTTTTACGCACGTATCCTTCACAACCGAGGATAGAAGTAAGTAATGCGTACACGTAGGTTTTACGTGCGTGCCTGACATCCGAGGCAGTAATTGGCATATGACCACGTAGGTGTTATCCTAACCTACGGAACCGTCCATAGAAGTAAGTAATGCGTACACGTAGGTTTTACGTGCGTGCCTGACATCCGAGGCAGTAATTGGCATATGACCACGTAGGTGTTATCCTAACCTACGGAACCGTCCTGACATCCGAGGACCATGGTAGGTGATAGTCTAGGAAAAGCATATATACGTTCATAGTCAATGGTAACCTTTATCCCATTCCCACGACCCGGGAATCCCATGCCTTAGTAGGAGGGTGAACTCACCTTGGTTTGCTCGGTATGCTAGGTTATGCACTCACAAGTAATTAATCAAGTCCTATTGTATGCACGTATAACAAATCAGTTCATGTTCGTAATGATACGCATGTAATCTAATGTCACATAGTGTTTGATAGCCAATAACATGTATCAATCATGTATCACGCAACAGTTAACTCATTCATACAATTGAGTAATTCATATGAACATTTACAGGATCATGCATCTCTCAAAAACTCAGGCAAGTATGGGGGGGGGGGGTCTCCCCTGTTCAAAACTCAGATAGCACATGTAATCATACAATAAACTCAGACGGTCATGTTACACACACAAGCTTGGACCCTTGATACATTCTTTAAGCTCGGGCCCAATGTCATCATAGTAAACTCGGGCCCAATATAATAACAATCTCGGTCCATAATTGATCTTTAATAAAATCGGACCAATGATGATCCATTATACTCGGTCCAAAGACAACCCATTAAACTCAGACAATAAATCAGCAATTCATTAAACTCGGTCCACATTACCACTCAATAAGCTCGGCCCAAACATCTTTAAACTCGGACAGCTTGAAGGTTGGGCCAAAGAATCTCGGACAGCCCATCAATATTAAACTCGGACCATTTGTTATATTATTAAACTCGGACCATGTGGAATACTTTAAGTTCGGACCAATTGAAAACACAATTAAACTCGGACTTAAGGGTATTATATTCGGACCAATCATGCAATTTATATTCGGACCATCAATTAAACATTATGTTCGGACCATCATGCAATTTATATTCGGACCATCAATTAAACATTATGTTCGGACCATTTTGATCCATTAAACTCGGACTAGGTGGTCCAAATTAAACTCGGACAAAGTCCAATTCCTTTAAACTCGGACCAATTGAAGGCATCTTATTAAACTCGGGCCTTGTGCTTTCTTATTTACAAACTCAGACAACAATATCACTTAAACTCAGACTGTTACATACGTGAACTTCAATTTGCACAGAATTCATATGATCAGAACAGTTACGCATATCATTCAAACAAACCCTAATTCCAATCGTATCGACGGCAGATAACAAGTTTATTCGATCGATGTTAAACCACAACAATCATCACAATGGTAACCTATCAAGCATGCATCTAATCATCATCGTAATCTCAACTATCCAGGATTAAATCACAGAATATCACATGAGAAACTAGGGTTTTCCAAGAACACAAAATCAAGAAATCAATCAACAATTAATCATGAACAATGATTAAACAATTACCTTGAATGATTCTAGAGGAAGAGGAATCAAGAGTGATGATTTTCTTGCCAATGATGATGGTAATGATTGCTAGGGAGCCAAAGAAATGAGAGTACGTGCTTGAATTCTTGTGTAAAGTGATTAGTGAAGTTTAGATTAGGGTTAAGTATCTAGGATTTCACTAATTACCATCTACATCCCTAAGTATTATAATTTACAAATGCACACCATCTCATAACTGTTTCATAGTTCCACCACCAAGTTTACACATTTGACAAGTTTCACAAATAACCAACAACTATACACAATCAAACAATCAAAACATATATAATTTCATGGCAATCAATACATGATCGTGCAATAAATACGAAATAGAAATCTTGGAAATTTGAGTTGTCACATTATCCCCAACTTAAAAGAAATTTCGTCCCGAAATTTGGTACGCACTCACTGAGGAAGCTAGGTAAGTTACATCGTTCACTGGTTTTCCTGGGGTGTCACATCATCCCCCCGTTGATTTGGAATTTCGTCCCGAAATTCAGTAGTAGTAGCTTCAGCCTCAGTAGTGGTTGCATTGGTTTCGAATAACTGGGGATACTTTTCTTTCATCTGGTCTTCGCGTTCCCAAGTATACTCTGGGCCACGTTGGGAGTTCCAACGAACTCGAACAAGAGGGATTCTCTTGTGTTTGAGGACCTTAACATCCCGGTCCGTGATTTCAATTGGTTCCTCGACGAACTGTAACCGCTCGTCGATAGTGAGTTCCTTAAAAGGAATGATGAGGGTTTCATCTGATAAGCACTTCTTTAAGTTCGACACATGAAAGACATTGTGAACTGCTCCGAGTTCAGCTGGTAAGTTCAACTTGTAGGCTACTTTGCCAATCTTTTCTAGGATTTCGAATGGTCCGACGTACCGCGGATTCAGTTTGCCCCTTTTGCCAAAACGTACCACACCCTTCCAGGGTGAGACTTTCAATAATACCCGGTCCCCGACCTGAAATTCCAAAGGCTTTCTACGCTTGTCCGCGTAGGCTTTCTGACGGTCGCGAGCTGCCGCCATGCGTTGTCGTATCTGTGCAATCTTTTCTGTGGCGTCCACTACAATCTCTGGACCCGTAATCTGACTATCCCCCACCTCTGCCCAACAGAGAGGTGACCGGCATTTACGTCCGTACAATGCCTCGAATGGAGCGGCTTGAATGCTGGTATGGTAGCTGTTATTGTATGAAAACTCCACTAAAGGGAGGTGCTTTTCCCAGCCGTTGCCGAAATCGATAACACACGCTCGAAGCATGTCTTCTAGAGTTTGGATAGTTCGCTCAGACTGCCCATCCGTCTGAGGATGATATGCTGTGCTCATGTCTAATCGTGAGCCGAAGGATTTGTGCATCGCTTGCCATAGCTCTGACGTAAATCGTGCATCGCGATCTGAAATGATGGAGATGGGCACCCCGTGCCTTGAAACAACTTCTTTCAAGTAAATGTCTGCTAAGGTAGAAAACTTATCCGTCTCTTTGATAGCCAAGAAGTGAGCAGACTTTGTGAGTCGATCAATGATCACCCAGATAGTGTCATTCCCACGCTGGGATCTAGGTAAGCCCGTAACGAAATCCATGGAAATTTCTTCCCATTTCCACTGTGGTATCTTGGGTTGTTGCAGTAGACCTGCTGGTTTCTGATATTCAACCTTGACCCTCGCACAGGTCAAGCACTTGCCAACATAGGTGGCGATGTGGGCTTTCATACTTGGCCACCAGTATGTTGTTTTGATATCGTGGTACATTTTATCCGCACCTGGATGTACCGAGTAGCGAGACTTGTGCGCTTCGTCCATCACAAGTTCCCGTAGACCGCCATAAAGTGGGACCCAAATACGCCCCGTTACATAGTAGGCGCCGTCTTCCTTTTGTTCCATTTGTTGCCTTGAACCGCGTAAGGCTTCAGCCTTGACGTTTTCGGGCTTCAGTGCTTCTGTCTGAGCAGCTCGTATCTGAGAAGGAAGACTAGACTGAATAGTAAGCTGTAGCGCTCGCACGCGCTTTGGTAGGGTGTCTTTCCGACTGAGGGCGTCAGCCACAACGTTGGCCTTGCCTGGGTGATACTTGATAGCGCATTCGTAGTCGTTCAGAAGTTCAACCCATCTCCGTTGACGCATATTCAAATCCTTTTGCTTAAGAATATGCTCGAGACTCCTGTGATCGGTGTAAATCGTGCACCTGGTACCGTACAGGTAGTGTCGCCATATCTTAAGCGCGAAAACAACAGCTCCCAGCTCTAAATCGTGCGTCGTGTAGTTCCGTTCATGAACCTTGAGTTGCCGCGAAGCGTAGGCAATAACTTTATCCCGCTGCATCAATACACAACCAAGCCCCTGTATCGATGCGTCACAATAAACCACGAAGTCATCCGTGCCCTCTGGCAATGAGAGAATAGGTGCGCTGCAAAGCCTATCCTTTAAGTACTGAAAAGCGGTCTCTTGCGTATTACCCCATCTGTAAACGACACCTTTCTGTGTTAGCATAGTAAGTGGTTGCGCGATCTTGGAGAAGTCTTTGATAAACCGCCTGTAGTATCCCGCCAAACCCAAGAATTGGCGTATTTCTGTTGGTGTACGCGGTGCTGGCCAATTTCTGATCGAATCTACCTTGGATGGATCGACATGAATCCCATCCTTGTTCACCACATGGCCTAAGAAGTGGACTTCACGAAGCCAGAAGTCGCATTTTGAAAACTTTGCGTACAGTTGCTCTTTTCGAAGAAGTTCCAAGATAAGACGTAAGTGCTGCTCGTGCTCCTCCTGACTCTTGGAGTAGATTAGAATGTCGTCGATGAAAACAATGACGAACTTGTCTAGATAGGGTTTACACACCCTGTTCATAAGATCCATGAAGACTGCAGGCGCGTTCGTAAGCCCGAATGGCATGACAAGAAACTCGTAATGACCGTAGCGAGTTCTGAAAGCGGTTTTGGAGACGTCCTCATCCCGGACTCTCAGCTGATGATACCCTGACCTTAAATCAATCTTGGAATAGTAACACGACCCTTGCAACTGGTCGAATAGGTCATCTATGCGCGGAAGAGGATAACGGTTCTTCACCGTCACCTTATTGAGTTCACGGTAGTCGATGCACATCCTGAACGTACCGTCTTTCTTCTTCACAAATAACACTGGAGCTCCCCAAGGCGAAGAGCTTGGACGAATAAAGCCCTTTTCCAAGAGCTCTTGTAGCTGCTTCGACAGTTCTTCCAGTTCGGTTGGAGCTAAACGATACGGTGCTCGAGCTATGGGTGCTGCTCCTGGAGCGAGCTCGATTTGAAATTCGTCCTGATGATGCGGCGGTAGACCAGGTAAATCCTTGCGAGACACCTGAGGAAAGTCGCGTACAACTGAATGGTCTTCCAACTTCTTTTCTTTCGCTGATGTGTCAGTAACGAGAGCCAAAATTGCGGTGTGGCCCTTCCGCAAACATTTCTGAGCCTTCAAGAAAGAGGTGATGCCAACCACGGCACCACTCTTGTCGCCTTGAACTTCGAGAGGTTCTTGACCAGAACGAGGAATGCGAACAATCTTTTCTTTGTATAGGATTTCTGCTTGCTGTTGCTGCTGGCGATTCCGATGTGCAAGCCGTGGGCTCCTGAATCCTTAGCTTCTGCTGTGCTCTGGCGATCACTATTCTTGTGCTGCTGTTGTGCTTGAGACCGAACGGTAGCTGAACCCTTGCTGGAATACCCATCCCATTTCCGCTTGTTGTCACTAGGAGTAGCGGGAGTAGCAGAAGTGGTAGCGGTAGTAATAGCGCTGATACAACTAGGCAGCCTGTTCTGTTCCACTGCCTGATCCGTGAGGCGATGAGCAAGACACTGAACGTCTTGGATATTGTCGAGGTTAGCCGATGTAGTATGGCTCTGAATCTCTGAGGCTAGACCCTTGAAGTACAATCGATACGCTTGCTTGGAGGGTCCACCATGGTTGGACACGAGTTGGCCAGTTCGTTCGACCGTTTCGTATAAGTTTCAATTTATGACCCCGTCATTTTCAAATGGTAAGGCTCCACTCCCAACTTGTGGATGTCATCCCGCGTGCAGTATTCCCTTTTAATGCGTTCTTTGAATTCGTTCTAGGGGTGGCGTGAGCAGCTGCCAGCCCTAATATCTGAACTTGCGCGTCCCACCAGGTTAGCGCGATTCCTTCCACGTGTCAGTGACGTACTTGACCCTGTGTGCCTCAGGGCATTCACACATCTCGAATACTGACTCGTTCTTTCCAAACTAATGGAGTAGTCCCACTGCTCCTTCTGTGCCACTGAATGTGCTTGGACGACAGTCCATGAAGTTCTTGAATGTGCAGACAGGTTGCTGTGTGTTCTGACCCGTTGCGCGAGGAAGATAGGTCATGGTTAGGCGCGAGAGTTGGGTCACGAGAGTAGGATCTAACATCCTAGAATAGGTCTGGAATAGCAGGTTATACCTCCTGCTTGTGCGGCTGCAAGCGCCGTAGAAACTTGTTCGTTAATGAGAGCCGTCAACTGGGCTTGAGTCATGTTAACACGTCCAGACATGATCGAACAGTAAAGGTAGCGTAAGTATGAATGGTTCGCGAGTAGGGCGATGACAGAAAAGTGTAGGCACATAGGTGTTCTTAAGCAGTAACAAGTAGTGAGCAAAGTAATGTAAGCATACTACGAGCAAAGTTCTATGCAATTCTAGCATGTAGGCAATAAACATAAACCTTATTACCTAGGATGTCGAGTCTTGCACGTGGAGCGAAGCGTCGTTGTGGATCGTCGAGAGCACTGTTCTGGTTATAGTCCGGTTTTAATAAAAACGTTTTCCCATATTAAAACCAAGTTCTCTATAACCAATGGCTCTGATACCAATCTGTCACACCCCCAAAATCCACCTGCGGAGTATCACCGCTTGGGAGCGTGACTGACCAGGATCAAGCCACCAATCATATTGAACATGTAATTAATATTAAGTAAAATAAATGTAAACCATCCATCCAATACGATAGGTGTTCAAAAACATAACCATAGTTTCAAAGTGTAGCGGAAGCATAGTAAATAATCCAACAATAGTTAATAGTTTTAAATGTCATAATAGTTCAACGTAGAAACCACGATCCTTGTCCACAACGACCCGCTTCTCCAGAGCAAGCTCCAAGTACCTAACGATCTGCAAGGCATGTAACAGAATGATCAACAAACTAGTTGAGCGAGTTCACAGTAAGTAAGTGCGTAACAGTAAGTAACGGGTGGCTCTAATGGGCCAATAGTAAGTTATACAGGTGGGGGCTTCCCATGTTATGTGACCACTAGACTATTCGTATCCACTACTCGTATCATCCCTGTTCTTCGTCCGAGAACAGTAGCGCGTATGGGGTGTGCGTAGGTTTTACGCACGTATCCTTCACAACCGAGGATAGAAGTAAGTAATGCGTACACGTAGGTTTTACGTGCGTGCCTGACATCCGAGGCAGTAATTGGCATATGACCACGTAGGTGTTATCCTAACCTACGGAACCGTCCATAGAAGTAAGTAATGCGTACACGTAGGTTTTACGTGCGTGCCTGACATCCGAGGCAGTAATTGGCATATGACCACGTAGGTGTTATCCTAACCTACGGAACCGTCCTGACATCCGAGGACCATGGTAGGTGATAGTCTAGGAAAAGCATATATACGTTCATAGTCAATGGTAACCTTTATCCCATTCCCACGACCCGGGAATCCCATGCCTTAGTAGGAGGGTGAACTCACCTTGGTTTGCTCGGTATGCTAGGTTATGCACTCACAAGTAATTAATCAAGTCCTATTGTATGCACGTATAACAAATCAGTTCATGTTCGTAATGATACGCATGTAATCTAATGTCACATAGTGTTTGATAGCCAATAACATGTATCAATCATGTATCACGCAACAGTTAACTCATTCATACAATTCAGTAATTCATATGAACATTTACAGGATCATGCATCTCTCAAAAACTCAGGCAAGTATGGGGGGGGGTCTCCCCTGTTCAAAACTCAGATAGCACATGTAATCATACAATAAACTCAGACGGTCATGTTACACACACAAGCTTGGACCCTTGATACATTCTTTAAGCTCGGGCCCAATGTCATCATAGTAAACTCGGGCCCAATATAATAACAATCTCGGTCCATAATTGATCTTTAATAAACTCGGACCAATGATGATCCATTATACTCGGTCCAAAGACAACCCATTAAACTCAGACAATAAATCAGCAATTCATTAAACTCGGTCCACATTACCACTCAATAAGCTCGGCCCAAACATCTTTAAACTCGGACAGCTTGAAGGTTGGGCCAAAGAATCTCGGACAGCCCATCAATATTAAACTCGGACCATTTGTTATATTATTAAACTCGGACCATGTGGAATACTTTAAGTTCGGACCAATTGAAAACACAATTAAACTCGGACTTAAGGGTATTATATTCGGACCAATCATGCAATTTATATTCGGACCATCAATTAAACATTATGTTCGGACCATCATGCAATTTATATTCGGACCATCAATTAAACATTATGTTCGGACCATTTTGATCCATTAAACTCGGACTAGGTGGTCCAAATTAAACTCGGACAAAGTCCAATTCCTTTAAACTCGGACCAATTGAAGGCATCTTATTAAACTCGGGCCTTGTGCTTTCTTATTTACAAACTCAGACAACAATATCACTTAAACTCAGACTGTTACATACGTGAACTTCAATTTGCACAGAATTCATATGATCAGAACAGTTACGCATATCATTCAAACAAACCCTAATTCCAATCGTATCGACGGCAGATAACAAGTTTATTCGATCGATGTTAAACCACAACAATCATCACAATGGTAACCTATCAAGCATGCATCTAATCATCATCGTAATCTCAACTATCCAGGATTAAATCACAGAATATCACATGAGAAACTAGGGTTTTCCATGAACACAAAATCAAGAAATCAATCAACAATTAATCATGAACAATGATTAAACAATTACCTTGAATGATTCTAGAGGAAGAGGAATCAAGAGTGATGATTTTCTTGCCAATGATGATGGTAATGATTGCTAGGGAGCCAAAGAAATGAGAGTACGTGCTTGAATTCTTGTGTAAAGTGATTAGTGAAGTTTAGATTAGGGTTAAGTATCTAGGATTTCACTAATTACCATCTACATCCCTAAGTATTATAATTTACAAATGCACACCATCTCATAACTGTTTCATAGTTCCACCACCAAGTTTACACATTTGACAAGTTTCACAAATAACCAACAACTATACACAATCAAACAATCAAAACATATATAATTTCATGGCAATCAATACATGATCGTGCAATAAATACGAAATAGAAATCTTGGAAATTTGAGTTGTCACACGCAAGAGTCAAGACAGAGTACCAGAAGCCAGCAGGCCTACTTCAACAACCAGAAATCCCGAAATGGAAATGGGAGCAAATTTCCATGGATTTTGTTACAGGGCTACCTAGGTCTCAACGCGGAAATGACACTATTTGGGTAATAGTACACCGATTGACCAAGTCCGCGCACTTTCTGGCTATTAAGGAAACAGACAAGTTTTCTACCTTGGCGGAGATTTACTTAAAGGAAGTAGTTTCGAGGCACGGGGTGCCAACCTCAATTATTTCCGACCGAGACGCTCGTTTTACTTCGGAATTGTGGCAAGCTATGCACAAATCCTTTGGCTCACGTTTGGACATGAGCACCGCTTATCACCCGCAGACGGATGGACAGTCCGAACGCACCATTCAGACTCTAGAAGACATGCTTAGAGCGTGTGTGATTGATTTTGGCAAGAATTGGGAGAAACATCTACCGCTAGTAGAGTTCTCTTATAACAACAGCTACCACACTAGTATTCAGGCAGCACCTTTCGAGGCATTGTACGGTCGTAAATGCCGGTCACCTCTCTGCTGGGCGGAAATCGGTGATAGTCAAATCACGGGCCCAGAGATGGTGGTAGATACAACGGAAAAGATTGCCCAGATCAGACAACGCATGGCGGCAGCTCGTGACCGTCAGAAGAGTTACGCTGATAAGCGTAGGAAACCACTAGAATTCCAGGTCGGTGACCGGGTTCTACTTAAAGTCTCACCCTGGAAGGGTGTGGTTCGCTTTGGTAAAAGGGGCAAGCTTAATCCGCGATATATCGGACCATTCAAAATTACCGAGAAAATCGGTAAGGTTGCTTATAGATTGAACCTGCCTGAAGAACTGAGTGCGGTACACAACGTTTTTCACGTATCTAATCTGAAGAAGTGTCTATCAGATGAAACACTCGTAATTCCTTTCAAGGAACTAACTATTGATGAACAGCTACACTTTACTGAGGAACCGATTGAGATCACGGATCGAGAGATCAAAATCCTCAAACGTAGCCAAATACCTCTTGTACGAGTCCGTTGGAACTCGCGACGTGGCCCAGAGTTTACCTGGGAGCGGGAAGACCAGATGAAGCACAAGTATCCCCAGTTGTTCCCAAATGAAAACCCCAGCACTGAAGCTACAACCGAATTTCGGGACGAAATTCCAAACTAACGGGGGGATGATGTGACACCCCGTTGAAACATTCTCACTCATACTAGCTTGACAGTGACTGCCTTAACTTTCGGGACGAAAGTTCTTAAAACTTGGGGATAATGTGACACTTCGGATTTTCCCGGGAAACCTTCTTGATGTAACTTTGCATGTACATATATTATTAAATGGAAACTATGGATTTTCTGTGATTATGTGTTGTATGTATGTACGTTATATATATATATATATAGGTGCATATTACTAGTGAGCCGAAACCGCAAGACCCGACTCGAGACCACCTAGTCTCGAGTAACCCACACCGGTTGGGCAGCAACCCCCTTGGTCCACCCGAAAGCCCATTAGTGCACACCATGAGATATAAAACCCAAAACCCTCACCACACTCTCCTTTACACTCTCATTCAATTCACTCTCACAACTCTTACACTCCCTACATCTCCCTCACTAAAACCCTAGCAACATCACATTCCTCTCCTTCTTCTCGGATCAAATCGGTGACCACTAGGAGCTCTCGGATCAACTCACACACGCACTCGTTTAGAAGCTTCATACTCACCCTTGAACCTCATCAACCGGTTAGTGTCTCTTTGATGTTTGTTGTTGTTAAATGATAGTATGAATGATATGATTTAACTAGTGTAGTTGTATGCTTGATGATGTTTTATTTTGTGAATCAAATGTGTGTGAAATGGATAATCGGCTAACATGTTTTAATTTCGGATAAGTTGCTAATGAGCTCATGACATTTTGTGGCTAAATATGATGCAAACCATTGACTTTTGATGTTCATGAAAACCGGTTTGCATATGTGTGGCACCATGTGAATCGGTTTAGTTTAGAGTTGATTTTTGGGATGATATGTGATAACTCGAAACCATTAGATAAGTATGTTCAAGTGGTTGATTTGTTGTTCATGATTATGATAGTGATTTATGCTAAAAATCCGGAAAAATGATATACAAGTAGTTAACATGAATATGACTTGAGTTTATATGAAGAACAACTTGAAGATCATGAAAAATATTTGAATATGCTTGTTTGATCCATTTTGCTTAGTAATGAGACAACAAAACATGTTTGTGAATTCCTATTGGTTAGTACACCAAATCACGATCACAGCATTCTATTGGTTAGTACATTGGACAGGTTCTAGAAGGATTCAGGTGCACGTAACAGTGGTTGCGAGTCGGAACCCTTGGTTGCGACTCGAGACCAATACGTGATTTGTCGAGATCTTCCGGTTGCGACTCGCAAGATGAACCGAAACCAGGGTTGCGAGTCGGAATCCCCTGGTTGCGACTCGAAACCAAAGCGTGATGAACCGAGAACGAGGTTGCGAGTCGGAATCCCTTGATTGCGACTCGAAACCGTGCATTCTCGAGTCGAAACCGCCCTTGTCTCGACTAGGCTACCTAAGTGTTATTGGGCCAATAGTTTGTTGGACTATCTGTTGACTGGACTGCATGTGTGTCTGTTACTGTTTGTGAAAATGTTAGAGCAGGCCCAATAACCCAACTGTTTGAATGTATGCATGCTAAGTGTGTCTATACGTGTTTGCTATACGTGATTACTTGCACCCCAACTTGACCTATCTTTGGTAACCATGCTAGGACGTGGTGACCAACGTGTTTGACCAAGTAAATTATCTACCGAGCAACCCAAGGTGAGTTCACAACCTAAAGCATGCGTTCCCGGTGGTTTGGGAAACGGAACTACAAACAACACTATTCCTTTATGAGGGATACAACTTACTTTTCTTCCCTTGTTATTGGGAACCTTTAGTTAATTACTGTTTATACGGATTGCAACCAACGGCACTAAACGAAACTCTATCACTCAAGTCCCTACTACATAATACCGATTAGTCGCCGGGGCCAGGCGAACGGGTTATTAGTTGATAGCGCTATTTAGGTTTTACCAACCTCACACCGTGCCATGGTTTGGGATCAGTCGTGAACTAATGTACTCAGGCATCCGTCAATGATGATAGAACATTGACATCGGGGCATCCTGCGGAAACGCAAACGGTTACCTAGTGTTCGGTATTGGAAAAACAGTTTAGTCGCTAACTTTTGGGGTAGCTCCCCATGGCATGTATAAACGAGTAAATTAACTGGTGAAACAAGTTTTTGGTAATTAAAACTGGACAACTAGTGAACTCACTCAGCATTATTGTTGACACCTTACTGCATGCTTTGCAGGTAACCAGTGACTGAGGAGCTGCTGCTTGGGGATGTGTAGTGTTCGTCAAAACCCGTGTGTTGGGTTTTACTTATCTTGAACCATGAACTATCTTTTAAAACTATTTGGTTTATGCTTCCGCTGTTTTGTTTAAACTTACTATCGAACTCAAACTACGATGTTGCTAACTACTTTAGATAGCAATTACTTTACTATTAACCAATGCTTAGTATAATTGGTGGCTGGATACTGGTCAGTCACGCCCTCAAGCGGATGTTACTCCGCAGGTGGAATTTGGGGGTGTGACACCGTCCGTACAGCGCTTCGAACGGAGCTGCCTTAATACTTGAATGGTAGCTGTTGTTGTAGGAGAATTCTATCAACGGTAAGTGCTTCTCCCACCCTTTCCCAAAATCGAGTACGCATGCCCGAAGCATATCTTCAAGTGTCTGGATGGTGCGCTCGCTTTGACCGTCCGTCTGCGGGTGATAAGCGGTACTCATGTCGAGTTGGGAACCGAACGACTTATGCATTGACTGCCATAACTCTGAAGTGAAACGCGGATCTCGGTCTGAAATGATAGAAGTTGGCACCCCATGCCTAGAAACCACTTCCTTAAGGTAGATTGCTGCCAATTGAGAAAATTTGTCTGTTTCCTTGATTGCTAAGAAATGTGCTGACTTCGTGAGGCGATCAACAATTACCCATATAGTGTCGTTTCCAGCCTGAGTCCTTGGTAACCCTGTAACGAAATCCATGGCGATCTGTTCCCACTTCCAAGTGGGTATTTCTGGCTGTTGAAGTAGACCCGAGGGCTTTTGATGTTCGGCTTTAACTTTAGCACAAGTCAAACATTTGCTGACGTAGGTTGCTATATGAGCCTTCATGCTGGGCCACCAGTAGGTAGTTTTCAAGTCGTGGTACATCTTATCTGATCCAGGATGTACAGAGTAACATGATTTATGTGCCTCTTCCATTACAAGTTCTCGTAAGTTGCCAAAGGATGGGACCCAAATGCGTCCAGTTACGTAGTAAGCACCGTCTCCCTTTCGTTCTAGTCGTTGCCTCGAGCCACGTAAAGTTTCAGCTCGAACGTTCTCTGGTTTCAACGCTTCTAACTGAGCGTCTCGTATCTGGGAAGGAAGATTGGACTGAATCGTGAGTTGCAATGCTCGTACACGCCTAGGTGCATTATCCTTTCTGCTGAGGGCGTCGGCTACGACGTTTGCCTTGCCCGGATGATACTTGATGGCACATTCATAATCGTTCAATAATTCCACCCATCGTCGTTGTCGCATATTCAACTCTTTCTGGTCGAAGATGTGCTGGAGACTCCTATGGTCGGTGTAGATGGTGCATTTGGTACCGTACATATAGTGCCTCCAAATCTTCAACGCAAATACCACCGCTCCTAACTCCAAGTCGTGTGTCGTGTAGTTCTTCTCGTGCACCTTCAGCTGACGAGAAGCATAAGCTATCACCTTCTCGCGTTGCATCAACACGCAACCGAGACCCTGAATCGAAGCATCACAATAAACCACAAAATCTTCGGTACCCTCTGGTAACGACAAGATCGGTGCACTGCAAAGCTTCTGCTTTAACAACTGGAAGGCCTCTTCCTGCTTCGTTCCCCAAGAATACACCGTGTTCTTCTGTGTCAGCGAGGTGAGGGGTTGCGCGATTTTCGAGAAATCTTTAATGAACCTCCGATAATACCCTGCGAGACCAAGAAATTGTCGCACCTCAGACGGAGTCTTTGGTGCCGACCAATTCTTAACTGCATCCACTTTTGCAGGATCTACATGTATCCCTTTCTCGTTAACAACGTGCCCAAGAAAATGCACTTCTCGAATCCAAAAGTCGCACTTCGAAAATTTCGCATACAGCTGTTCTCTTCTCAAAAGTTCCAAGATGAGACGTAGGTGACGCTCGTGATCCTCCTTGTTCTTAGAATAGCCTAAGATGTCGTCAATAAACACTATAACAAACTCGTCGAGATATGGCTTACATACGCGGTTCATGAGATCCATGAAAACCGCTGGTGCATTAGTCAATCCAAACGGCATGACTAAAAACTCATAGTGTCCGTAGCGCGTGCGAAAAGCCGTCTTGGGAACATCCTCTTCCCTAACCCTTACCTGGTGATAACCCGACCTTAAGTCGATCTTTGAATAGAAGCTTGACCCTTGCAGCTGGTCAAACAAGTCGTCGATGCGTGGTAATGGATATCGATTCTTGATGGTTACCTTGTTGAGCTCTCGATAATCGATACACATACGGAATGACCCGTCTTTCTTCTTTACGAACAAAACTGGGGCTCCCCAAGGTGACGAACTGGGTCGAATGAAACCCCTATCCAACAACTCCTGTAGTTGATTGGACAACTCCTGTAACTCTCCAGGTGCTAGCCGGTAAGGAGCTCGAGCAATTGGAGCCGCTCCCGGCGCAAGATCAATCTGAAATTCTACTTGACGGTGTGGAGGTAATCCTGGTAGCTCCTCTGGGAACACATCAGCGAATTCTCGCACCAGTGGTAGATCCTCGATCCTACTCTCTTCAGACTGAGCGTTGGTAACTAACGCTAACAGTGCAGGATACCCCTTTTGTAGATACTGCTGTGCACGCATGGCCATGATAATCCCAACCATCGTCCCACTACGATGCCCTTGAACTAACAGTGACTCCCCATCAGGGAGAGGAATACGCACAACTTTCTCCTTACACAAAATTTCTGCTTGGTGCTTAGACAACCAATCCATCCTTACTACTATGTCAAAACTACCGAGTGTAACGGGAAGGAGGTCAATGTCAAACACCTGACCCACGAGATCTAGTTTGCATCCAAAAAGGACATTCGAGGCTTCTATCGTTTTACCATCTGCTAGTTCTACTACTTGTTTAACTTCTAAAGGTGTTGGGGTTATCCCTAATCGTTGACTAAACTCTAGGGACACATAACTCCAATCGGCACCCGAGTCAAAAAATACAGAAGCAATACGATTGTTAACAGGAAACGTACCAGTTACAACGTTGCCGTCATTCCTGGCATCCCCTGCTCCAAGCTGGAACACTCTGCCTCGAGCACCATTTCCCCCATTATTGCCGTTGTTGTTGTTGTTGTTTCCAGCGTTGTTATTATTCGGGCGGTTGTTGTCGTTGGCGTTCTGGTTTAACTGTGGGCAATCCCGCTTAAAGTGACCCTCATCACCACACTGATAGCACCCCCTCCTGAAACCCTGGTTCTGCTGCGGTGGTTGCCCCTGTTGTCTCTGGTTTTGCTGGTTCTGTTGCTGCTGGTGTTTGGGTTGTGAGGTCCTACAATCCCTGGCCTCATGGCCCGGCTTACCACACTTGTTACACGTCCGACCACACGGCCCAAAATGATGATAGCCACACCTGTTACACCGTGGCTTTCTCCCTGCATACGAACCCTGGCTGTGGCCACTTCCCTGGCCTTGATTGACAGAAGACGACTGGCTGATGCTGCGGTTGTTGTTGTTATCTGGCCTTTTCTGAGTCTGACCAGCACTGGGTGCTTTGTCGTAGTCGCTCCACTTCCATTTGTTATCATTAGCAGATGTAGTAGCAGTGGGTGCCGCAGCAGCAGTGGCTGAAATGCGCGGGGGTAACGAATTGCTCTCGACCTCCTGGTCCACAATCTTGTGAGTCAGACGAACAATCTGTGTTAAATCATTGAGATGGGCTACAGTGACCAAACTCTTCACACGCGGAGGCAACCCTTTGATGAATAACTCAATCCTCCGGGACATAGGCCGGGACAAGTTCGGGCACATGTCGGCTAGTTCATACGATCGCTTCACATACGCTTCGACTTCAGATCCAACCATCTTCAAGTCGTAGTATTCGTTTTCCAACTTCTGGACCTCATCCCGAGGACAGTACTCCTCCCTGATCAGTTCTTTAAAGTCTTCCCAAGTTGTGGCATTCGCTGCCTCGATGCCCAACAACTGTACCTGGGCGTTCCACCATGTTAGGGCACCATCTGCCAAGGTACCCGCAGCATATTTCACCCTGTCCCCAGCGGGACAGTTACAGATAGCAAACACAGACTCTGCTTTCTCGAACCATCTCAGAAGTCCCACAGCCCCTTCAGTCCCGGTGAAGGTCTGTGGCTTACAGTCCATAAACATTTTGAACGTACACGCAGGCTGGTTAGGTTGAGGTTGCGCTTGCTGACCTAAATGACGGAAGGAAACACATTATAGGAATGAAAAGACGTGTACGTGGCATAAGAGTAAAAGAGTACTTGGTACATTCCGTACCAGCTTGATAGGCTGCTAAGGCCTCAGCCACACGGGTATTGATTAAGTCAGTCAACTCAGCCTGAGTCATGTTGATGTTGCCACGTCCGTGTCCTCGTCCACTCATGATTCTATAGTTGGGAATGAATCGATTTAGAAATTCGAAACGAGATGAAAGTCAAGTATCATACTGATATTTACGTACTACCAAGTTCGCACATAGTAAGGCAGAACCCTTCTCACGCTCGATAAGCCTCACTGGGACTTGCATGCACCCCGCGTTATTATTAAGTGTGCACCCATAATAATAAGGCGATTTGCATGCTTATCTCAGTGCCTCTTAGCTTGCGCTCGAAGTTTCCCCCGTTCAAACAACACAACAGATGGTATCACAGGTCTATGGTTCGCATGAGTCGAAGAGTAGTGTCACACTATCAAGTCACTATGGTGTTAAATGTTTCATTTCATATATGTTGTGAGTGTGTGACTGCTAAGCAAATAATGTATAAAGTGAGAGAGACGAACCTTGCAATCTGGAGCTGAGTGTCATGATCGATTCTCGAAGGTGTTCGGTTATAGTCTGGTTTTACAAAACGTTTTAAAACCTAGTTCACTATAACCAGTGGCTCTGATACCAAACTGTAACACCCTCAAAATACCACCTGCGGAAACCCCGCGAGGCGTGTTACGCATCAGAGTTCGAGCCACCAATCACATTGAACCAATGATAGATACTTAGATAAAACATGTTATTAATTTCCAATAAAAATGTCAAACATGATAATAATTCCCAAAAGTTGTGTAGCGGAAGCATATAATAAGGTATTTAGCAAATGTTTCGTAATAACACTTAAACCAATGTATCAATATAAGATAATACGAAAGCCTCGATCCATGACCACTCCAGCACTCCCAGATAGCAAGTCCATGTTCCAAAGTTAACGACCTACAAGCATGCAAACAAGTGTGTCAGACTACGCTGGTGAGTTCAAAGTTTTGTTAACGTGTTGAGTTACCGGACATATGTTAATGCGTTTCAATGTTGCGTTACGATGTTGCTCACGTTAGTTACCCTAGGGAGTACGCCCTTACGTAACCGAGGAGTGTGCCTCTTAGCAACCCACTATGTTGTTCACGCTAGTTACCCTAGGGAAAACGCCCTTACGTAACCGAGGAGTGTGCCTCTTAACAACCATAGTGAAACCCAGATAATTAGTTCACCCCCGTCCTTACGGCCCGGTGTGAGGTTTCCCACCTAATAGCGCTATCAACTAATTACCCCCATTGCCCTCCAGGCAATAACCAAAACCGATTAACTTGTTTACCCAATGTTTCCCTTCCAAATGTTTACCAGTTGTCCCAAACCACCGGGACGCATGCTTGAGAAAATGCAATGAACTCACCTGGGATTGCTCGGCAGGTTATACCAAAGTTACTTGAATTAAGAATGGTTAATCACGTCCTAACAGGATTACCATACGAGTCAGGTTTGGTTCAAGCAAAGCACGTATGGTTACACAGAGTTAACATGTTACAAACACGAACGGATCATGGCAACATTTAGTAGTCAAGCAACGCATTCAACTTATGCAATTTATATGTCTAATGGTGATCGGCCCAAATAGATAAACGGTCCAAACATATACGGCCCAACAACAAATAACAATCTTGTGCGATCTAATCATCATGTACGACCAGGTTGACTTGTGCGACCCGGACGGATTGTGGGATCAGGTTTGGGCTTGAAGGCCCAACGGCTTAACAAACCATTCAACTTGTGCGATACATCAGTAGGCTCGGTCCATTAGTGATCTTGTGCGACAGAATTGGGTTGTACGATCCGGGTAGTTGTGTGATTGGGATTGGGCTTAAGGCCCATCAGCGAAATAATTTAAGTGGTCCGTGTGTGGCCCAAGATCTTGTGCGAATGTGTTGTAGGAACAGGGCGATCTTGGGCGATCTTGCAACCCTAATCGTTTTCAATCATCCCTTGGTCTCGATTGATCCTGGTTATTGTCTACGGATTCAATACTTGTTTCTTTAGGCTCTAATCGTTTGAAATCAGATTAAGTTCGTGCATTAGGGTTCTGTTTTTCTCTCATTCGGTTCTGTGTGAATTGGGGTGCCGGCGGTATCATTCTAATCTGACTTTGGATTAGGGTTTGCGGCGGCTAAGGCAATCTAATTCATTTGTTACGATTGGATTCTGGTTGGTTTTTGATCAATTCTAACCTTGACGGCGGCTAGGGTTTTGATCGATTGCTTGTTGGTTCCGGCTAGGGTTTATCAACGCTGATTTGTTTCAGCCGGATTTCCTTGTTTGCTGAATACTTGTGGACGGCAACTAGGGTTTTCGATTCGCCAATCCATTGTTCATCTTTCAACAGTAATTCAGGTTTGTCTATTTTTCTTTGACGGCTGCTAGGGTTTGTCGAATCTGGGATGGATGATTTAAACGGCTCTGGTGGATATGTTAGTAGTTCTGGTGGAAAGCAACAGGATCTTCGTGCGACACCGAGGGCAACGTTTGAAGAAATTGCAGCAAGGTTTAACATCATTGACGATCTCTCGGCTCAAACTGAACCCCGTAACGTTAACATAATTGATGAATTGATAAAGAATTCAGTTCCAATTGAAGCTGAAAACTTGCGGTCAGCAACTAGGGTTTCTGATTGGGAAGGGATTAAGCAAGCTACCAAGAGATATGCGCAAAAATTAGAATCCAATGTTGCTGCATTGACAGGTCTGGGGGGAGTGAATCCATTGGCTGCACAACGTTCACCACAGAATTCGGGGGCTGCAAACCCGGTCTCATGCGCTAGCGTTGTGAACACCGAAAAGGAGAAAGTAAAGGTTAATTTTCGGATGATGGAATCTAGCGAGTCGGTTGATGGTGCTGATGTGGTTATTCCATTGTCTTCGGTCAAGCAAGTCTCAGACAGGTATGCTAACACGTTGTATGGTTATTTTCTGGGCAAACGGCTGGCTTTTCCTGTGGTGGATTATTTTGCAAAGAACAACTGGGTTAAATATGGTCTCTCTAGACTAATGATGAATGCAAACGGGTTCTTTTTCTTTAAATTCAAAACAAAGGAAGGGATGGATAAATTGGTGGAGGATGGGCCTTGGTTGATTAGAAATGTTCCGATAATCTTGAAGGAGTGGTCGGCCTCTGTCAAGTTGGAAAAAGAAGACATAAAGGCTATCCCTGTTTGGGTTAAGATGCATGAAGTGCCGTTAGCAGCTTATACTGAGGACGGTCTTAGTTTGCTTGCTTCTAAGATAGGGGTGCCTAAGATGCTAGATTCATACACTGCTACAATGTGTGCTGAGTCATGGGGAAGAAGCAGTTATGCTAGAGCTCTCATTGAAATTCAAGCCGGGGCTGAATTAAAGAGGAGTGTTACAGTTGCAATCCCATCTTTACAGGGTAATGGTCACTCAATGGTGGAGGTGAAAATCGAATATGATTGGGAGCCTTTGAGGTGCTCTTCTTGTTGCGTGTTTGGTCATGAGGACAACTCGTGTCCGAAGAGGCCTCAGGTCGTTTCGAGTGGGGAGTCAAGTAAGAAAATTGATGATTTTCAGGTTGTGGGTGCAAAGAAGAAGAAATCTACTAACCAAGGGCTTCACATAAAAAATCAGAAGCCTAAGGTAGTGTACAGACCAGTTGTAAACCCTAAACCAATCTCGTCCTTGAAGAAGCCGGTGAACAATCAGGTATCAACGTCAAACCCCTTTGATGCACTTAAGGATGATGATGGTGGGCAGGGAGGTAGTACTGTGGGTCGTATAGAGAAGAAGGAGAAAAAGTCGAGTGACAGGCAGGACTCAGAAGAAGAGGAGGTCGAAGAAGTCTACAATGAAACTAGTGCTTTTATGACAGCGGGTACTCATCCGTTCTCTTCGAAAGCAGGGGCAAGCACCTCTTCCACAAAATTCTCAAATGGATAGGCTTTTGGTTCGTTTGAAGGGGTTGCCGGTTTGTGGCAACTTTATTTTTGATGATGGCGGTTGAGGATTTTGTTATTTGTTTTTTCCATTGTTTTGTCTACTAGATCATGATGTATAGTAGGCTAGGTAACGGGGTGTCATAGTTGTTTTGTTTTGCTGGGTCATACATATATGGGGCATGTCCTATATATGAACTAGTGTGGAACACATCCTCACTACTTGTACTTATTTGCGGTTGCATTTTAATAGAATCACCGGGGTAACCCTTTACCCAAAAAAAAGATCTTGTGCGATCGGCACTGTCTTGTGCGATCCACAAGATCTTGTACGATCTTGCAATGAGACGTAGTACACTGTGCTTATCCAATTGTACCTAACTTGTGCGACTGGGGACCTCTTGTGCGGTCAGCTAGCTTATGCGATTGGGCTCTTATGAAATCGAGGCCCCCCCTTGTGCGATTGGTTAAATATATCCCGGATTTTATGCATTCGGTTACAATCATACCAAAGTTTCCATGTTTCAATCAATTAACAGTTTCCTTACTATCAAAACAACCTACCATCGATCAAACAAAGTTGTTATATCCAAATCACATGAACCCTAATTGAACAAGACATGAACACCAATCAAACATTCGATTCTTAGAACAATAATGTGAAACCCGATTTATCATGGATATTCTATAATACACATAAGCCGATTTCATGAGTACTACAATCAACTCTACTGATTCATATCAAACACGTATATGGCCGATTACTTTCATACATTCTTAATCACATAGTATTCAAACATGACAATCATCATCAATTATATCGAGCACACAATCTTAAGGGGTCGTGTTCTCTCTTGTCCTTAGGCGATTTTGGCGATTTCAGCTTCTTCTTGTTCACAATTTCCCTTGTTTTTTCTTGTGATCTTATGCATAACAGTCTGTGATTGGATCTTGTTCTTGCAAGAATCTATAACGAACTCGTTAGCATTAGGGATCAATTAAGAACTAGGGTTTTTTCCTTTGTTTTCTTCACAAATCGCCGCCCTAGTAATATATTCTAAAACCCTAATCTATTAATCTGGTTGCCATTGATTGCGGTTAACTGAGTTTAATTTAGCTAGATTGATGACACTTGATTAATCGACCAAGGGTTGAGGTTTTGTTCTAGGGTTTAAGGATTACGGGTTCTTTTTCATTGTTGATTGCGGATTCTTGTTGTTTTCGTGAAAGATTTCCTATTGTCTGCCGGCTAGGGTTTCTTGTGCGAAACTTGTTTCTTGTCGGCTGTATAGGGTTTTTGGTGCATGCATGGAGGGGAAAAGTGATGGGGAGAATCCTTTGGATCTTCGTTCTCCAGGGACTGAAAATAATACACCACCGGTTCGTGGGATTGGGTTACGAGTAACAAACATTGAAGGAAACCCTTTGTTACCTAGACGTGGCATGTATTCTACCAGTAATACTTCGGTGTTGGATGGGTTGTTCGAGATTTCGAAGCCTGTGGAATTGGATACTACATGGGGTTATGGAGGTGTATTTACGGCTGCCAATATGGAGTCCCATGCAAACCCTAGTTCGAGTAACGTGGTGAAGGACGTGCCCAGCTTTTCTTATGCGGATAAGGTTAAAACACAAACCTCGCTGAAAAGAGAGGTTAATTTCCGTAAGTTGGATGCTACAGAGACAGTCCAGGATGCCGATGTGCTTATTCCTCGTGAGGTAATTAAAAAGGTCCAAGATAAGTTTGAGAATGTATTGTATGGCTACTTTTTGGGCAACCGATTACCGTTTCCTGTTGTGGAATATTATGCGAAAAATGTGTGGGCTAAGTATGGTTTCTCCAAAATTATGATGAATAAGGATGGGTTCTTCTTTTTTAAGTTTGATACAAAAGAGGGCATGGCTAAAGTCTTGGAAGGAGGTCCATGGTTGATCAGGAAAGTGCCGTTGTTTTTGAATATCTGGTCTCCGGATGTTAGTTTAAGGAAAGAGGGTATTAAGTCGATTCCTGTATGGGTTAAGATGTATAATGTTCCAATTGCTATTTATACGGATGATGGCTTGAGTTTGTTGGCTTCTAAGATAGGAACACCGAAGAGATTAGATGGGTATACAGCGGATATGTGTGCGGATAACTGGGGAAGGAGCAGTTTTGCAAGGGCTCTAATTGAAATAGACGCGGAGAATGAGCTAAAAGATCATATCATTGTTGCTATTCCGAAACTGGAAGGAGAGGGATACATCACGGAGAAGGTGAAAGTGGAGTATGAATGGCAGCCACAGAGGTGCTCTTTGTGTTGCATTTTTGGCCACAATGATCAGACATGCGCCAAGAATGTTAATAATAAAGCTAAACAAGTGGTTGTGGATGACGAGGGGTTTACAGTTGATAAGCGGAAGGTGGCAAGGATGGGTACGATGCAAAAGAGACAAAAGCAGAAATTTATCTATAAACCTAAGCTGAATAAGTCAGGAGCAAGTACCTCGGGCACTAAGGAGGATACTTCGGATAATAGAAAAAATGCTAATGTGAAAACTGGTAATGCGTTTGAAGCTTTGGCTAGTGACGATTTGGAAGAACATATAGCCGTAAGCGGGTTGAATAAGGAGCTGAAGCAGAACTCAAAGTTTGGGAATGGGAAGCCTAATCGACTCGAGAATGAAGTAGAGGAAGTCGTTCAGACGGAGATGGCGTCATTCATGAAAGCTGGTCAGAGTCATGTTTCTGAGGGGGCAAGCACTCCCGGACAAGAAGGTATTTGTCACACCCCCAAATTCCACCTGCGGAGTAACATCCGCTTGAGGGCGTGACTGACCAGTATCCAGCCACCAATTATACTAAGCATTGGTTAATAGTAAAGTAATTGCTATCTAAAGTAGTTAGCAACATCGTAGTTTGAGTTCGATAGTAAGTTTAAACAAAACAGCGGAAGCATAAACCAAATAGTTTTAAAAGATAGTTCATGGTTCAAGATAAGTAAAACCCAACACACGGGTTTTGACGAACACTACACATCCCCAAGCAGCAGCTCCTCAGTCACTGGTTACCTGCAAAGCATGCAGTAAGGTGTCAACAATAATGCTGAGTGAGTTCACTAGTTGTCCAGTTTTAATTACCAAAAACTTGTTTCACCAGTTAATTTACTCGTTTATACATGCCATGGGGAGCTACCCCAAAAGTTAGCGACTAAACTGTTTTTCCAATACCGAACACTAGGTAACCGTTTGCGTTTCCGCAGGATGCCCCGATGTCAATGTTCTATCATCATTGACGGATGCCTGAGTACATTAGTTCACGACCGATCCCAAACCATGGCACGGTGTGAGGTTGGTAAAACCTAAATAGCGCTATCAACTAATAACCCGTTCGCCTGGCCCCGGCGACTAATCGGTATTATGTAGTAGGGACTTGAGTGATAGAGTTTCGTTTAGTGCCGTTGGTTGCAATCCGTATAAACAGTAATTAACTAAAGGTTCCCAATAACAAGGGAAGAAAAGTAAGTTGTATCCCTCATAAAGGAATAGTGTTGTTTGTAGTTCCGTTTCCCAAACCACCGGGAACGCATGCTTTAGGTTGTGAACTCACCTTGGGTTGCTCGGTAGATAATTTACTTGGTCAAACACGTTGGTCACCACGTCCTAGCATGGTTACCAAAGATAGGTCAAGTTGGGGTGCAAGTAATCACGTATAGCAAACACGTATAGACACACTTAGCATGCATACATTCAAACAGTTGGGTTATTGGGCCTGCTCTAACATTTTCACAAACAGTAACAGATACACATGCAGTCCAGTCAACAGATAGTCCAACAAACTATTGGCCCAATAACACTTAGGTAGCCTAGTCGAGACAAGGGCGGTTTCGACTCGAGAATGCACGGTTTCGAGTCGCAACCAAGGGATTCCGACTCGCAACCTCGGTCTCGGTTCATCACGCTTTGGTTTCGAGTCGCAACCAGGGGATTCCGACTCGCAACCCTGGTTTCGGTTCATCTTGCGAGTCGCAACCGGAAGATCTCGACAAATCACGTTTTGGTCTCGAGTCGCAACCAAGGGTTCCGACTCGCAACCACTGTTACGTGCACCTGAATCCTTCTAGAACCTGTCCAATGTACTAACCAATAGAATGCTGTGATCGTGATTTGGTGTACTAACCAATAGGAATTCACAAACATGTTTTGTTGTCTCATTACTAAGCAAAATGGATCAAACAAGCATATTCAAATATTTTTCATGATCTTCAAGTTGTTCTTCATATAAACTCAAGTCATATTCATGTTAACTACTTGTATATCATTTTTCCGGATTTTTAGCATAAATCACTATCATAATCATGAACAACAAATCAACCACTTGAACATACTTATCTAATGGTTTCGAGTTATCACATATCATCCCAAAAATCAACTCTAAACTAAACCGATTCACATGGTGCCACACATATGCAAACCGGTTTTCATGAACATCAAAAGTCAATGGTTTGCATCATATTTAGCCACAAAATGTCATGAGCTCATTAGCAACTTATCCGAAATTAAAACATGTTAGCCGATTATCCATTTCACACACATTTGATTCACAAAATAAAACATCATCAAGCATACAACTACACTAGTTAAATCATATCATTCATACTATCATTTAACAACAACAAACATCAAAGAGACACTAACCGGTTGATGAGGTTCAAGGGTGAGTATGAAGCTTCTAAACGAGTGCGTGTGTGAGTTGATCCGAGAGCTCCTAGTGGTCACCGATTTGATCCGAGAAGAAGGAGAGGAATGTGATGTTGCTAGGGTTTTAGTGAGGGAGATGTAGGGAGTGTAAGAGTTGTGAGAGTGAATTGAATGAGAGTGTAAAGGAGAGTGTGGTGAGGGTTTTGGGTTTTATATCTCATGGTGTGCACTAATGGGCTTTCGGGTGGACCAAGGGGGTTGCTGCCCAACCGGTGTGGGTTACTCGAGACTAGGTGGTCTCGAGTCGGGTCTTGCGGTTTCGGCTCACTAGTAATATGCACCTATATATATATAACGTACATACATACAACACATAATCACAGAAAATCCATAGTTTCCATTTAATAATATATGTACCTGCAAAGTTACATCAAGAAGGTTTCCCGGGAAAATCCGAAGTGTCACATTATCCCCAAGTTTTAAGAACTTTCGTCCCGAAAGTTAAGGCAGTCACTGTCAAGCTAGTATGAGTGAGAATGTTTCAACGGGGTGTCACATCATCCCCCCGTTAGTTTGGAATTTCGTCCCGAAATTCGGTTGTAGCTTCAGTGCTGGGGTTTTCGTTTGGGAACAACTGGGGATGCTTGTGCTTCATCTGGTCTTCCCGCTCCCAGGTAAACTCTGGGCCACGTCGCGAGTTCCAACGGACTCGTACAAGAGGTATTTGGCTACGTTTGAGGATTTTGATCTCTCGATCCGTGATCTCAATCGGTTCCTCAGTAAAGTGTAGCTGTTCATCAATAGTTAGTTCCTTGAAAGGAATTACGAGTGTTTCATCTGATAGACACTTCTTCAGATTAGATACGTGAAAAACGTTGTGTACCGCACTCAGTTCTTCAGGCAGGTTCAATCTATAAGCAACCTTACCGATTTTCTCGGTAATTTCGAATGGTCCGATATATCGCGGATTAAGCTTGCCCCTTTTACCAAAGCGAACCACACCCTTCCAGGGTGAGACTTTAAGTAGAACCCGGTCACCGACCTGGAATTCTAGTGGTTTCCTACGCTTATCAGCGTAACTCTTCTGACGGTCACGAGCTGCCGCCATGCGTTGTCTGATCTGGGCAATCTTTTCCGTTGTATCTACCACCATCTCTGGGCCCGTGATTTGACTATCACCGATTTCCGCCCAGCAGAGAGGTGACCGGCATTTACGACCGTACAATGCCTCGAAAGGTGCTGCCTGAATACTAGTGTGGTAGCTGTTGTTATAAGAGAACTCTACTAGCGGTAGATGTTTCTCCCAATTCTTGCCAAAATCGATCACACACGCTCTAAGCATGTCTTCTAGAGTCTGAATGGTGCGTTCGGACTGTCCATCCGTCTGCGGGTGATAAGCGGTGCTTATGTCCAAACGTAAGCCAAAGGATTTGTGCATAGCTTGCCACAATTCCGAAGTAAAACGAGCGTCTCGGTCGGAAATAATTGAGGTTGGCACCCCGTGCCTCGAAACTACTTCCTTTAAGTAAATCTCCGCCAAGGTAGAAAACTTGTCTGTTTCCTTAATAGCCAGAAAGTGCGCGGACTTGGTCAATCGGTCTACTATTACCCAAATAGTGTCATTTCCGCGTTGAGACCTAGGTAACCCTGTAACAAAATCCATGGAAATTTGCTCCCATTTCCATTTCGGGATTTCTGGTTGTTGAAGTAGGCCTGCTGGCTTCTGGTACTCTGTCTTGACTCTTGCGCAAGTCAAACATTTGCTGACATATGTTGCTATGTGGGCCTTCATGCCAGGCCACCAGTATGTAGTCCTCAAGTCGTGGTACATCTTATCCGAGCCAGGATGTACTGAGTAGCGGGACTTGTGGGCTTCGTCCATCACGAGTTCACGTAAATCTCCATAGAGTGGAACCCAAATGCGCCCTGTTACATAGTAAGCGCCATCTTCTTTCTGTTCTAATCGCTGTCTCGATCCTCGCAGAGACTCAGCCCTGATGTTTTCCGGTTTCAATGCTTCAACTTGGGCATTTCGGATCTGGGTAGGGAGGTTAGACTGGATGGTAAGTTGCAATGCTCGCACGCGCTTTGGTATAGTGTCCTTTCGGCTGAGGGCGTCTGCCACGACATTGGCTTTGCCCGGATGATACTTGATGGCGCATTCGTAGTCATTCAAGAGTTCGACCCATCGACGTTGTCGCATGTTTAATTCCTTTTGCCTAAAGATATGCTCGAGACTCCTGTGATCGGTGTAGATAGTGCACTTGGTACCGTACAGGTAATGTCTCCATATCTTAAGAGCAAAGATCACTGCTCCCAGTTCCAAATCATGCGTAGTGTAGTTTCTTTCATGCGTCTTAAGTTGTCGAGAGGCGTAGGCAATAACTTTCTCGCGTTGCATTAACACGCAACCGAGTCCATGGATAGACGCATCGCAGTAAACCACAAAGTCGTCAGTGCCTTCAGGCAGCGAGAGAATAGGAGCGCTACAGAGGTTATCCTTTAGCCTTCGAAAGGCCGACTCCTGAGCTTCATTCCACTTGTAAACAATGCCTTTCTGAGTAAGAGTCGTGAGAGGTTGTGCAATCTTTGAGAATCCCTTGATGAATCTGCGGTAGTATCCTGCCAATCCCAAGAATTGGCGAACTTCGGTTGGGGTCTTGGGCGTAGGCCAATTCTTATCGAGTCGATCTTAGCGGGGTCGACGTGAATGCCGTCCTTGTTGACCACGTGCCCAAGGAAATGGACTTCTCGGAGCCAGAAGTCACACTTCGAGAATTTGGCGTACAATTGCTCATTGCGTAAGAGTACAAGGATAAGGCGTAGGTGTCGTTCATGCTCTTCCTGACTTTTCGAGTAGATCAAGATGTCGTCGATAAACACAATCACGAATTTGTCGAGGTAAGGCTTGCACACTCGGTTCATGAGATCCATGAAAACCGCAGGTGCGTTAGTCATTCCAAAAGGCATAACGAGGAACTCGTAATGACCATAACGAGTCCTGAACGCAGTCTTAGAGATGTCTTCATTACGAACTCTCAGCTGATGATAGCCTGATCGCAGGTCAATCTTAGAATAGTAGCTCGATCCTTGCAATTGATCGAATAGGTCGTCGATGCGCGGGAGAGGGTAACGATTCTTGATGGTAACCTTGTTCAGCTCACGATAGTCGATGCACATTCGGAACGTGCCATCCTTCTTCTTAACAAAGAGTACTGGTGCTCCCCAGGGTGATGAACTGGGACGGATAAATCCTTTATCCAATAGTTCCTGTAGTTGCGTAGAGAGTTCCTTCAGTTCTGCAGGGGCTAGACGGTAAGGTGCACGAGCTATGGGTGCTGCTCCGGGAGCTAGCTCGATTTGGAATTCAACCTGACGGTGGGGAGGGAGTCCAGGTAGTTTCTCAGGAAATACCTCGGGATAGTCACGCACTACAGGAAAATCTTCAATCCTCTTTTCCTTTTCGTGGGTGTTGGTGACAAGTGCTAGGATAGCGGTGTGCCCTTTCTGTAAGCACTTCTGGGATTTCAGAAGCGAGATAATGCCTGTGACTTCTCCACCTTTGTTGCCTTGAACGATGAGGGGTTGGCCAGAACGGCGAGGAATACGAACCGCTTTCTCTTGACAGAGGATCTCAGCGCGATGTTTGGATAACCAATCCATACCGATGACGACGTCGAAGCTTCCAAGTTTGACGGGGAAAAGATCGATACTAAACGTGTGACCAGACAATTCTAGTGTGCAGTCGTGGATCACGTGCGTGGCCTCGATGTTCTTACCATTAGCTATCTCGACGATGTGCTTAGAACTTAATAATGCAGGCGGGTGCTTAAGTTTCTTACTAATGCGAAGGGATACATAACTGGCATCGGCACCGGAATCAAATAACACAGAAACATAACGGTCATCAAGTAGGAACTTACCCGCCACGACGTTGGGGTCGTTCCTTGCTTCTCCAGCTCCAATCACAAAAGCTCTTCCCCTTGCACCATTCCCAGCATTGTTGTTTTGCTCATTGTTCCCGGCTCCCTGATTGTTGTTGCGATTCTGATTCAGTTCAGGGCAATCCTTTCGCATGTGCCCTGTTGCCCCGCATTTAAAACATCCGCGGTTGTTTCCCTGCTGCTTTTGCTGTTGGGTTGTTGCTGATTCTGCCTTGCTGGGAACTGACTTCTACAATCCTTGGCTTCATGCCCCATCTTGTTGCATCGCTGACATTGACCCTTATTACATGCCCCATTGTGGTGCCTGTTACACTTGTTGCACTTAGGGTAGCTTCCCCGGTAGCCACCCTGTTGCTGAGTGCCCTTGTTGTTGTCAGTTTTTCTTTGCTGAGCTGGGGCCTGAGTAGAGTTAGCATCTTTGCCCTGATTTCCATCCCACTTTCGTTTGCCATCATTAGAAGTTCCTTCCGCAACACTGATCCTATTGGACAACCTGCCCTCTTCCACAGCCTGGTTGGTGAGTTTGTGGGCAAGACGAACCACAGGCTGTATGGTAGTGAGGTTGGCCGAGGTTACATGGCTCCTGATTTCTGGGACTAAGCCTTTGATGTACAATTCGATCCTTCGGTACATGGGTTGGGACATGTTTGGGCAAAGAGCAGCATAGTCGTTGGATAGCTTGGTGTAGGTCTCAATCTCTGACCCAACCATCTTGAGTTCATAATACTCGTCCTCGAGTTTGTGGATGTCATCCCTGTGACAGTACTCTTCCTTGATCATATCCTTGAAATCTTCCCATGCAGTAGCGTTAGCAGTCTCCAAACCAAGCATTTGAATTTGCGCCTTCCACCACGAAAGCGCGCTTCCCTCAAGGGTACCAGTAGCAAACTTCACCCAATTAGCAGGGGGACACTCACAGACAGCGAAGACAGCTTCGACCTTCTTGATCCAGTGCAGAAGACCTATGGCACCCTCAGTGCCATTGAATGGAAGAGGCTTGCAATCCATGAAGGTCTTGAAGGTACAGACACGTGGTTGCACAGGCGCATGCTGACCTGTTGTGGGAGCGATACGAATAGGTTTAGAGGTGAAAAGACGATGTGGCGGTAGGATCTAATCATCCTAGAACAAGAGCTTACCTCCTGGGTGAGCTGCGAAAGCTGCAGCCACCGTGTTGATCAGGTTAGTGAACTGAGCCTGAGTCATGTTGACGTTTCCTCGTCCGCGTCCACTCATTGTCTTCATAACCAGAAAACATAGTATGAGTGTGATGTCGTAACATAGCGAGAATGAGATAGAAGAGGGGAGGCGTATCTATCTAATTAGGCAAACTAGTACGTATAGTAAAGCAGAAAGCATAAGACAAACAAACAAGTAAATATGGGTCCGAGCTATGAGGTCAGATAAGTCGAGCCTTGCACTTGGAGTGTAGTGTCGTCACGAGTCACGGGTTATAGTCTGGTTTTTCTCAAAAAGATTTTTCCCCTTTTTAAAACCAAGTTCACTATAACCAATGGCTCTGATACCAATCTGTCACACCCCCAAATTCCACCTGCGGAGTAACATCCGCTTGAGGGCGTGACTGACCAGGATCCAGCCACCAATTATACTAAGCATTGGTTAATAGTAAAGTAATTGCTATCTAAAGTAGTTAGCAACATCGTAGTTTGAGTTCGATAGTAAGTTTAAACAAAACAGCGGAAGCATAAACCTAATAGTTTTAAAAGATAGTTCATGGTTCAAGATAAGTAAAACCCAACACACGGGTTTTGACGAACACTACACATCCCCAAGCAGCAGCTCCTCAGTCACTGGTTACCTGCAAAGCATGCAGTAAGGTGTCAACAATAATGCTGAGTGAGTTCACTAGTTGTCCAGTTTTAATTACCAAAAACTTGTTTCACCAGTTAATTTACTCGTTTATACATGCCATGGGGAGCTACCCCAAAAGTTAGCGACTAAACTGTTTTTCCAATACCGAACACTAGGTAACCGTTTGCGTTTCCGCAGGATGCCCCGATGTCAATGTTCTATCATCATTGACGGATGCCTGAGTACATTAGTTCACGACCGATCCCAAACCATGGCACGGTGTGAGGTTGGTAAAACCTAAATAGCGCTATCAACTAATAACCCGTTCGCCTGGCCCCGGCGACTAATCGGTATTATGTAGTAGGGACTTGAGTGATAGAGTTTCGTTTAGTGTCGTTGGTTGCAATCCGTATAAACAGTAATTAACTAAAGGTTCCCAATAACAAGGGAAGAAAAGTAAGTTGTATCCCTCATAAAGGAATAGTGTTGTTTGTAGTTCCGTTTCCCAAACCACCGGGAACGCATGCTTTAGGTTGTGAACTCACCTTGGGTTGCTCGGTAGATAATTTACTTGGTCAAACACGTTGGTCACCACGTCCTAGCATGGTTACCAAAGATAGGTCAAGTTGGGGTGCAAGTAATCACGTATAGCAAACACGTATAGACACACTTAGCATGCATACATTCAAACAGTTGGGTTATTGGGCCTGCTCTAACATTTTCACAAACAGTAACAGACACACATGCAGTCCAGTCAACAGATAGTCCAACAAACTATTGGCCCAATAACACTTAGGTAGCCTAGTCGAGACAAGGGCGGTTTCGACTCGAGAATGCACGGTTTCGAGTCGCAACCAAGGGATTCCGACTCGCAACCTCGGTCTCGGTTCATCACGCTTTGGTTTCGAGTCGCAACCAGGGGATTCCGACTCGTAACCCTGGTTTCGGTTCATCTTGCGAGTCGCAACCGGAAGATCTCGACAAATCACGTTTTGGTCTCGAGTCGCAACCAAGGGTTCCGACTCGCAACCACTGTTACGTGCACCTGAATCCTTCTAGAACCTGTCCAATGTACTAACCAATAGAATGCTGTGATCGTGATTTGGTGTACTAACCAATAGGAATTCACAAACATGTTTTGTTGTCTCATTACTAAGCAAAATGGATCAAACAAGCATATTCAAATATTTTTCATGATCTTCAAGTTGTTCTTCATATAAACTCAAGTCATATTCATGTTAACTACTTGTATATCATTTTTCCGGATTTTTAGCATAAATCACTATCATAATCATGAACAACAAATCAACCACTTGAACATACTTATCTAATGGTTTCGAGTTATCACATATCATCCCAAAAATCAACTCTAAACTAAACCGATTCACATGGTGCCACACATATGCAAACCGGTTTTCATGAACATCAAAAGTCAATGGTTTGCATCATATTTAGCCACAAAATGTCATGAGCTCATTAGCAACTTATCCGAAATTAAAACATGTTAGCCGATTATCCATTTCACACACATTTGATTCACAAAATAAAACATCATCAAGCATACAACTACACTAGTTAAATCATATCATTCATACTATCATTTAACAACAACAAACATCAAAGAGACACTTACCGGTTGATGAGGTTCAAGGGTGAGTATGAAGCTTCTAAACGAGTGCGTGTGTGAGTTGATCCGAGAGCTCCTAGTGGTCACCGATTTGATCCGAGAAGAAGGAGAGGAATGTGATGTTTCTAGGGTTTTAGTGAGGGAGATGTAGGGAGTGTAAGAGTTGTGAGAGTGAATTGAATGAGAGTGTAAAGGAGAGTGTGGTGAGGGTTTTGGGTTTTATATCTCATGGTGTGCACTAATGGGCTTTCGGGTGGACCAAGGGGGTTGCTGCCCAACCGGTGTGGGTTACTCGAGACTAGGTGGTCTCGAGTCGGGTCTTGCGGTTTCGGCTCACTAGTAATATGCACCTATATATATATATAACGTACATACATACAACACATAATCACAGAAAATCCATAGTTTCCATTTAATAATATATGTACATGCAAAGTTACATCAAGAAGGTTTCCCGGGAAAATCCGAAGTGTCACAGTATTAATGGATAGTATTATGTCTTGGAATATAAGGGGTCTGAACCGCCCCCTGAAACAAAGCGAAGTTCGTAAGTTCTTGTTGAAAATAATTTAAAAGTTTGTGCAATCTTAGAATCACACGTGAATGTCATGAAGCTGGGTACCATATGTAATAGTGTCTTTCGGAATTGGAACTGGACGTCTAATGGGGATTTATGTAGCAGGGGCACCCGAATAATACTGGGTTGGGATTCTGATGTGGTGGATCTCATGGTGCTTGCTCAAACTGATCAAGTTATTCACACGCAAATGCTGGATAAGGCTAATAAAAAAGTGTTATTCTGCTCTTTTGTGTACGCGGAAAATAAGTATCAAGATCGTAGAAGTCTCTGGGAGAGTTTATGTAATCACAAAAGCTTATGTCATGACAAACCATGGGTTGTTATGGGGGATTTTAATGCTACGCTTCAGCTTGAGGATTCCCTTTATGGAACATCTCAACAAACGATCAGCATGGGTGAGTTTAAAGATTGTGTTCAATTTCTGGAATTGTTGGATATTCAGGGGCACGGTCTTCAGTTTACTTGGAACCAACGACCCAAAGATGGTGTGGGTCTTCTTAAAAAGATAGATAGAGTCATGGGTAATATTCAGTTCCTGGATTTCTGGCCGAATGCGTTTGTCATGTATCACCCATTTAGAATCTCGGACCATACGCCGTGTATTTTGAAGATGGGGGCCGTAAATGAGAAGAAAATCAAACCATTCAAATTTCCGAACTTTATCGCGTCCAAGCCGGAATTCCTGAAATGCGTGGACCAGGAATGGAGGAGAACGGTCTCAGGTTTTAATATGTTTTCGGTCACAAAGAAGCTTAGCAATCTCAAACTGCATTTAAGAAAGATCTTATTCAACCAGGGAAACTTACATGCTAAGGTGTCGGAGCTTAGGAAAAAGTTGGACGACATTCAAGTTCTTGTCGATAAGAGTCCGTTGGATGGCAATCTCCGTCAACTTGAAGCGACTTGTCTTCAAGAATTTCAGTCCGCTGCTTATGATGAGGAATGTTTCCTCAAACAAAAATCAAAGGTCGAATGGTTGTGTGCTGGAGACTCTAATACGAAATATTTCCACAATGTGGTGAAAAGCCGTAATGCGAGGGGCAAAATTCATAGTGTTATTGATACTTCGGGGGTCCGCCATGAAGGTACTGGGGTTGCGGCTGCCCTAGTTACCCATTATACCAATTTTCTTGGTGTTGAGGACCAGGTTTTTTTTTTTGGGTAAAGGGTTACCCCGGTGAATTTTATAAATAAAGAATAAAAAAACACACGAGCGTGCCAGAGAAGCACTGTGACAACTCAAATTTCCAAGATTCTATTTCGCATTTATTACGCGTTCATGTAATTGCACAATTGATTGCCATGGAATTATATATGTTTTGATTGTTTGATTGTGCGTAGTTGGTTGTTAAATTGTGAAATTGGTAAATATATGAACTTGGTGGTAAAATTATGAAATTGTTATGAGATGGTGTACTATTGTAAAATATAATACTTGAGGATGTAGAGGGCAATTAGTGAAATTCTAGTCATACTTAACCCTAATCTCATTTCACTAATCACTTTCACAAAAACCAAAGCACGTACATTCACTTTCTCTAACAATCATCATCACCAAATCATTGGCAAGACATCACAAGTTTGATTCCTTTCTAGGATCAACACAAGGTAAATGATTATTGTTTGTTGATTTCTTGATTCTATCAAATGATTATTGTTTATAGATTTCTTGATTATGTGTTCATGGAAAACCCTAGTTTCTCATGTGATAGTCTGTGATTTGATCTTGAATAGTTGAGATTATGACATGATTAGATACTTGCTGGATAGGTTATCATTGTGATAATTGTTGTTGTTGATTAGCATTTGATGAATTGTTATGTTCTGCCGTCATTGTGTATGAAGTTAGGGTTTGTCCAGAATCGTATGAAAATGGAACGTAACTGTTACAATCTTCATTACTTGTAGTCTGAGTTTTAATCCATGAAATGCTACCCGAATTTGTTAGTGATTATTGTCTGAGTTTTGTAATCAAACATGCATGATCTGAGTTTATGAAAGGGTATAGGGCCCGAGTTTCTAACATAGGGGAGGTTATCCGAGTTTGTTTAATGTGCATAGGACCGAGTTTGTTTAATGCACCTAAGTCCGAGGTTCTTAAGTGGAACCACAAGTCCGAGTATAAGAAACTCACATGGTCCGACTTTAATGAGTTCACTTAGTCCGAGTTTAATATGATCTAGCTTGCCCGAGTTTAATGCTTGAATGATGCCTGAGTTTAACACTTGAATGTAGCCCGAGTTTGTGTGAATGATTAAGGTCCGAGTTTGGCACTCTAGTCCGAATTTTATAACCTCTTCACAATGGTCCGAGTTTAAAGGGAACCATAGGGTCCGAGTTTAATTAAAGCATGATGGTCCGAGTTTATGGGGTGGCCATATGTCCGAGTTTCAAGCCCCCCATACCCTGTCCGAGTTGCAACCTCTCTTCCCCCCCTTAGTCCGACTTTTGGCCAAGGAATTGAAGCCCTTGGTCCGAGTTTCACTAGGAGATGCATGTGACAGAGTTTTGTAAATTCCATGGCCCAAATTTCATGTGTACAAATTATGTTGCCCAAGTTTTGAAACCCTCATGTGCTATCTGACTTGTAAACAGGGGAAACCCCCCCCCCACACTTGTCTGAGTATTGAATCTGATGTGTGTTTAATATGAGGCCCTGAACGTGTATATAAAATGATTGAGTCTGATAGGAAGTGTATGTCACATTCTTAAGCCGCTGACTCGGTTAAACTTGTTAAGTCTATCAACGCCGTTGAATATACGAAGTATGTTAACAGTGACACATACGTTAACCCATATGTTAGACTGAAAGGTGAAAATAAAGATGTGACGCATGAAATATGTGAATACGATGAACTGATTACATGATGTATGATTCTATGTGCATAATCATTTGATACTGAATGCAACTATATGATTCTACGTGCGTGAACATTCTATGTGATATCATCAGGTACACAATAAACACACACAACACAATCGCTTGGATATCAAAGATGTGTAAACCCTAGTTTGATGCAAACACTTACATCGAATCATGTGCAATATGTCCTAGGTCGTGTGTAACGGACTTTTTTTTTGGGTAAAGGGTTACCCCGGTAAATTTTATAAATAACCAATAAGAACAAAGCATGTGCCTGACATAGCACACGCAACTAGTCCTGGCATACCAAGACTAGGCAACAAGAAAACAAGACCAACATCAACGTACAACCCATGACGACACACAGCCAAAAACACTACCAAGAAAACAAACAATTACAACCAAACGGACAACACAACATCTTGGTCCTTAGCCCGGGTCTTCATCCGATGCCCTACACAGGTTCTGCCACTTTGAAAGCGTCCTTTGATAATCCATATCTCCTTTGTAAACGAACCCCATTAGTCTGAGCCGGACAATGTTTTTAATCTTCTCGGTTACCTGTTCAGCCGTGCACTCCTTTGACGTAAACAGCCGATTATTCCGCTCCTGCCATATGTAATAAGATGAAGCCGATATTGCTAGCTTACACACGATGTGTTTGAATCTTTTGGAATCCGAATTGTGTTCCATCCAGTCCGCAATCGAGGTCCAAGAGTCATTAACGTTATCCAAATCCACCAACCTCCTTATGTTCAACCAGACTTGTGAAGCAAAACCACATACGAAAAATAAATGATCTCTAGAATCCGTACCATGTTTACAAAGAGGACAACACATGAGTCTCCTGTTCGTTTCGCTGCCCACTTCCCAGACCGCCAACCGATCTTGTGTTTTGAGCTTGTTTTTTATGACTAGCCAAAAATGAAATGAGTGTCTCGGGATACATTGATTAACCAAACCATACTAGCCCACTTAACTGGAGTGTCACGAGTTCGTAATGTATGCCATACTTCCAATGAGCTAAAGTGCTGATCATGACCCTCTACGTCCTTCCAAACCATTCGGTCCGCTAACTGGGGTTCCTGTTGATTAACAGTTAACCCAATCAGAACCGGGTATACATCGTACCATGCTTGGGGCCATTTCCACTGCCCGTTCTCATCTAGTAAATCTGCCACCGTGGCTTGAAGGTTAAACCCCGCGTTCGCAATGTGTCTTGGTGTTATGAAAGACCTAAGAGGACTCAAGTGACACCAATTATCGCTCCACACATTCGTTTGCTTACCACTCCGAATGATGCTCCAAATAAACGGCCGAACCGCATTCCGAATGGATAAAATCTTCCTCCAACCCCACGTCATACTACCTTTACCTTGAACCTCCCAAAAATTCTGATTTTTCAGTTTATGAGTATAGATCCACTGCACCCATAACGAGTTCCTTTTCGAGAGGATACTCCAAATATGCTTAGTAATGAGGGCCCTGTTAACATCCGCAATACATCTAATACCCAAACCACCTTCCGCTTTTGGCAGACATATATCGTTCCACGCCACCTTTGCTTTGATTCTCCCATTCTTTCCCGCATTCCAAAGAAAACGCCGCATACGCTTTTCTAACTCCTTAGTAACCCGTGCCGGGATCATGAATACCGAAGCCCAATATAAATGCATGGCTGAAAGAACAGAGTTAACCAGCTGCAACCTACCCGCAAACGAGAGAGTCTTTGTCATCCAGTTATCAATTTTCTTCTCCATACGATCCACCAGCAACTTACAATCTTTTGCCATTAACCTCGTGGTAATCAACGGCACACCAAGATACCGAACAGGTAAGGTGCCTTCCTGAAACGGCATAATGTTGAGAATATGCTGCCTAACCTGCTGACTAACATTACAGAAAAAAACCGTACTCTTTGCAGGGCTCGGAACTAGTCCCGAAATATTAGTGAACAGCTCCAACGCCTCCTTTATTCTGTTGACCGGGGAGACACTCCCATGAACAAAAATAAACAAATCATCAGCGAAGGAGACATTAATAATTTTCTGCTTCACACATTTAGCATGATACTTGAACGTTGTGCTTGAACGAGCATTATGCTGAAGGAGTAAAGTGAGCACCTCCGTGACAAGAGTGAACAAATAAGGAGACATTGGATCTCCTTGACGAAGCCCCCTTCTCCCCTTAAAGAACCCGTGGAGATTACCGTTTATACTCAATGAATAGGTAGCCGTGGTAACACACGCCATAATCCAGTTCACCATCTTTCTATGCAACCCAAACTGACAAAGAATCTGTTCTAGAAACGACCAACTAACAGTATCATACGCCTTTTGAATATCAATCTTGAAAGCACACCTTGGCGGGCCTTTGTTGAGATGGTAATTATGCATCAGTTCTTGCGTCAATAGGATATTATCCGAAATCCTCCTACCAGGCACAAACGCCGATTGATTAATGCTAACTAGGGTCTCCAAACACCCCTTTAGTCTCTCCGTTATAATTTTACTTATACATTTGTAGAGAACGTTGCAGCAAGATATTGGACGGTAATCCAAAACCGAGTCCGGGGTCTCAACTTTAGGGATTAGAGCCAAAATTGTATGATTCAATTGCTTAAGAATTTTACCGTTCTCAAAAAACTCCAGAATCGCTTTTGTAACCTCAGCCCCCACAATATCCCATGCATGCTTGAAAAAAGCAGACGTGTAGCCATCCGGACCCGGAGCTTTGTTTTCACCAATACTGAACATAGCCTTTTTAATTTCTTCTGGAGTAACCTGTCTGACCATGTTGCTAGCCACATCCGGACTAAGCGTATTAACACAAACCTCCGACAAATCAATACTAGCAACTTGATCCTCCATTCCTAAGAAGCCCGCGTAGTGATTTACTAACGCGTCCGAAGCCGCCTCCCCTTCATATCGGGTTCCAGCCACATCCCGAATACAATGAATCTTGTTTCTAGCGTTTCTACATTTCAGGCTATTATGAAAAAAGGCTGTATTCGAGTCACCGGCACAAAGCCACTCAACCTTTGATTTTTGTTTCAAGAAACATTCTTCATCATACGCTGCAATCTGGAATTCCTTTAGGCACTCCGATTCGTTCTTACGAAGCTCCACATCAAGAGGGTTCTTGTCTAGCAGGCATTGGACCTCATCAAGCTTTTTACGCAACTCACTCACCTTTAAGTGTAAATTCCCTTGTTGATTCAGGATTTTCCTAAGACCTGGCTTCAAATTTTTTAACTTAGAGGTAACCGAGAACATAGAAACCCCATCAACCGTCTTCACCCATTCTCTCTCAACACAAATTCTGAACTCCGGTTTAGAAGTAATAAAATTGGCGAACTTGAACGGTTTCGGCTTAGACCCTTTCGGCACGTTTGTAAGCTTTAAAATGCAGGGAGTATGGTCCGAGACCCGATACGCATTGTACAAAACATAAGCATCAGGAAACATGTCTAAACCCTTAACATTACTCATGACCCTATCAATCTTACGAAGTAAACCAATACCCTCCTTCGGTTTCTGGTTCCAAGTGTATTGCATACCATGACCCTTCACATCAAACAAGCCCGAATTCTTGACACATTCATAAAATTCACGCATTCCTATAGTTTGAATGGACGTACCAAACAGTGAATCTTCCATATGAAGCGCCGAGTTAAAATCGCCCATGACAAACCAAGGCTTATCCGAACACAAAATTGCATGCCCAGCTAAGTTCTCCCAAAGAGCCCTACGGTCTTGATACTTATTTTTTGCATAAACAAAAGACCCGAAGACACTAGTGTTATCAGCTTTAGACCATAATTGCGCATGAATAACTTGATCAGATTGAGACAAAATCATAACATCCACAATATCACTATTCCATCCTAGGATAACTCTCGTACCCCGATCACAAAGACCCCCATTAGACGTCCAACTCCAATTTCTGAACACCTTGTTACACACTTTATCCAGATTAGCAACCTCCACATGCGATTCTAGAATAGCACAAACAGACACCTTATTTTCCGACAGCATAAGACGAACCTCATTTTGTTTCAGGGGATGGTTCAAACCCCTTATATTCCATGAAAGAAAACTATCCATGAAGACCACTCTGACCGGGAGTGCTTGCCCCCTCAGCTTTGCTTCCAATCGAATTACTACTCATAAACTTTGACACTTCAGTAGGCACCGCCTCAACAAATTCATCTTCATAATCGTCTAGCGGAGCATTAGGACCGGCCACTGTTGGCCCCGTAGACTTCCCCTTATCAGGAGGGATATCCGCATCCCCATCAGATTTAGATAATACTTCAAAAGAATTTTTAGTCGCCACATTCGCACTCGCATTAGTATTCTGCTTGTCATCCTTTGTACCTGAAGTGCTAGCACCCGAACTTCCTGTTTTCGGCCTATACACAAATTTTGCCCTTTGTTTCTTTTGCATACCTCCTTTTCTAGCCATTTTCCGCTCATCCGTAACGAAACCCTCATCATCAATAACAACCTGCTTAGCCTTAGGAACTATGTTCTTTGGACACGTTTGGTCACTATGACCAAAAACACAGCAAGCCGAGCACCTCTGCGGCTTCCATTCATATTCAACTTTCACCTTATGAGTAACATAACCCTCCGCTTCAAGCTTCGGAATTGCAACTGTAATATGATCTTTTAATTCATTATCCGCACTAATCTCAATTAACGCACGAGCAAAGCTACTTCTCCCCCAGTTATCCACACACATATCAGCCGTATAGCCATCCAATCGTTTAGGGGTACCCAACTTAGACGCTAATAAACTCAGCCCATCATCCGTGTATATAGCAATAGGAACATTATGGAGTTTCACCCATACCGGAACCGACTTAATACACTCCTTTATGAGGTTTACCGACGGCGACCAAACATTCAAGAATAAAGGAACTTTTCTAATTAACCAAGGCCCTCCGTCCAGCACTTTCATCATCCCCTCCTTAGAGTCAAACTTAAAAAAGAAAAATCCATCAGAATTCATCATGATCTTCGCAAATCCATATTTCGACCAAACATTTTTTGCATAATACTCGACAACAGGGAAAGGCAGCCGATTGCCCAAGAAATAACCATATAAAACATTCTCAAATTTATCCTGGACCTTTTTGATAACCTCACGCGGGATCAGCACATCCGCATCCTGAACCGTCTCAGTTGCGTCCAGCTTACGAAAGTTTACCTCTCTTTTCAGCACGTTCTGCGTTTTAACCTTATCAGCATACGACAAAATGGGAGGATCATTGACCACATTACTCGAACTGGGATTAGCTTGGCTATCCGTGTTGGCTGCCGAAGACCCATCCCCATAATCCCACACACTAGGCAATTCCACCGGCTTCGAGATTTCAAGAAGCCCATCTATGACCGATACATTATTCGTCGAGTACAAACCACGTCGCGGCATCATTGGATTTCCCTCAATATTCCTAACTCGTAACCCAATCCCACGAACCGGAGGAGTATTATCATCAACCCCAGGTGATTGTTGAGTTAAAGGTTTCACCCCGCCACTTTCACCCGCCATGCATGCAAAGACGAAAAAACTAAAAACAGCCGACAATGAATGAAAACCAAGAACCCTAATCGGCCGAGAACAAGGAAACAATCACAGAAAATCAGCGTCCAAATCAGAAAAATCACAATCCCAAACCCTAAACCGCCGTCAGAAGAACCAAAACTGAATGAACAAGAACGGACTTAGACGACTAACAAACCCTAGAAGCAATAACATACCGAGCAAACCAAGGTGAGTTCACACAGCCAAGGCATGGGGTTCCCAGGGTGGGAATGGGATTTGATTATTTACTGGTACTTGTCTATAATGGAACGCAGTGATGTGATTTGATGAACTATGGTACATACTCCACTGTTAGAACTACTACTAGACTAGTAACACTTATTGAACTGATCTTCGCACACCTGCCAAGGGTTGGCCGCGATATTATGACTGACTTCGCACACCTGCCTTTGGAAGGCCGCGAACTGTAATTTACTAATCTTCGCACACCTGCCTGGTAGGCCGCGATACGGATAAACCTAGTCTAGAATACACGGGATGAACACCCCTAATATCTTCGCATACCTGCCTGGGAGGCCGCGATGGAAACTAATACGATACATGACATAACGAACGAACATACTACTACTCACGCTATACTATTACTGAACTGTTAACTGTGAACTCGCTCAACTAGTTGTTGACTCTCTGCTGCATGCCTTGCAGGACATTAGGTACATATGGAGCTTGCACAGGGAGGAGCAGGTCGTTGTGGAGCTTGGATCGTGGATGTTATGCTACACTTACAACACTTGAACTATTTAAATACATTGGATTCTCATTGTTACGCTTCCGCTACCTAAACTATGTTTTGTTGGAACATCAATCGTATTGAATGATTGGTTTACATTTATTATAATTGACATTAATTACATTGTTCGATATGATTGGTGGCTTGATCCTGGTCAGTCACGCTCCCAAGCGGAGATACTCCGCAGGTGGATTTTGGGGGTGTGACAGATTGGTATCAGAGCCATTGGTTATAGAGAACTTGGTTTTAATATGGGAAAACGTTTTTATTAAAACCAGACTATAACCAGAACAGTGCTCTCAACGATCCACAACGACGCTTCGCTCCACGTGCAAGACTCGACCTCCTAGGTAATAAGGTTTATGTTTATTACCTGCTTGCTAGAACAGCATAGAACTTTGCTCGTAGTATGCTTACATTACTTTGCTCACTACTTGTTATTGCTTGAGAACACCTATGTGCTTACACTCTTCTGTCATCGCACTATTCGCGAACCTTTCTTACTTATGTTGCCTTTGATGTGAAGATCAATGGCCGGACGAATTAACATAACTCAAGCCCAGCTAGAGGCTCTCGTTCAAGCTCAAGTTGCTGCGGCACTTGCAGCTGCTCAAGCAGGTCAACACGCGCAGCAGCCTGTCTGCACTTTCAAGAACTTCATGGACTGTCGTCCAAGTACTTTCAGTGGCACCGAGGGGGCAGTGGGACTCCTCCATTGGTTTGAGAAGCTAGAGTCAGTATTCGAAATGTGCGAGTGCCCTGAGGCTCGCAAGGTCAAGTATGCAACTGGCACCTTGGAAGGAATAGCACTGACTTGGTGGAACGCCCAAGTCCAGATCTTAGGGTTGGCAGCTGCTAACGCCACACCCTGGAATGATTTTAAGGAACTTATCAAGAGGGAGTACTGCACACGTGAAGATATTCACAAGTTGGAAGACGAGCTGTATAATTTGAAAATGGTTGGATCAGAGATCGAAGCGTATACTAAACGGTCGAACGAGCTAGCCGTGCTATGCCCAACTATGGTAGACCCTCCATGGTGGGCACCCCGTGCCTCGAAACAACTTCGTTAAGATAGACGTCTGCGAGAGTGGAGAACTTATCCGTTTCCTTAATAGCCAGGAAGTGTGCAGACTTGGGGAGTCGATCCACGATCACCCATATAGTATCATTCCCACACTGGGATCTGGGTAGGCCTGTAATGAAATCCATGGAAATTTCTTCCCATTTCCACTGAGGTATCCTGGGTTGCTGAAGTAGGTCTGATCTGTCTTGACTCTCACACTACATTTGCCGACGTAAGTTGCAATGTGGGCCTTCATGCTAGGCCACCAATATGTAGTTCTAATGTCGTGGTACATTTTATCCGACCCTGGATGTACCGAGTAGCGAGACTTGTGTGCTTCTTCCATCACAAACTCTCGTAAACCGCCATAGAGTGGGACCCAAATACGCCCCGTTACATAGTAGGCGCCGTCTCCCTTTTGTTCCATTCGTTGCCTTGAACCGCGTAAGGCTTCAGCCATGACGTTTTCGGGTTTCAATGCTTCTATCTGAGTAGCTCGTATCTGTGCAGGAAGACTGGACTGAATAGTAAGCTGTAGCGCTCGCACGCGCTTAGGTAGGGTGTCCTTTCGACTGAGGGCGTCGGCCACAACATTGACCTTGCCTGGCTGATACTTGATGGCGCATTCGTAGTCGTTCAGTAGTTCAACCCATCTCCGTTGACGCATGTTCAAATCCTTTTGCTTAAGAATATGCTCGGGACTCCTGTGATCGGTGTAAATCGTGCACCTGGTACCGTACAGGTAGCGCCGCCGTATCCTAAGCGCGAAAACAACAGCTCCCAGCTCTAAATCGTGCGTCGTATAATTCCGTTCGTGAACCTTGAGTTGGCGCGAAGCATAAGCATTAGCCTTGTCGCGCTGCATTAACACACATCCAAAACCCTGGATGGATGCATCAAGTATACTACAAAATCGTCCGTGCCCTCTGGCAATGAGAGAATAGGTGCGCTGCAAAGCCTATCCTTTAAGTACTGAAAAGCGGTTTCCTGGGAATCTCCCCAACGGTAGGTAACACCTTTCTGTGTCAGCAGTGTAAGCGGTTGCGCGATCTTCGAAAAGTCTTTAATGAATCGTCTGTAATACCCCGCCAAGCCCAAGAATTGGCGTATTTCCGTTGGTGTACGCGGTGCAGGCCAGTTCCTGATCGAATCTATCTTGGATGGACCGCACCCCTGTTCACCACATGGCCTAAGAAGTGGACTCCACGTAGCCAGAAGTCGCCTTTAGAAAACTTTGCGTACAATTGCTCCTTTCGAAGAAGTTCCAAGATAAGACGTAAGTGCTGCTCGTGCTCCTCCTGACTCTTGGAGTAGATCAGAATGTCGTCAATGAAGACAATGACGAATTTGTCCAGGTAGGGTTTGCACACCCTGTTCGTAAGGTCCATAAATACGGCAGGTGCGTTCAATAATATCAAACCATCCATCATATCAAACATAAAATATAGTAGTTAAAAATAATTCATAAAACCCAATACATTTGATGTTCAAACCAAACTTTGTTTGTGTAGCGGAAACATAATAATGAAAACTCAAAATAAGTTATAAATTCAAATATCGTTCATTGCGTCTCCTCGTCCTAACACGAAAGCTTGACCTCTTGCCTCGTTTCCATTGTTGTTGTTGTTTCCCCTGTTGTTGTTGTTGTTCCCGTTGCCCTGGTTATTGTTGTGGTTCTGATTCTGGTTCAACTGAGGACAATCGCGTTTGTAATGACCTTCTGCCCCACACTGGAAACATCCCCGGTTTCCACGCTGTGGTTGCTGCTGTTGCGGGTTTTGAGGAACTGGTGGCGGAAATTGCTGATCCTGGTTTGCAGGTCGAGAGCTTCTACAATCCTTAGCCTCATGACCCATCTTGAGGCACCTTTGACAACGTTCCCTGCGACATCTTCCGCTGTGGTGTCTGTTACACAGTGGGTGAATTCCCCGATATCCACCCTGCCCCTGACTGCCAGATGACTGCTGACTCGAATTCTGGTAGTCATTTGTCTTGCGCTGCTGAGACTGAACAGAAACTGATCCCTTGCTGGAATCCCCCTCCCATTTCCTTTTGTTGTCACTGGGAGTAGTAGCAGTAGTGACAGTAGTAGCAGTAGCCTTGACACGTTTTGGCAGTCTGTTCTGATCCACTGCCTGATCTGTAATACGATGAGCAAGGCGCTGAATAGCCTGGATATTATCAAGAAGCACGATTCACGTCAGAACCATGGCCAGCGATGCACAAAGCTTTTGGCTCTCGATTAGACATGAGCACAGCTTATCACCCTCAGACGGATGGACAGTCTGAACGCACTATTCAAACCTTATAAGACATGCTTCGGGCATTTGTCATCGATTTCGGCAACAACTGGGAAAAACTTTTCCCTTTGATGGAGTTCTCATACAATAATAGTTATCACACCAGCATACGAGCCGCTCCATTCGAGGCATTGTACGGACGTAAATGCCGGTCACCTCTCGGTTGAGCAGAGGTGGGAGATAGTCAGATTACAGGATCAGAAAATGGTAGTTGACGCTACGGAACGAATAGCACAGATACGACAACGCATGGCGGCAGCGCGCGACCGTCAGAAAGCCTACGCGGATAAGCGTAAGAGGCCATTGGAATTTCAGGTCGGGGACCGGGTTTTACTCAAAGTTTCACCCTGGAAGGGTGTGGTTAGTTTTGGTAAAAGAGGCAAACTCAATCCACGGTATGTTGGACCGTTCGAAATCACTGAAAGAATAGGCCCAGTAGCCTACAGACTGAACCTACCAGCTGAACTCGGTGCAGTTCACAATGTATTCCACGTGTCGAATCTGAAGAAGTGTCTATCAGATGAGACCCTCATAGTTCCTTTTAAGGAACTCACTATCGACGAGCGGTTGCATTTCGTCGAGGAACCTGTTGAAATCTCGGACCGGGATGTGAAGGTCCTCAAACACAAGAGAATCCCTCTTGTTCGAGTTCGTTGGAACTCCCGACGTGGCCCAGAGTTCACCTGGGAACGCGAAGACCAGATGACAGAAAAGTACCCCCAGTTATTCGAAACCAATGCATCCACTACTGAGGCTGAAGCTACTACTACTGAATTTCGGGACGAAATTCCAAATCAACGGGGGGATGATGTGACACCCCAGGAAAACCAGTGAACAATACAGCTTACCTAGCTTCCTCAGTGAGTGCGTACCAAATTTCGGGACGAAATTTCTTTTAAGTTGGGGATAATGTGACAACTCAAATTTCCAAGATTCTATTTCGCATTTATTACGCGTTCATGTAATTGCACAATTGATTGCCATGGAATTATATATGTTTTGATTGTTTGATTGTGCGTAGTTGGTTGTTAAATTGTGAAATTGGTAAATATATGAACTTGGTGGTAAAATTATGAAATTGTTATGAGATGGTGTACTATTGTAAAATATAATACTTGAGGATGTAGAGGACAATTAGTGAAATTCTAGTCATACTTAACCCTAATCTCATTTCACTAATCACTTTCACAAAAACCAAAGCACGTACATTCACTTTCTCTAACAATCATCATCACCAAATCATTGGCAAGACATCACAAGTTTGATTCCTTTCTAGGATCAACACAAGGTAAATGATTATTGTTTGTTGATTTCTTGATTCTATCAAATGATTATTGTTTATAGATTTCTTGATTATGTGTTCATGGAAAACCCTAGTTTCTCATGTGATAGTCTGTGATTTGATCTTGAATAGTTGAGATTATGACATGATTAGATACTTGCTGGATAGGTTATCATTGTGATAATTGTTGTTGTTGATTAGCATTTGATGAATTGTTATGTTCTGCCGTCATTGTGTATGAAGTTAGGGTTTGTCCAGAATCGTATGAAAATGGAACGTAACTGTTACAATCTTCATTACTTGTAGTCTGAGTTTTAATCCATGAAATGCTACCCGAATTTGTTAGTGATTATTGTCTGAGTTTTGTAATCAAACATGCATGATCTGAGTTTATGAAAGGGTATAGGGCCCGAGTTTCTAACATAGGGGAGGTTATCCGAGTTTGTTTAATGTGCATAGGACCGAGTTTGTTTAATGCACCTAAGTCCGAGGTTCTTAAGTGGAACCACAAGTCCGAGTATAAGAAACTCACATGGCCCGACTTTAATGAGTTCACTTAGTCCGAGTTTAATATGATCTAGCTTGCCCGAGTTTAATGCTTGAATGATGCCTGAGTTTAATACTTGAATGTAGCCCGAGTTTGTGTGAATGATTAAGGTCCGAGTTTGGCACTCTAGTCCGAATTTTATAACCTCTTCACAATGGTCCGAGTTTAAAGGGAACCATAGGGTCCGAGTTTAATTAAAGCATGATGGTCCGAGTTTATGGGGTGGCCATATGTCCGAGTTTCAAGCCCCCCATACCCTGTCCGAGTTGCAACCTCTCTTCCCCCCCTTAGTCCGACTTTTGGCCAAGGAATTGAAGCCCTTGGTCCGAGTTTCACTAGGAGATGCATGTGACAGAGTTTTGTAAACTCCATGGTCCAAATTTCATGTGTACAAATTATGTTGCCCAAGTTTTGAAACCCTCATGTGCTATCTGACTTGTAAACAGGGGAAACCCCCCCCCACACTTGTCTGAGTATTGAATCTGATGTGTGTTTAATATGAGGCCCTGAACGTGTATATAAAATGATTGAGTCTGATAGGAAGTGTATGTCACATTCTTAAGCCGCTGACTCGGTTAAACTTGTTAAGTCTATCAACGCCGTTGAATATACGAAGTATGTTAACAGTGACACATACGTTAACCCATATGTTAGACTGAAAGGTGAAAATAAAGATGTGACGCATGAAATATGTGAATACGATGAACTGATTACATGATGTATGATTCTATGTGCATAATCATTTGATACTGAATGCAACTATATGATTCTACGTGCGTGAACATTCTATGTGATACCATCAGGTACACAATAAACACACACAACACAATCGCTTGGATATCAAAGATGTGTAAACCCTAGTTTGATGCAAACACTTACATCGAATCATGTGCAATATGTCCTAGGTCGTGTGTAACGGACTTAGACGACTAACAAACCCTAGAAGCAATAACATACCGAGCAAACCAAGGTGAGTTCACACAGCCAAGGCATGGGGTTCCCAGGGTGGGAATGGGATTTGATTATTTACTGGTACTTGTCTATAATGGAACGCAGTGATGTGATTTGATGAACTATGGTACATACTCCACTGTTAGAACTACTACTAGACTAGTAACACTTATTGAACTGATCTTCGCACACCTGCCAAGGGTTGGCCGCGATATTATGACTGACTTCGCACACCTGCCTTTGGAAGGCCGCGAACTGTAATTTACTAATCTTCGCACACCTGCCTGGTAGGCCGCGATACGGATAAACCTAGTCTAGAATACACGGGATGAACACCCCTAATATCTTCGCATACCTGCCTGGGAGGCCGCGATGGAAACTAATACGATACATGACATAACGAACGAACATACTACTACTCACGCTATACTATTACTGAACTGTTAACTGTGAACTCGCTCAACTAGTTGTTGACTCTCTGCTGCATGCCTTGCAGGACATTAGGTACATATGGAGCTTGCACAGGGAGGAGCAGGTCGTTGTGGAGCTTGGATCGTGGATGTTATGCTACACTTACAACACTTGAACTATTTAAATACATTGGATTCTCATTGTTACGCTTCCGCTACCTAAACTATGTTTTGTTGGAACATCAATCGTATTGAATGATTGGTTTACATTTATTATAATTGACATTAATTACATTGTTCGATATGATTGGTGGCTTGATCCTGGTCAGTCACGCTCCCAAGCGGTGATACTCCGCAGGTGGATTTTGGGGGTGTGACAAGCACACTAAGGCTAGACTTGGCATACCAAGACTAGCAAAACCAAAACCAACAAAGATTCACAACCATGCGAAACAAAAAACAACCAAAAAATAACAACCAGAAGCCGAAACAATGGCAACAAACAGACACACCAAACCCCAAAAAGACTCTAGCCTGGATCTATGCTCATAGTCTTCACTTGGAACTTCCACTGCTCTAAAACTAACGGGTTCTTGGATCCTTTCCCTGACTTGAACGTCATCAACTTCATACGCACCGTATGCAGGACTATATCGGCAATCAAAGCAGCCTTCCGCTGATTTGGAGAGAATAATCTATTGTTTCTTTCTTGCCATATGAAATAAATTGAGGCAGCAACAACCATTTTACCAACTAACACTTCTGGCGACTTACCCGAGCTGTGTTGAGAAAACCAAGTCATAATAGAGTCCCAGTTAGCATCCACTACATCCATGTAAGCCATAGCTTTAACCATATTCCACACTTGCTCCCCATAAGAACACTGAAAAAATAAATGATCCCGAGAGTCTTTACCCTTCCTACAAAGTGGACAACACATCAGATTGAGATTAGTAGCACTTCCGGCATCCCAAATCCCCATACGATCCTGAGTTTTCAGCTTATTCTTGATAACTAGCTACATGTGAAAAGAGTGTCTAGGAATACATTGACTAAACCACACCAAATCGGCCCAACCCACCTCTTCCCCACGCGAACGGATATTATCCCAAACCTCACTAGCACTAAACTCCTTTTGCATATGTTGTCTATCCTTCCAAATCAGCTTATCTGGAATACTTTGGTTAAGAAACGGAGGCATAGAATTTGTCAAAGCCGGGTAGAGCTGAGACCACATAGCCGGCCACAACCAATCATTATGATGACCTACAAGATCTGCCACAGTAGATTGCATATTAAAACCCGCTCCATGTATTCGTCTTGGGGTAATGAAATCACCCAAAGGGCTATGATCACACCAGTTATCATGCCACGCATTAGTGTCACGGCCATTACCAATAGAATACCAAACAAACTGACGAATGGAAGACCGAATCATTAGGATTTTCCTCCATCCCCAACTCATACTTCCTCGAAAAGGAATGCTCCAAAAATTTTTTCCCTTAATCCTATAAGAGTGGACCCATTTCACCCAAAGAGACTCTCTTTTCAGCAAAATACTCCAAATGTGGTTCGCAAGCAGCGCTTTGTTCATATCCCGAATTCTTCTAACGCCCAAACCCCCTTCCGACTTCGGAAGGCATACATTTTTCCAAGCCACTTTAGGATGAGCAACTTTCACCATACCGCCACTCCATAAAAAATTCCGCATCCTTTTTTCAATATCTGCCATAATGCGAGCCGGAAGCATAAAAACCGAAGCCCAATAGATGTGCATAGCCGATATGACTGACTTAATCAGCTGAAGCCTCCCCGCAAAAGAAAGAGACTTATTCATCCAATGCTCAATCTTTTTATCTACCCGGTCCACCAGGATTTTGCAATCCCTATACATAAGTCTTGTAGAGATTAGCGGAACGCCCAAGTACCTGACAGGGAGAACACCCTCTTGAAACGGCAGAAGGGATCGGATATCCTGTTTAACCCCCGTTGAGACATTACTAAAAAACAAAGTGCTTTTAGCTAAATTCGGGGTTAGACCTGATATTCTAGTGAACAACTCCAAGGTGTCTCGCACCACCTTAACCGAGAACAGGTCCGGATTGACGAAAATGAAAAGATCATCAGCGAATGACACATTGATAATCTTCTGTTGCTTGCATTTATCATGATATCTGAAAGCAGGATGTTGATCAGCAGCTTTATGTAATAGCAACGAAAGAACTTCCATTACTAAAGTAAACAAATAAGGAGAGATGGGATCACCCTGTCGAAGACCCCTTCTACCTTTGAAATAACCACATAGATTCCCATTTATGCTCAGCGAAAAGGAGACAGTGGAGACACATGTCATAATCCAATCAACCATTTTACTTGGGAAACCAAACTTGGTTAGAATAGCCTTCAAAAAAAACCAGCTAACCGTATCATAAGCTTTCTGGATATCAATCTTGAACGCACACCTTGGTTTACCTTTGTGAAGGTGGTAGTTATGCATAAGCTCCTGAGTGAGCAGAATGTTATCAGATATCTTCCTACCCGGGACGAAAGCAGATTGATTTATATCCACCAAACTACCCAAACTACTCTTTATTCGATCTGCCAAAATTTTGCTAATGCATTTAAAAATGACATTGCAACAAGAAATGGGTCTATATTCCAAAACCGAAGAGGGAGTCGGGACCTTCGGGACAAGAGCAATAATAGTATGGTTCACCTGCTGAAGCAATTTACCATTATCAAAGAATTGCAGAATAGCATCCGAAACCTCCTCACCCACTATATCCCAAGCTTTCTTAAAGAAAACCGACGTGAAACCATCTGGCCCAGGAGCTTTATTATCACCAATACTGAACATTGCAGCCTTTATTTCTTCTCTAGTCACAGGACGAATCATATGATTAGCTTCAACCGGGCTAACGGATTTCGAAAACAAATCCTCCATACTCAGCTCATCAACCTCGGACTCAACACCCAAAAACTTCATATAGTGATCAACAACCGCATGTTCCACGTCTGAGCCCTCGTAGTGATTGCCATTAGCATCATTTATTGAGTGAATTTTGCTCCTTGCATTTCTGCTTTTAACAAAGTTGTGGAAATACGTTGTGTTACCATCACCCGCACTAAGCCAATCAAGTTTCGCTTTCTGTTTCACAAACGACTCCTCATCATAGGCAGCACAATGAAGCTCCTTTATAATGTTTGATTCTTTGACCCGAAGAGCCGCATCAAACGGGTTCTGATCAATCAGCTTATGTATATCATCCAGGCTAGCTCTAAGATTATTAACCTTAGCATGCAAGTTACCTTGTTTATGGAGCAGGATCCGCAACGGATGTTTTAGGTTACGAAGCTTTTTTACCACAGAAAGCATAGGAATACCAACAATCGTTTTGCTCCATTCAGCCATCACACACTCCTTAAAACCATCCTTAGAAGCTATGAAATTAGCGAACTTAAATGGCTTTGGTTTAGCCCGAACCTCTCTAGCCATTTTCAGAATACATGGGGTGTGGTCCAACAACCGGTAAGGGTGATAAAACACATGGGCATTCGGGAAATCATCTAAGAAACGAACATTACCCATCACCCGATCAATCTTCTTTAGGATACCTATCCCATCTCTTGGTTTTTGGTTCCACGTAAAGTGAAGACCATGACCCGGAATATCTAGCAACTCATTTTGTTGAATACATTCAAAAAAATCCCGCATACCTGTCGTAGGAATGGAAGAACCATGCAAACAATCATCCATATAAAGAGTCGAGTTGAAATCTCCCATCACAATTCACGGGTGATTCCTGGCTACCAAGTTATGCTTGCATAAGTCTTGCCATAACACCCGTCGCTCTTGATAAGTGTTCTTAGCATAGACAAATGACACAAGAAAATCTTTGGAATCGAAATTAGACTTAAGCTGAACATGCATAACCTGTTCCGTTTGGGCTAGAACCATAAGCTGAAAATGGTCATCGTTCCATCCTACAATAATTCTGGTTCCGTTATTACACACCCCACCATTGGACGTCCATTCCCACTTTTTAAACACTCTACCACAGACTTTCGGAAGCTTTGAAACCTCCACATGAGACTCCAAGATTGCACAAACACTCAGATGATTTTCCTTAATTATTTGGTGAACCTCCCTTTGTTTCAGGGGCCGGTTCAAGCCCCTTATATTCCAGGCGGCTATGCTATCCATAAAAACCCATATCATCGGGAGTGCTTGCCCCCTCAGAACGATCATACTTTGAATTCATACTCATAAAAGACGACATTTCCGTATTGATAGGGTCAATAAAACCCTCCTCCTCAGTATTACTCTGATTCAGATGTTTTGAGCTCATATCCACTAGTCTACTCGTGTTTCCAACCACCTTCTCATAAATCGGATCCTCCAATGGCAGCTCGTTTAAAGTACCCGATTTCAAAGAATCATCTGCTAAGCTTTCAAACTTATTGTGAGTGTCCACCGGATGAGAATCTTGTTTAGCTTCCGGCTGCTGTTTCGTTCCGGATGTACTGGCACCTGCAGAATTAGACTTAGGCTTATAAACAAACTTCGGTTTTTGCTTTTTCTGTGGAAAGCCATACTTAGCTGTTTTCCTTTTATCCATAATAAACCCCTCCTCATCAATAGTAACCTGTTTAGCCTTATCTTTCGGGATTCTCGGGCATGACGAATTGTTATGACCAAATAAGCAACAAGTATCACATCGATGAGGTTTCCATTCGTATTCTATTTTAATGCTTTCTTTAACAAAACCCTCTTCATCCATTTTCGGGATAGCAACTACAACATGGTTCTTTAATTCATTTTCCGCATTAATCTCTACCAAAGCACGAGCATAACTGGTTCGACCCCAATTATCAATGCACATGTCCGCTGTATAAGCATCTAACCTCTTGGGAATACCAACTTTTGAAGCCAGCAGACTAAGACCATCATCTGTGTAAACGGCAAGCGGAACATTATGAAACTTGATCCAAACTGGAACCGACTTAATACCATCCTTTTTTAAGCTGATTGTCGGACCCCAAACGTTCAAAAACAATGGCATCTTCCTTATCAACCATGGACCACCTTCAAGAACTTTATTCATGCCCTCCTTGGAGTCGAATTTAAAAAAGAAAAAACCATCTGAGTTCATCATGAGTTTAACAAATCCATACTTCGCCCAAACATTCTTTACGTAATATTCAACTACCGGAAACGGCAATCTATCACCAAGAAAATAACCATAAAGAACGTTTTCAAATTTCTTTTGTACCTGCCGAACAGCTTCCTTCGGAATAACCACATCAGCCTCCTCCACCGTTTCTGTAGACTCCAGTAATCTGAAATTTACCTCACGTTTCACTTTCGTATTAAACTTAACCCTATCCGCATACGTAACCTGAGTAGAGCTATTAGGGTTAGAACTTTCTCCTACAGTATGCATAGAATCAGGTTTAGCAACATCGTGACCATCAGCTTTGTTTTCAACTGGAACTGTGATCTTGGTAAGCTCATCAATAACGTTAACTATCTTCGGTCCCTGTTGATGATCCGACAAAATACCCCTACGCAGACAGAATGTTTTGCCGTCAATGTTCAACAATCTAGTAGCAAAACCCTTATTAGGGTTTAGTAAAATATCCGGCGGCTTCACATGTCTAGCATCCATATCCGCCGGCAAAGACTGATTATAATCCATACCACACGAAATCTAACAGCATGCAACGATCAATAATTACGAACGAAAGAGACAAAAACCAAGCGAATTAGCAATAAACCCTAACAGGAAAACGAAACAAAGAAGCTAACCCTAATCCTGACGTCAAAAGATTAGTAACCACGGTGAAGTCTAGTATCCTTACTCAGAAGGAACGACAACACAACAATTTCTAACCCAAATCAATCAAGAAACAAGATCAGCAAGAACGAAAGAACAAGAAAGTTAGGGTTTCTCTTGATCGCCAAATTCGCCCAGACTCGTGGAATGCCTAGGAACGCTCTAAGGACCAGGTAACGTCCATTAACTTGGATAGTTTGTTTGTTAATGTCCTTAGCCATGATGATGCAGCTAATATGGTTAGACAAGTTACTAGAGAGGAAGTCAAAGCGGCTATGTTTAACATTGGTGAAAATAAAGCCCCGGGTCCTGATGGGTATACGTCAGCTTTTTTCAAGAAGGCTTGGGATATTATCGGTACTGAAGTCACGGATGCAGTTCTTGATTTTTTTGATAATGGAAAACTCCTCAAACAATTAAATCACACGATCCTAGCTTTGATTCCTAAGAAAGACATCCCGGACTCTGTTTTGGATTATCGTCCTATTTCATGTTGTAACGTACTCTATAAGTGTATTAGCAAGATAATCACGGATAGGATTAAGGGGAGTTTGGGGGCTCTTGTCAGCATTAATCAGTCAGCCTTTGTGCCGGGTAGGAAAATCTCTGATAATATCCTCCTAACTCAGGAGCTGATGCACAACTATCATTTGAATAGAGGCCCTGCGAGGTGTGCTTTTAAAATAGACATCCAGAAAGCGTATGATACGGTTAGGTGGTCTTTTTTAAAAGCTATCCTTATTCGTTTTGGATTTGATCAGCGTATGGTGCAGTGGATTATGATGTGTGTTTCTACGGCCTCCTACTCATTGTCCGTTAATGGTAATCTTCATGGTTTTTTCAAGGGGAAGAGGGGGTTGAGACAGGGCGATCCTATGTCTCCTTATTTGTTTACCCTTATCATGGAAGTGTTATCTCTTTTATTGCAACAGGCGGCTGATGTCAATTCGTCTTTTAAATTTCATCATCAGTGTGCTAAGCAGAGAATTATCAATGTTTCCTTTGCGGATGATTTGTTCATATTTGTCCATGCTGACATTTGCTCGGTCAAAAAGGTTAGAGATGCTCTAGAAAAGTTTACCAGTTGGTCGGGGTTAGTTCCGAGCCCAACAAAGAGTACTGCATACTTTTCGAATGTGCCGTCTTTGGTAAAGCAGCAGATTCTTTCGTTGATGCCTTTCCTAGAAGGTAATCTTCCGGTTAGATATCTTGGGGTGCCTCTCATATCCACAAAGCTGATTTTTAAAGATTGTAAAATCTTGATTGAGCGCATGGAGAGCAGAATTACGAGCTGGATTTCTAAGTCTTTGTCTTTTGCGGGCCGACTTCAACTTATTAATTCAGTTTTATCGTCAATGCACATCTATTGGGCTTCAGTTTTTATTCTCCCTGCTCGGGTAATTGCTGAATTAGAGAAGAGGATGCGTCGTTTTTTATGGAATGCTGGTTCTTTGGGCAGAATTCGTGCCAAAGTTGCTTGGTCTGATGTTTGTTTGCCTAAGAATGAGGGAGGCTTAGGTATTCGAAATATAGGGGATGTTAATAAAGCTCTTATGACTAACCACATATGGAGTATTATCACTAACCGAGAGTCTTTGTGGGTTCGATGGATCCACTCATACAAGCTAAAGGGTAGAAGTTTTTGGGAGGTTCCATGTAGGGGGAGTGTGAGTTGGGGATGGCGTAAACTCTTATCCATTCGGATTTTGGTTCGTCCTTACTTGGGTATGTCTATTAGAAGTGGCGGTCAGACTAATGCATGGTGTGATAATTGGTGCCCGTTGAGTCCGATTAGTACCTTTATTACACCGAGAACCATTGCTAATGCGGGTTTCAACATGCGCTCTATAGTTGCCGATATAGTTGATGCTTCGGGTCAATGGCGATGGCCGGCGGCTTGGTATGATTTGTTTCCTGTCTTGATAAATTTACAACCACCAGCTCTTGTTCACAATGTACCAGATAAACCTACGTGGAAAGACTTGGATGGTAAAGATAGTTTTTTCAGCTCTAAGGAAGTTTGGAATAATATTAGGAGTCGGGGTGAAACGGTCTCTTGGTTCAATATGATTTGGTTTTCCCAATGCATTCCAAGACATTCGTTCCATATGTGGCTGGTTATAAGGAATAAACTCAAAACGCAGGATCGACTTATGATTTGGGAAGCGGGGAGTGCTACGAATTTAAGGCTTATGTGTTGCCCACTTTGTCGTTATGATCGTGACTCACGTGACCACCTTTTCTTCCAATGCAGCTTTGCGTCACGAGTGTGGAATAATGTTAAAACGATGGTTTCGTTGGAGAATGTTTCTGATTCTTGGGCATCCATCTGTGCATGGATGGAGCGCACGGCGTCTTCAAAGACGACGAATGTTATCGTGGGAAAGATTCTGATTGCGGCTACAACATATTTTATATGGCAAGAGCGAAACGCTAGACTATTCTCTCAGAATCACAAGTCGGCTGAAGTGGTGACAGAATTAGTCAAGCACACAGTCCGGTTAAAGCTTATGGGTTTCAAGTTTCGAGGCAGCGCAGATCGGAATAGAGTGCTAAAGGCTTGGAAGATTTTTTCAGATGAAGATGGATTCGATCCGGGTTAGAAGCTGAAGTTGATAGTCGCTAGTGTGTTCCGCTTGTTTCGGTGGCTGTTTTTTTTGTTGGTGGCTGTGTTTTTGTTTAGTATGTTTGGCTGTGTTTCTTTGGGTTTGTTTCCTAGCCTTGGTATGCCAAGTCTAGTAGGTGTGTTCGTTTTGACACACCCTTGTACTTAATTTTGTTGATTTATAAAATTTACCGGGGTAACCCTTTACCCAAAAAAAAAATTATATCGAGCACACATCATAATATCATCAAACAATAGTTAATCATACTAACCGGATGGAGAAAGAACAAGAATTGATCCGAACAAGAGGATGATCCGAACTCTAAGAACTTCGATGAGGAGGATGTTTTGGCTGCCTTCGGTTCGTGAGAGAGAGAGAGAGAGAGAGAGAGAGCTAGGGTTTGTAGCTTGTGTGTGTTAGTGTTTTGATAAGAATAAGAGATGGTTACAACACTCTAAGTGTTATGCGTGTGAGGGTGGGCCGAACCCTAACATGGGCTGCCCTATAGTCCGATTACAAGCCATACGGCCCAACCTCGGGCTTGTGCGATTGGGTTGTGTGCTGTGCGATTCGGTTAAACGTTGTACAATCCACATATGTTACACGTATGTTTAACACACTACAATCTCATAGCACTTATCACATAATAAAACGTAACATTTAACATACATACCATTAAATCAAAGCATCACATAAGCACGTAACGTTATACAAGGTAGGTTCGAATTACGAGTTGTCACAGTAACCATCGTGATCACGCTCACGTTATGAAGTTCCATTAACTTCATGTTGACCATAGGCTGGTCAATGCAGAAAGTCAACAAAACGTTGACTTTCGGACTCGAAAAGCGAATAAAAGAACGAAAGAACACTTACGGAGGGTCCCCGAATGCTAATCTAGATCAAAATAGCTCAGGTATGAAACAAAGGTTCCAACTTAGAGCTTAGATCAGATTCTTGTGGGTTTTAACCAAAAGGGGGGGGGGTATTTATAGGAAAAGCAAAGCCGTTAGGATCGTTTCTTGAAAAATGTGATCGAATCTCGTGCGTACACTTGTCGCAAACTTGTGGTTACTGAAAATGCCCCTTAGTGAGCTGAAAGGGCAAGTGAAAACATGTGGACGAGGTTTAATCAGCTGAGATTCGCTGACTAATCGATCTTATCTGATCTGCTAGTCTGACGCGCCCCACTTAAGGATTTGGGCAATCCTTACGCGCCCCGCCTGGCCCTGTCTGATCTGCATCACTTGCAGAATTTACAGTTTTGGTCCCTGTCGCGTATTTAAGCCATTTCCGACACTTCTAAGGCCCGTAAAGCCAACTTTAAGGCCCTAAGATGATGCCTAAACATTGTGGACATGAAACATGCCCAAAAATATGTCGGATGTTGGTTCGTTTGGCCGTACGATCGGGATGTTCGCTTAATTACGACGGAATGCGCATAAGCGCGAAAGACGATCCAAATGACGCGACGAATGGATTTTTCTCATGCCAAATACTAAGGCATAATATTAGGATGCTTACATAAATTTTTGGATGTCCGGATGTATTCAGAATGTAAGTTTTGTGCGAAAGTGCAAACTTGTGCACTTTTTGACACTTTTAGCCCCTGAATGATCCAAAAGTTTGTTTTAGCGTACCAAACACCTCAAAGCCTATTTCTAAGCTTTGTAGAGGATATTTAAGGTGTGTTAACTCATGGTCATGTTACAGTTCAAATTGGCATACTTTCGCAGTTTGTCAAGTTTAGTCCCTGTAAGCGAATTAACTTGTTTTTGCCATACCAAAGCCTTCAAAACTTATTTCTAAGTTATGTAAAGGTTATTTAAGGTATGTTAAGTGTATGATGGTCTTCCGGAGTATTTGTCGCATTAAACTGAGTACGTTTACGCACTAGTTTGCGTATAACTCCCCAGAAAGTGTTGTAGAGTTTGAAGTTGAACAAGAATTGATATGTGCAAAAGATACACATATTTATACACGATCCCAAGAATGAAATACAATATTTCATCGGCTTGGTATTTGTTTGATGGTTGAAGTGACACAGGTGTCACAGTCTCCCCTACTTTAGGAAATTTCGTCCCGAAATTTAATTCTAGAGGAAACTTGTGAGGACAGCTGTGACGGTTTCGCCTTCTAATAGATCCATTGAACCCTTAAGTAAAACTCTGGGCCATGTTAGGACTCTTAGCGAATTTGTTAACCTTCAAAGTGAATTCCTTGTAATAGTAAAACATGAAATTTTTGGACTACAGACAGAAGAACGTTTCTTATGAAGGCTTATCATAGGAAACTTGGTGTGTGATTGAGATCAGAATTGGGGGAGCGTGAGAATAAATGACATTGGTCGAGGTCCGAGACTTCTCCCGTATCATTATTCTTGTCACTAGGTCTTAACACATGATGAAGCTTCCTGTGGCTCCTGTGCACTGAATTCCATAATTATGTAGGCCTCCATAATTACGTAATTCCTTGCACAGTCCGCACAGTCCATTTCATAATGCGTAGGAAAAATTACTTGAATAAACATGAAGCGATTCGACTAGACCACAAAAGGATCCTTTTAATTAGATCAACGAACGATTTTTTTTAACTAGATCAACACATGATCTTCTTAACTAGACCGTCGTACGATCTCTTTAAATAGACCACTTAAGGGATCATTTTTTTTGTTATATCATCACATGATATTTTTAATCAGATTTCCAAAATCAATTTGTTTAACCAGACCATTCAAGAGGTCCAATTATAGAATAATACTTTATAACCCGAGGGACTTAACTACAATGTTGAAGTCCGTTAAGGGTTTAAGATAGTATCTTTGGATATCCTATTATGAATCTCTCGTATGAGATATGAAAGATTCTATGAGGATTTGGATGGATCACATATAACCACAAAACATGTAAGAAAGCACATGAGCACAAATTTAGTTAGCTTGATTCTTTATTTTGTTATCTTTAGGTATGGATATTTAAAGCACACTAGGAATCTAATCCATGGATTTCATTTGGTACTTTAATGATTTTTAAGGATCTATCTATAAAGATAGAGGGATTCTCAATAAGAATTTGACTTTGTTTCTTAAAAGAAACGAGAGTTTAAGGTTCTTGGGGAGATCACAAGTGATCATAATATGACAGAACCATACGAGTAGTTTGTCTTTGGGTTGACATCATAAGGTTTCATCAAGCATTCATACAAACGCATAAATTTTGCAGAAATAAAAACAACAAATCTTTATTTATGTAACAACGGAATTGTTTTGAAGTGTCAAAAGATAACAACCAAGGAAACACAAAACACTAATTGTTCACTGCTGCATCATTGTTCATATTTGCCTCATTGATGTTGAACACTCGTCCACGCGCTGGAGGTATGTTAACAAGCCTTGGGCAATTGTTCCTGTAGTGGGTAAGGTCACCACAGTTATAACATGACCCTGGAGGGAACCGTGCTGGAACAGCAGCAGGGTTTGCAGCAGCTTGATTTGCATAATGACAAACATTGATCAAATGTCCCAACCGCCCACAGTGGGTACATTTGTGACACTGCTCTTGCTCTAGATGATGACGGTTGCATTTGTTGCACAAAGGTGCGGTACCAACATAGTTTTGTCTTTCACGAGGTTATGCTAGCTGGTTTGGTGCAACTTGTTTGTCTTGAGCAGTTACAGCGTAGCTTTGAGAGGCTTTGCGCTTCTTCTTCTTGGACACCTCAGCATTTTCTTCCTTTGGTTCCACATGAGCAGTCTTGTCAGATGGTCTTAAGTCGCCCTTCCGAAACAGCTTGCGCTTCCTGATATGGGATTCAGTCAGAGTGGCAGCCAATTCGATGGCTTGTCTGACAGTAGCAGGGTTGCTGCCAGTAACGATATCCTAGACAACGTCAGGAAGCCCATCAATGTATTTCTCAATCGCCTTATCCAGAGGCGTAACCATAGTAGGGCATAACAAGCTCAATTCCTCATAGCGGTCAGTATAGGCTCGATGTTCCCCACTATCTTGCTTTAAATCATCAAATTCCCTTTCTAGAGCCCTAAGCTCATGACGAGGACAGAATTCCTTCATCATAAGAGCCCTAAGCTCGGCCCAAGTCTGTGCTAATGCAACCTCAGCACCGTGGTCTCTCATAACCCCGTTCCACCACATAAGAGCCCTCTTCTGAAACACACTCAAAGAAAACTCGACCTTGCGATTTTCAGGACACTGAACGTGACGGAAGGTATTCTCAATGCTCTCGAACCATTGAAGAAGCCCAGTTGCTCCCTCAGAACCACTAAACTTGAGTGGTTTAGCCGAGTTAAAATTCTTGAAATTGCATGGAGCATTGTTGTTGTTCATGGCTTGAGTTATTTGAGCATAAAGATTCGGAAAGGCAGCAGCCATTTGCTGCGCGATGATTTCCGCCAGTTTGGCATTCGCTGTTTGGTTGTCGCGTCGAGGAGGCATTCTAAAAGAGGAAACATGAGAGGAAACGAGTGAGAGAATTAGACGAAAAGAATGAGATGAAACAAATCTGATGAAAGCAAGGATAGTGGTCATTTGTTTGTTACTACAAAGCAACAAACGACCTCGGTGATTAGTCAAAGTAAATAGGTCAAAAATAATGTATCGCGAAGACATGCTCGCCTATAAGTGGACACTCACCGCAAGAGTTCCCAGGTAAGAGTGACTGGCCCGATTATGTGGATTTGTACGAACACTCTAGCCTTAGACAGAAAACTCAGGGTACAGGCATCCACTCTTCCAGATTGCACGTGTTCACATTATTTAGACCAACTTTGACGGGATTTTGAAAACTTAAAGGGTTCAAAACCATATAATAAATCATCTTAGAACAGTTGATTAGTTTTCAAAGCGGGATAGAAATTTATGTTATTATTGTGGTTGTCACCTAAGAATAAGTGACGGTATTGTTTTAAAACTAGACACAAGAAAACTTGTGTTAGGGTCCTAGGAAGGTTAGAGACTAGGTCAAAGCATTGCTAGTAACCTAATTCCCTATAACCATGAGCTCTGATACCAACTTTTCTGTCACACCCCGACCACGTGGAACAACAAAACGTGACGGAAACGTCGGGGAGTGTTGTAACAGAATCATTGTTTCATAACACATGGAAATTTAAATATTGTTTTATTGATTAAATGAACTCATTGTTCTATTACAATCACATAAGTACAACTATGATCTTCCAAGTTTTAAAGTTGCTAAGGCACGAGTCCATCCTAAATGTAGCATGTATCAACAATCATCTCAAGACAGAACCTGAAACATGTGTAAAAATAGGTACGTCAGCATAAAAATGCCTGTGAGATACATAGGTTTTGTGAAAATGGGATTCATGACTTGAGTTTAAAGAAAACGTTTAATAACAGTCAGTCATGAACCTTGTAATTTGTTTTGTCTTGTAAATCATTTGAAAAATGGTAAAATCAGATGATATGTAAAAATAAGAGAACACTGTGTGGTTAAATGGATAACCATGTAAAATGAGTTTGTATAAGATAAGTCGTTTGTAAATCATTGTCTTGTGAAAGGTGTGTTATTCGTGTAAAATGTTATATGACCTAAATTGAAATGATTCAAATAACGCTACGATATGTAATACCATACAAACACTTATATATAGGAAGTACCAGCGGCGTATCCACCATGCTTGTATCATATTACACACGCCTCGTTACTTAAGTCACTTACGCAAACCAAACCACCAATATAGAATGTTCATGTTTAAACCAATAGTCCAAGGTTATTGTATAACTCAAGTTAAATGTAAACCATGAAATGTATAAACAAAAGTTATGTATGGTAAGTGAAATGAGATTTCTTAAACCACAAGTAAAAATGTACAAAACAAGGTGTTTGAATAAATCAAAAGTTATGCTTTGTAAAAAAAAGGTTAATCGAATAACCTTATAGCAGCATATTAACAGTATACTTTCGATTTGTAAATAACATATTAAAAATATGTTTTGGTTTGTTGATAAAAAGCTTATGTTGATTCTGTACAATACCACACATGAGAGTATATCAAACTATACTTTTTGGGAGTATATCAAAATATACTTTAAAGGTGCGATTTAAGAATTCATTCAGACCTAGTGCATCAAACTACACCTTTGAGACTATAAGGATACCACAAAGGAAATCCCTATTTGGATGGAGAAACAAATTGGTTTCAGACATTCCATGACAACAGGAATGGGGTGTCTAGTCCTATAGCGCTATATCATACTACCAATTGGTTTGGTGAACAAAATAAGTACTATTCCAACAATTACTTTTGTAATATTTGAGAAATCAGTGTTTAAACCATAGATAGTCATTTAGTTTGTCAAAAGATAAATACTAACATGCATAATCAATTATACTTTGAAATCATGAAAATAATAGATAGGTACACATGCTTCACCCCAAAACAGTTGAAAACAGTAAAAGAGGGGAACTATGTACTCACCTGAGATTGCTTAGTAGTCCTTGAATAACAACCAAACAATGCTAGAGATCACGAATATCAAACGGCACCTAATAGGTAGCTATATTAATATACCTGACCAAAATCGGAAGGATCGGATAGTATGCGGGTTCGTAAACCAAACGAGTATGGAGACTCGTGTAATATGGTTTAACAAAGCCTACATACTAAAATGAAACCTAACCTAAGTGCTTACGGCCCATCACGACCCGTTTAGGTAGCTTATGCTACCATAACGCGTCGTTCGTGTAGAACGCGTTTGGAACGCCTAACATCGTGACCACAAGGCATAACCTCGGAAGGCTATAGCTATGGTCACCTAATGTGTTTGGTCGGATCCTAATGATCGACCAAATGGGTCGGGTTCGATAGTATAAGCGATGGTTTAGATCGCTTACCTTACGACCCTATATAAGCACTAAACTAAAAGTGACGAGCTAAGCATGTTAGAACATGCTTAACTAAGTTTAGAAAACAGGTTTGGCATCAAAACAAACGGCTTTGATGCCCACGAGTAGTTTGGTTACAAAATACGCAAGAATGCGCATTTTGGCCGAAACTACGACTCGTCACTGAGCCTAGATAACGTGGTAATCAGTAGGTATAGTCACTACGGACTGTAACCATCGTGATCACGCTCACGTTATGAAGTTCCATGAACTTCGTGTTGACCATAGGCTGGTCAATGCAGAAAGTCAACAAAACGTTGACTTTCGGACTCGAAAAGCGAATAAAAGAACGAAAGAACACTTACGGAGGGTCCCCGAATGCTAATCTAGATCAAAATAGCTCAGGTATGAAACAAAGGTTCCAACTTAGAGCTTAGATCAGATTCTTGTGGGTTTTAACCAAAAGGGGGGGGGGTATTTATAGGAAAAGCAAAGCCGTTAGGATCGTTTCTTGAAAAACATGATCGAATCTCGTGCGTACACTTGTCGCAAACTTGTGGTTACTGAAAATGCCCCTTAGTGAGCTGAAAGGGCAAGTGAAAACATGTGGACGAGGTTTAATCAGCTGAGATTCGCTGACTAATCGATCTTATCTGATCTGCTAGTCTGACGCGCCCCACTAAAGGATTTGGGCAATCCTTACGCGCCCCGCCTGGCCCTGTCTGATCTGCATCACTTGCAGAATTTACAGTTTTGGTCCCTGTCGCGTATTTAAGCCATTTCCGACACTTCTAAGGCCCGTAAAGCCAACTTTAAGGCCCTAAAATGATGCCTAAACATTGTGGACATGAAACATGCCCAAAAATATGTCGGATGTTGGTTCGTTTGGCCGTACGATCGCGATGTTCGCTTAATTACGACAGAATGCGCATAAGCGCGAAAGACGATCCAAATCACGCGACGAATGGATTTTTCTCATGCCAAATACTAAGGCATAATATTAGGATGCTTACATAAATTTTTGAATGTCCGGATGTATTCAGAATGTAAGTTATGTGCGAAAGTGCAAACTTGTGCACTTTTTGACACTTTTAGCCCCTGAATGATCCAAAAGTTACTTTTAGCGTACCAAACACCTCAAAGCCTATTTCTAAGCTTTGTAGAGGATATTTAAGGTGTGTTTAACTCATGGTCATGTTCCGGAATGTTTGTTACAGTTCAAATTGGCATACTTTCGCAGTTTGTCAAGTTTAGTCCCTGTAAGCGAATTAACTTGTTTTTGCCATACCAAAGCCTTCAAAACTTATTTCTAAGTTATGTAAAGGTTATTTAAGGTATGTTAAGTGTATGATGGTCTTCCAGAGTATTTGTCGCATTAAACTGAGTACGTTTACGCACTAGTTTGCGTATAACTCCCCAGAAAGTGTTGTAGAGTTTGAAGTTAAACAAGAATTTATATGTGCAAAAGATACACATATTTATACACGATCCCAAGAATGAAATACAATATTTCATCGGCTTGGTATTTGTTTGATGGTTGAAGTGACACAGGTGTCACAGTCTCCCCTACTTTAGGAAATTTCGTCCCGAAATTTAATTCTAGAGGAAACTTGTGAGGACAGCTGTGACGGTTTCGCCTTCTAATAGATCCATTGAACCCTTAAGTAAAACTCTGGGCCATGTTAGGACTCTTAGCGAATTTGTTAACCTTCAAAGTGAATTCCTTGTAATAGTAAAACATGAAATTTTTGGACTACAGACAGAAGAACGTTTCTTATGAAGGCTTATCATAGGAAACTTGGTGTGTGATTGAGATCAGAATTGGGGGAGCATGAGAATAAATGACATTGGTCGAGGTCCGAGACTTCTCCCGTATCATTATTCTTGTCACTAGGTCTTAACACATGATGAAGCTTCCTGTGGCTCCTGTGCACTGAATTCCATAATTATGTAGGCCTCCATAATTACGTAATTCCTTGCACAGTCCGCACAGTCCATTTCATAATGCGTAGGAAAAATTACTTGAATAAACATGAAGCGATTCGACTAGACCACAAAAGGATCCTTTTAATTAGATCAACGAACGATTTTTTTTAACTAGATCAACACATGATCTTCTTAACTAGACCGTCGTACGATCTCTTTAAATAGACCACTTAAGGGATCATTTTTTTTGTTATATCATCACATGATATTTTTAATCAGATTTCCAAAATCAATTTGTTTAACCAGACCATTCAAGAGGTCCAATTATAGAATAATACTTTATAACCCGAGGGACTTAACTACAATGTTGAAGTCCGTTAAGGGTTTAAGATAGTATCTTTGGATATCCTATTATGAATCTCTCGTATGAGATATGAAAGATTCTATGAGGATTTGGATGGATCACATATAACCACAAAACATGTAAGAAAGCACATGAGCACAAATTTAGTTAGCTTGATTCTTTATTTTGTTATCTTTAGGTATGGATATTTAAAGCACACTAGGAATCCAATCCATGGATTTCATTTGGTACTTTAATGATTTTTAAGGATCTATCTATAAAGATAGAGGGATTCTCAATAAGAATTTGACTTTGTTTCTTAAAAGAAACGAGAGTTTAAGGTTCTTGGGGAGATCTCAAGTGATCATAATATGACAGAACCATACGAGTAGTTTGTCTTTGGGTTGACATCATAAGGTTTCATCAAGCATTCATACAAACGCATAAATTTTGCAGAAATAAAAACAACAAATCTTTATTTATGTAACAACGGAATTGTTTTGAAGTGTCAAAAGATAACAACCAAGGAAACACAAAACACTAATTGTTCACTGCTGCATCATTGTTCATATTTGCCTCATTGATGTTGAACACTCGTCCACGCGCTGGAGGTATGTTAACAAGCCTTGGGCAATTGTTCCTGTAGTGGGTAAGGTCACCACAGTTATAACATGACCCTGGAGGGAACCGTGCTGGAACAGCAGCAGGGTTTGCAGCAGCTTGATTTGCATAATGACAAACATTGATCAAATGTCCCAACCGCCCACAGTGGGTACATTTGTGACACTGCTCTTGCTCTAGATGATGACGGTTGCATTTGTTGCACAAAGGTGCGGTACCAACATAGTTTTGTCTTTCACGAGGTTGTGCTAGCTGGTTTGGTGCAACTTGTTTGTCTTGAGCAGTTACAGCGTAGCTTTGAGAGGCTTTGCGCTTCTTCTTCTTGGACACCTCAGCATTTTCTTCCTTTGGTTCCACATGAGCAGTCTTGTCAGATGGTCTTAAGTCGCCCTTCCGAAACAGCTTGCGCTTCCTGATATGGGATTCAGTCAGAGTGGCAGCAATTCGATGGCTTGTCTGACAGTAGCAGGGTTGCTGCCAGTAACGATATCCTGGACTACGTCAGGAAGCCCATCAATGTATTTCTCAATCGCCTTATCCAGAGGCGTAACCATAGTAGGGCATAACAAGCTCAATTCCTCATAGCGGTCAGTATAGGCTCGATGTTCCCCACTGTCTTGCTTTAAATCATCAAATTCCCTTTCTAGAGCCCTAAGCTCATGACCAGGACAGAATTCCTTCATCATAAGAGCCCTAAGCTCGGCCCAAGTCTGTGCTAATGCAACCTCAGCACTGTGGTCTCTCATAACCCCGTTCCACCACGTAAGAGCCCTCTTCTGAAACACACTCAAAGAAAACTCGACCTTGCGATTTTCAGGACACTGAACGTGACGGAAGGTATTCTCAATGCTCTCGAACCATTGAAGAAGCCCAGTTGCTCCCTCAGAACCACTAAACTTGAGTGGTTTAGCCGAGTTAAAATTCTTAAAATTGCATGGAGCATTGTTGTTGTTGATGGCTTGAGTTATTTGAGCATAAAGATTCGGAAAGGCAGCAGCCATTTGCTGCGCGATGATTTCCGCCAGTTCGGCATTCGCTATCTGGTTGTCGCGTCGAGGAGGCATTCTAAAAGAGGAAACATGAGAGGAAACGAGTGAGAGAATTAGACGAAAAGAATGAGATGAAACAAATCTGATGAAAGCAAGGATAGTGGTCATTTGTTTGTTACTACAAAGCAACAAACGACCTCGGTGATTAGTCAAAGTAAATAGGTCAAAAATAATGTATCGCGAAGACATGCTCGCCTATAAGTGGACACTCACCGCAAGAGTTCCCAGGTAAGAGTGACTGGCCCGATTATGTGGATTTGTACGAACACTCTAGCCTTAGATAGAAAACTCAGGGTACAGGCACCCACTCTTCCAGATTGCACGTGTTCACATTATTTAGACCAACTTTGACGGGATTTTGAAAACTTAAAGGGTTCAAAACCATATAATAAATCATCTTAGAACAGATGATTAGTTTTCAAAGCGGGATAGAAATTTATGTTATTATTGTGGTTGTCATCTAAGAATAAGTGACGGTATTGTTTTAAAACTAGACACAAGAAAACTTGTGTTAGGGTCCTAGGAAGGTTATAGACTAGGTCAAAGCATTGCTATTAACCTAATTCCCTATAACCATGAGCTCTGATACCAACTTTTCTGTCACACCCCGACCACGTGGAACAACAAAACATGACGGAAACGTCGGGGAGTGTTGTAACAAAATCATTGTTTCATAACACATGGAAATTTAAATATTGTTTTATTGATTAAATGAACTCATTGTTCTATTACAATCACATAAGTACAACTATGATCTTCCAAGTTTTAAAGTTGCTAAGGCACGAGTCCATCCTAAATGTAGCATGTATCAACAATCATCTCAAGACAGAACCAGAAACATGTGTAAAAATAGGTACGTCAGCATAAAAATGCCTGTGAGATACATAGGTTTTGTGAAAATGGGATTCATGACTTGAGTTTAAAGAAAACGTTTAATAACAGTCAGTCATGAACCTTGTAATTTGTTTTGTCTTGTAAATCATTTGAAAAATGGTAAAATCAGATGATATGTAAAAATAAGAGAACACTGTGTGGTTAAATGGATAACCATGTAAAATGAGTTTGTATAAGATAAGTCGTTTGTAAATCATTGTCTTGTGAAAGGTGTGTTATTCGTGTAAAATGTTATATGACCTAAATTGAAATGATTCAAATAACGCTACGATATGTAATACCATACAAACACTTATATATAGGAAGTACCAGCGGCGTATCCACCATGCTTGTATCATATTACACACGCCTCGTTACTTAAGTCACTTACGCAAACCAAACCGCCAATATAGAATGTTCATGTTTAAACCAATAGTCCAAGGTTATTGTATAACTCAAGTTAAATGTAAACCATGAAATGTATAAACAAAAGTTATGTATGGTAAGTGAAATGAGATTTCTTAAACCACAAGTAAAAATGTACAAAACAAGGTGTTTGAATAAATCAAAAGTTATGCTTTGTAAAAAAAAGGTTAATCGAATAACCTTATAGCAGCATATTAACAGTATACTTTCGATTTGTAAATAACATATTAAAAATATGTTTTGGTTTGTTGATAAAAAGCTTATGTTGGTTCTGTACAATACCACACATGAGAGTATATCAAACTATACTTTTTGGGAGTATATCAAAATATACTTTAAAGGTGCGATTTAAGAATTCATTCAGACCTAGTGCATCAAACTACACCTTTGAGACTATAAGGATACCACAAAGGAAATCCCTATTTGGATGGAGAAACAAATTGGTTTCAGACATTCCATGACAACAGGAATGGGGTGTCTAGTCCTATAGCGCTATATCATACTACCAATCGGTTTGGTGAACAAAATAAGTACTATTCCAACAATTACTTTTGTAATCTTTGAGAAATCAGTGTTTAAACCATAGATAGTCATTTAGTTTGTCAAAAGATAAATACTAACATGCATAATCAATTATACTTTGAAATCATGAAAATAACAGATAGGTACACATGCTTCACCCCAAAACAGTTGAAAACAGTAAAAGAGGGGAACTATGTACTCACCTGAGATTGCTTAGTAGTCCTTGAATAACAACCAAACAATGCTAGAGATCACGAATATCAAACGGCACCTAATAGGTAGCTATATTAATATACCTGACCAAAATCGGAAGGATCGGATAGTATGCGGGTTCGTAAACCAAACGAGTATGGAGACTCGTGTAATATGGTTTAACAAAGCCTACATACTAAAATGAAACCTAACCTAAGTGCTTACGGCCCATCACGACCCGTTTAGGTAGCTTATGCTACCATAACGCGTCGTTCGCGTAGAACGCGTTTGGAACGCCTAACATCGTGACCACAAGGCATAACCTCGGAAGGCTATAGCTATGGTCACCTAATGTGTTTGGTCGGATCCTAATGATCGACCAAATGGGTCGGGTTCGATAGTATAAGCAATGGTTTAGATCGCTTACCTTACGACCCTATATAAGCACTATACTAAAAGTGACGAGCTAAGCATGTTAGAACATGCTTAACTAAGTTTAGAAAACAGGTTTGGCATCAAAACAAACGGCTTTGATGCCCACGAGTAGTTTGGTTACAAAATACGCAAGAATGCGCATTTTGGCCGAAACTACGACTCGTCACTGAGCCTAGATAACGTGGTAATCAGTAGGTATAGTCACTACGGACTGTAACCATCGTGATCACGCTCACGTTATGAAGTTCCATGAACTTCGTGTTGACCATAGGCTGGTCAATGCAGAAAGTCAACAAAACGTTGACTTTCGGACTCGAAAAGCGAATAAAAGAACGAAAGAACACTTACGGAGGGTCCCCGAATGCTAATCTAGATCAAAATAGCTCAGGTATGAAACAAAGGTTCCAACTTAGAGCTTAGATCAGATTCTTCTGGGTTTTAACCAAAAAGGGGGGGGGGTATTTATAGGAAAAGCAAAGCCGTTAGGATCGTTTCTTGAAAAACGTGATCGAATCTCGTGCGTACACTTGTCGCAAACTTGTGGTTACTGAAAATGCCCCTTAGTGAGCTGAAAGGGCAAGTGAAAACATGTGGACGAGGTTTAATCAGCTGAGATTCGCTGACTAATCGATCTTATCTGATCTGCTAGTCTGACGCGCCCCGCGTAAGGATATGGGCAATCCTTACGCGCCCCGCCTGGCCCTGTCTGATCTGCACCACTTGCAGAATTTATAGTTTTGGTCCCTGTCGCGTATTTAAGCCATTTCCAACACTTCTAAGGCCCGTAAAGCCAACTTTAAGGCCCTAAAATGATGCCTAAACATTGTGGACATGAAACATGCCCAAAAATATGTCGGATGTTGGTTCGTTTGGCCGTACGATCGCGATGTTCGCTTAATTACGACGGAATGCGCATAAGCGCGAAAGACGATCCAAATGACGCGACAAATGGATTTTTCTCATGCCAAATACTAAGGCATAATATTAGGATGCTTACATAAATTTTTGGATGTCCGAATGTATTCAGAATGTAAATTATGTGCGAAAGTGCAAACTTGTGCACTTTTTGACACTTTTAGCCCCTGAATGATCTAAAAGTTTGTTTTAGCGTACCAAACACCTCAAAGCCTATTTCTAAGCTTTGTAGAGGATATTTAAGGTGTGTTTAACTCAGGGTCATGTTCCGGAATATTTGTTACAGTTCAAATTGGCATTCTTTCGCAGTTTGTCAAGTTTAGTCCCTGTAAGCGAATTAACTTGTTTTTGCCATACCAAAGCCTTCAAAACTTATTTCTAAGTTACGTAAAGGTTATTTAAGGTATGTTAAGTGTATGATGGTCTTCCGGAGTATTTTTCGCATTAAACTGAGTACGTTTACGCACTAGTTTGCGTATAACTCCCCAGAAAGTGTTGTAGAGTTTGAAGTTGAACAAGAATTGATATGTGCAAAAGATACACATATTTATACACGATCCCAAGCATGAAATACAATATTTCATCGGCTTGGTATTTGTTTGATGGTTGAAGTGACACAGGTGTCACAATGATTTCTTGTTGTTAATCTTTGATTATGTGATTCATGCAAAACCCTAGTTCTACATGTAATGGTTCTGTGTTTATTGATTCTGAGTATTGTGAAATGGTTATGAATAGTTGTGAAATCACTTGCTGAATGTTAAGATGTCTGTTATGATAGAATGTTTGATTGTGGATTTGATCACTGCACTGCGAATATGAAAACTAGGGTTTCTTGATCGTGGAAAACGTAACTGTTACAATGAAATTGAATATTACATGATTTATGTTAGTCCGACCTTTGTGATGTTAGGATGTTTGTCCGAGTTTTAAGATGGATGGATGTCCGAATTTTGTAAGCATGTTAGTCATAATTTTATGTCATGATCACTTGTCCGAACTTTATGAGGATGCTTGCATAGTCCGAATTTTGAAAGGGTAATAAAGTCCGAACTTTATATGTTGTAAAGGTCCGAATTTCTTGTGATGAACATGAAGTCCGAGTTTGTTATAAGGACCCTAGGTCCGAGTTTGTTATAAGGACTCAAGGTCCGAATTTTAAAGGGTAATGGGTTGTCCGAGTTTTGCTTGTAATAGTGTTGTCCGAGTTTTGTTTAAGGGGAAGTTTGTCCGAGTTTTAAGTGGTGGGGGATGTTTGTCCGAATTTTTAAAGGCAAGGGGGGGGGGTCCGACTTTTGTGAAGCACAACATGGTCCGAGTTTCATGATTTGTTGCCTTGTCCGACTTTTGGTTATGATCTCTTGATCGAACTTTAGATAACACACAAGGTCCGAGTTTTGTGATGTTGTGTAGTCCGATATTCACATGTATATATAACTGTCTGAGTTAGTTATTGTTTGAACTGAGTTTACGTATAATGCTGAATTCAAAACCCTGAATGAAGAACACATTGCATGTTACTGTATATGTTACGGTATATCACTGTATATCACTGTATATAACTGTACGCTACTGTATGTATGAACATTCTATCTGATGTCATTCTGTACACAACCATCACACGAATCTCAGTTGTTTGGATACCAAAGACTTGTAAACCATAATTGAATATAAACACTTACATCGAGTTATGTGCAATGTATCTAGGTCGCGTGTAAAGGACCTAACTATTAATTAACACTAGAAGCAATAACATACTGAGCAAAACAAGGTGAGTTCACACTCTTACCAAGGCATGGGATTCCCGGGTTTTGGGAATCGGATTGAAGGAATAGATTTGTACTTACACAGTTACTAGACTATCTACCATCGTCCTCGGATGCGCAGGATACATACGTAAAACCTACGTATACTTGTACACATCACTGTCCTCAGGTTGCGAAGGACACTTACGTAAAACCTACGTAAACTTATACTCACTACTGCCTCGGTTGTGTCAGGCACTTACGTAAAACCTACGTAAACCCCCGCGTACCCCTGTCCTCGGTTGTGAAGGACACTTACGTAAAACCTACGTAAACTTTATACGTACTACTGTTCTCGGGTTAAGGAGAACACTTATGGTTACAAATAGTCTAGTGTATATACAACTATGGGAAACCCCCACCAATAGAACATACTATCGGCCCAGTAGCGCCACACGTTACGAAAGGAACCTAATATAACAAACTTGCTTACTGTGAACTCGCTCAACTAGTTGTTGACTCTCTGTTACATGCCTTGCAGGTCGTTAGGTATACATGGAGCTTGCATGGGGAGGCGCGGTCGTTGTGGACAAG